>NW_012148952.1:4832942-4834431 GCF_000956105.1 Propithecus coquereli
TGAGAGGAAATTTTATAGGATACATTATGTAACTTAAGAAAGACTAAGAATTAGTAAACTAGGCACCCATCTTAAAAAGTTGGGAAAAGAACAAAGTAAATCCCCTCCCGTCAAAAACTGGATGATAGAGGAAACTATAAAAATCAGTGGAAAAATTAATAAGAGAAAAAGGAAACAATAGAAAAATCAATAAAACCAAAAGCAATTATTTGAAAAAAGACCAAAATTGCTGAAGCTCTGATAAGATTAAGAAAACAGTGATAGGTTTAAAAATTACACACACACAAGCCATGAATGAAGAAATGTAAAAAAAAGGAACTTAATTTTAAATGCAGTGGAGATTTTCAGAAATCATAATACTGTAAATAATACTATGAATATTTGAACATTCAGATTGAAGGTACAATATTCTAGAAAAGTATAATTTATCATAAATGTTCAAGAAGATGTGCAGAATTTGGATAGACTTCTCACTAGTATAGAAACAGAATCAATACTTTAAAATGTATTCACCCACAAGCAGACAGGCACACAGGCACACACATACACAAATACACAAATATACCCACCAAAACACCCAACCTCAAGTGATTCCATGGGTAAATTCTACCTCTACCAAACATCAAAGGAACAGATATTTTCAATCTCATTCAATTTGTATTTAAAAAAAAAAGGAAAAAAAGAAATGCTCCCCACTCATTTTATGAGAGTTGCGTATCTTTGATACCAAAACCAAACAAGATAGTATGAGAATTGAAAACCATAGGCCAATCTAACAGACACAGGCACACAAAAACTTTTTGTAAACAATTAGCAAAATAAGCTGAGAGATGTACCAAAAAATTTTGACTGTAGATTTTTATCCTAGGAAGGTATAATGTTAGAAAATCTATTCATATAATCTGCACAATAATAAATTTAGACAGAAAAGGAAAACATATAAAAGAAAAAAGCATATGATAAAATTGAATTCTCATTCTTGAGGAAAAATCTTTTTCTTTCTAGCTTTATTGAGGTATTAGTATGATTGACAAATAAAATTGTATATATTTAAGGCGTACAACATGACGTTTTGATGTAAGTATACGTTGTGAAATGATCACCCCAACCAACTTAGTTAACACATCCACCATCTCCTCACAGAGTTACCATATTTTTTGGGTATGGTGAAAACATTTAAGATCTCAGTAAATATCAAGTGTACAATATGGCATTACTAACAATAGTGACCATGCTGTCCATTAGATCCCCAGAACTTATTCATCTTGTAACTGAGAATTTGTACCTAACTAACTATTTTGAAGAAACAAAAGGAAGGAATCACCTACTAGATATAAAAACACATGACAAGACAAAGGATTTCAATAGATGTTTCTCCAAAGACGATATGCAAATGGTCAATAAGCACATGAAAAGATGCTCAACATCATTAGTCATTAGGGAATACAAATCTAAACCATAATGAAATATGACTTCATACCCACTGGGA
>NW_012148952.1:4834481-4842795 GCF_000956105.1 Propithecus coquereli
ATATATTTAAGGCGTACAACATGACGTTTTGATGTAAGTATACGTTGTGAAATGATCACCCCAACCAACTTAGTTAACACATCCACCATCTCCTCACAGAGTTACCATATTTTTTGGGTATGGTGAAAACATTTAAGATCTCAGTAAATATCAAGTGTACAATATGGCATTACTAACAATAGTGACCATGCTGTCCATTAGATCCCCAGAACTTATTCATCTTGTAACTGAGAATTTGTACCTAACTAACTATTTTGAAGAAACAAAAGGAAGGAATCACCTACTAGATATAAAAACACATGACAAGACAAAGGATTTCAATAGATGTTTCTCCAAAGACGATATGCAAATGGTCAATAAGCACATGAAAAGATGCTCAACATCATTAGTCATTAGGGAATACAAATCTAAACCATAATGAAATATGACTTCATACCCACTGGGAAGACTATAATCAAAAACACAGACAAGTGTTTGTGAGGATATAGAGAAACTGGAATCCTCATACGTTACTGGTAGGAATGTAAAATGGTATAGCCACTTTGGAAAATAGTTTGATGTTTCCTCAAAATGCTAGACATAAAGTTACCATTCATCCCAGCAATTGCACTCCTTGGTATATATCCTAAAGAACGAAAACACATATCCACACTGACACTTGTACAAGAATGTTCATGGTAGCATTATTTGTAATAGCCAAAATGTGGAAATAATCCAAATGTTCATCAATGATGAATGGATAAACAAAATTTGGTGTATCTATACAATGGAGTATTATTTAGTCATAAAAGAGACTGAATCACTAAATTATGCTACAACATGAATGATACCTGGAAAATGCTAAGTGAAAGAAGCCAAACACAAGAGACCACACATTAGATGATTCCATTTATATGAATTGTCCACTATCAGCAAATACACAGAGACAGAAAGTGGATTAGTGGTTGCCAGAGCTGAGGTGAGAGGAGAATGGAGAGTGACTGTTAATGGACACAGAGTATCTTTGGGGGGGTGATAAAAATGTTCTGGAATTAGATAGCAGTGATGGCTGCACAATTTTGTGAATATACCAAATTTTATACTTTGATAGGGTAAATTTTATGGTATGTGAATTATATCTCAATAAAAATAATAGTTAAAAACTTTTTATGGGGTTATAGTAATTAAATCAATGTGGTATTGGTACAGGAATAGACATCTAGACTGACAGAACTGAATTCAGAGCATAATGGAGATCCACATATACAAAGGCCAGGCACAGGGTAGAGGTGACATTATAAATCAATACTGAAAGAATGAACTACTGAGACAATGAAAAAAAATTTGTTCCTCCCTGACACCTTTACAAATATTGACTTTAAATGAATTAAAGACCTCAATGTGAAAAGCAAAACTATGAAACCTTTAAAATAAGACACAGGAAAATGTCTTTTATGAACTTGGGGCAAGAATTTTCAAATCACAAAAAGTAAAAAAAAAAAAGGGAGGAGAAGGAAATAAACATGTCACGAGAGCAAATAGACAACCTACAGAATGGGAGAAAATTTTCGCATGCTACACATCCGATAAAGGGCTGATAACCAGAATCTACTTAAAACTCAGGAAAATCAACAAGAAAAAAATCAAACAACCCTATCAAAAAGTGGGCAAAGGACATGAACAGAAACTTTTCAAAAGAAGACGGAATAATGGCCAAGAAACATATGAAAAAATGCTCAACATCTCTAATCATCAGGGAAATGCAGCTCAAAACCACAATGAGATATCATTTATATCCAGTGAGACTGGCCTTTATCAAAAAGTCCCAAAACAATAAATGTTGGCATGGATGCCAGGAGATAGGAACACTCATACACTGCTGGTGGGATTGCAAACTAGTGCAACCTCTGTGGAAAGCAATATGGAGATTCCTTAATGAGATACAAGTAGAACTACCATTTGATCCAGCAATCCCATTACTGGGCATCTACCCAAAAGAACAAAAGACACTCTATAAAAAAGACATCTGCACTCGAATGTTTATAGCAGCACAATTCACAATTGCAAAGATGTGGAAACAACCCAAGTGCCCATCAATACATGAGTGGATTAATAAAATGTGGTATATGTATACCATGGAGTACTATTCAGCTTTAAGAAACAATGGTCATATAGCACCTCTTGTATTTTCCTGGATAGAGCTGGAACCCATTCTACTAAGTGAAGTATCCCAAGAATGGAAAAATAAGCACCACATGTACTCACCAGCAAATGGTTTCACTGATCAACACCTAAGTGCACATATAGGAATAACATTTATCAGGCGTTGGGCAGATGGCGGAGGGAGGAGGGGATGAGTATATACAAGCTTAATGAGTGCGATGCACACCATCTGGGGGATGGACACGCTTGAAGCTCTGACTGGGGGTGGGCAAGGGCAATGTAACCTAAACATTTGTACCCCCATAATGTGCAGAAATAAAAAAATGAAAATACAATATCATAGTATGATCATCTATGGATACATACACAAGTAGCAAAAATAGAAAAACCTGCATAAGAACAACATACATCAAGTTTAAGTACATGGTTACCTTTGAGGAAGGAGGGAGAAAGGAGAAAAAGATGAGTGAGACAACAGGTAGGTATTTATCAACTTATCTTTCTCTCTCTTTTAAGAATATTAAAACAAACGTGGCAGAATAACCATTGTTTAAACTTTGTAATGGATATATAGGCATCTATAATATTATTTTCTCTAATCTTTTATATTTTTGAAGGGTTTCATGAATAAGAAAGTTTGTTCATGTGTTAACACATGCCTGGCCTGGAAAGGTGAGGAATGGCCTGAGGTACCCAGCACCCTCCTGGGGCCACACTCTTGTGGAAGGCAAAGAGAGTTGTCATCCACTTCCTGGTGTCGCGCAGCAAATTTGCGACAGAAGTGGGTCTAAAACTCAGTTCCCCTCCACTCCACTTGTCTGCTCTTTCTGAAAACAGCACGTCTCTCATTCTAGGCAAGTATTTGGGTTACTTCCACTCTAGAGCGTTCTATGGATTTACTAAAGCAACAAGAAGTCAGGAGAGAAACTTAAAAACAGTCTTTGCAAAGTACTATTTTCCTGCCGGGGCTGCGCACATATTCCAACATAAAATCAGCGAGGGAAAGGGGAGTAAGAGAGTGAACATGAAATGTCTTCATTCCTCTGAAGTGCAGCATATTTCTCCTGCACTCTGTGGGGCTGTTTCTCTGTTTCCCTGCTCACCTGGGTAAACACAGACGCCCCGGCAAAGACATCCACCTGCAGCTGCTAAGTCAAGAAAGGGGGAAAGGGCAGCTGGAGAGGTTCCTGCACAGCTGGAGCTTTAAGCAAGAAGCCGGCCAACAAGAGGTGTGAGGGAGGACCTTGCAGTCCTCAGGAAGTTAGAGAAACCAGACCTGCGGGACCCTGCTCCTTAGCCGCAGAACGTAAGGGAACAGTTCTTGGCCAGAGGTTAAGAGCACAAAGTGGACAGCACGGTGGCTCACGCCTGTGATCCTAGCACTCTGGGACGCCTAGGCTGAAGGATCACTTGAGCTCAGGGGTTCAAGACCAGCCTGAGCAAGAGTGAGAACCCGTCTCTATTGAAAATAGGAAAATTAGCCAGCTGTCACAGTGCAAGCCTGTAGTCCCAGCTACTCCAGAGGTTGAGGCAGGAGGATCCCTTGAACCCAGGAGCTTGAGGCTGCAGTGAGCTATGATGACGCAATTGCACTCTACCCAGGGCAGAGTGAGACTCTGTCTCAAAAAAGAAAAAAAAAAAAAAAAAAGAGCTCAAAATGATGCAAAGCTAGTTCCGGAGGGGACACACAGCCTTCCCTAAGGCTGCGGTTCTTAACTCTAACCACACTTTACAATAACCAGGGAACCAAACAAAAACAAAAACAGATGACCAAGCTCCACCTCTAAAGATTCTGATGCAATTGGCTTGAAGCAGGTCATTGGCATTATTTAAAAGCAAGTAATTCTAATGTGCTGCCTCTCCCCTAAGGACTAACCAAAATAATTTCAGAGGACTTTAGGAGAAATGGATTCCTCAAAACTGACCATAAATGGAGTGAAATCGGGTAAGCCCAGGCTCTAAACCCAGCTCTGCTACTTATTATATGATCTAGAGCAAATTACTTAATTTGACTCAACCTCAGTTTCCTCATCTGAACCAGAGGGACAATAATACCTGCCCTGCAGTGATGGAAGTAATGGGGATGGTGTATGCAGAAGACCTCCTGACCCACAGCTATCATTATTAACAGTCGTTTCGACCCAGGAATGGTTCATTTGTGGTCAAGTACATCTCTGAGGTCATGATCAGAACCAGAGACAAGCCAGTGCCTTCCATGACTCAGTTACTCTCACCCACATTTGTGGAGGAAGGCGTTCACCCACAGAACCCAAACATTGGTCAAACATTGGTTCTATCTGGATCAAATGTGGTCTTTGCCTTGGATAGCGAGTGCTAAAGCGGTTAACTCACAGTTACCCACAGGAATGGAAGAGAGTTATTAGAAGGTAATCAAAAGATTCCCTACTTGGCATCTGACATGCATCACAAGCTGTGGTAGGCAAGATATTAGCCCCCAAAGACGTCCACATCCTACTCCCCGGAATCTGTGAATATGTTACATTACATGGCAAAGAGGAGGTAAAGTGGCAGATGAAATTGAAGCTGCTAAATTAGCTAACCTTGACATGGGGAGATTATCCTGGAGTTAGGTAGCCCCAGTGCAATCACAGGGTCTTTCTAAGTGAAAGAGGGATGCAGGAGAGAGAAAACCAGGGAGGTGGTGGGATAAGGACTCCCCCGCTGCTACTGGGAGAAGCAACAGGGAAAAAAAGGGCTGTGAGCAAGCAATGTGGGTGACCTTAAGAGGCTGGCAAAGGCAGGGAAACAGACTCTCCCCTCCAGCCTGGAGGAGGACCACAGCCCTGCCAATTCCTTGATTTCAGCCCATCAAGACCTGTGTCTGACTTCTGACCTCCGCCACAGTAAGATAATACATTTGTGCTGCTTTAAGCCACTGAGTTTGTGGTAGCTTGATACAGTGGCAATAGAAAACTAATAGGTCACGTACGTGTATAACCAGAAGGTTTTCAGACCCACTCCATGGTGTCCCTGGCTAAACTAGATGGCTGGGTGGTGACTCGGGGGGCTGCAGGCAGGGGAGAAAATGACCTTAACAAGTGGTGTTCGAGAAACAAAATACAAGCCCTGACGTTAACTCATCCATTCAGTCAAGCGCCATCGCTGAGCGTGTCCTGGACTGCGGGAATGCCAGGTGAGCAAGCCATGGTCTCGGCTTCGAGGCCCTCTCCACCTAGAAGCAGGAGGTGGAGACATACACAGGGCATCAGGAATGCTGCAACCTATGCCCAGCGTCAGGAAGTGACACTCCACCTGAATTTAGAAATTCGAGAAGATATTTGTGGGGCCAACTAAGTTCAGGAAATGAGAGCAGTGTGAGCAGATGCAGGGCGCTTGTAAAGACTTCACCCATAAACCAGCCACATGGCCCGAAATCCACAGGTAAGACTTGTCCTCTGCATACCACGCCCCCAGACCACATGTCACACCCCCCACTTGGCCCACCGCAGGCTCTGAGAGCACAGGATCCCTCTGACATGTGGCAGGTGCTCATTTAAAAAGGTGTCGAGAGAAAGAATGGATGGAGAGAGGGAGGGAAGGAGAGAAGATTAGACACCAAATTCCAGATCTCCCTCATCCCTCACCTTTATTCCAAGTGGGGACACAGCCTTGTGCTTTCCCCTTCCTGACCAGCCACAGGCTTCTCTCAGCCCTCCCTCCAGGCTTTGCCAGCTACTGTCCAGGAACCAGCACTGGTAAGAGAGAAAAATAAAGATGCTAGCGCCCTCTACAGACCCATTCCACAAATTGCGGGAGAAAAAAGAGAGGGAGACTAGGTTCATACTGTGTGTCTGTATTCAAATGGGCTGGAGAGTAGACTTTAATTCCAAACCAGAAGAAAGTCATATTTATTCTGTAAAGAAAAGAGAATGTTCCTTCTTCCACAACGGTGGTGCTGTGGATGGTTTAGAGGCCATGGGCACCCACATAGCAATCCCAATTTTAAAAAATGCTAACATTCTGTGATATGGGCAATTGTCATCTCACCACTTTTATTTAAAATGTGACTAAATGTCTTAAGAAATAACATTTCTTCATTGATCAGTGGTATATAATCTAAGTAATTTATTTTAAAAGCTTCTAACAGGTGCCTACTCTCTCACCCTCTTACTGCTCAATAACATCACTGCTCCCAGGTATAAGGTCCAGAGCTTGCCAGAATTCATACCCTAGAGATGACTGACTATGAATACTGGCTGAAATTTGCTTCAAACATTTATGTTTATGTGTCATGACCAGTAGTCACCAGATCTCTTGACTTTTCGTAAAAAAAAGACCCTCAAAACGAACTTGGCAGATACCCCTACCAGCACAAAGCACTGGAAACACAACTTTGAAGAATGTAGGATTTCAAAAGCAAGATTTAAGGTCAGGAGTGTATTCCACTTTACCATAAACAGCACCTAAGGCACATTACACCTGTATGCATCACTCTCCAGTGTAGATCCTGAGGATTTGCAGTGGCTTAGGTGGGTCTAAGGAAGAAACCTCACTTATTTCACGCTTTTGCTGAAACCTACCTGGGCAGAAACCACAGAGACAAAGGCTGATGTTAAAAATAAGAAAAAAAGAGTTACTTTATGCAAACCAAGGTGGAAAAGATGAATCAAAGCAGGCTTTTCTTTATTTGTATGGCTGTTTGGAATCTAATATTTGCTTCAGAACTGAAAGACAACAGTCACGCTGAGAGTGGGGGAGGTGTTATCAACATGGCCAGCCTGACACCTCCGGTACTTTCCGTAATGTGCACATGCAAGAGCAGAACTTGATTTGCGGCTGTGAACATTGTTTGCAAAGCTAGTCCACAGTTGCCTTTCTCACTCTACCTCTTAGCACTTGTCCAGAAATCTTCAGCTTCAGTGCTATGTGCTGGGTTTCCCACAAAGCTCATTGGCCCACCACGAAGAATGAGTTTTAAGCTATGGGTAGCTCTGTCAAAACGTGCCAAGGTGCTGCAACCCTCCGCTGTTGAATGGTGCTATTTGACTTTCAAGGTGTTCTCTCCCATCACAGACGAGTTACTCATACATTGCACCCACCTCTGTCTGCAAAGCAAGCCTGCAAGCTTCCCACCGTCACTCTGAGGCCTTCGAGACTCAGCTCCGTACCCTACTTCTGCCGCTGTTGTTAATGCTCAGTAGAATAATATTGAGATAATGTGTTTGCATATTGGGTTTGAGCTATATCTTAATCTTTGTGCTGCCGGTGTATAACACTACTACCAGCATAGAATAGATTCTCAATAAATGTGTAGATGAAGCTGATGTATGTCATTGTTGAAGGTCTCTGCCATCAAAGTTCAGAAAGTAAAGTCAGCCCTGCGAGAGCCTGGGCAAATCCCAGCCAGACTGCCTTATGGCTGGGAAGATCCCTCTCCTGAAGCCCCCTGCTGCTGTCCTCCACTCATGGTGGGCCCTTGAGTTCTATTATAATAGCTAGTGAAGGAAGCCTGGCTCCATTCAAGCATCACTTTACTGCTCTGCCTTTGCTCCTCTTGATGTCAAAGACAAAGGATGCCTGGTCTGAGGGCAACATGCATCACATTGGGAGTTAAAGAAATTTGCTGTCCAGAGCCTAACTCTGCAACACATGATGCTGAACAGGTCACAGCTCCTCTCTGGTCTCAGCTTATTCATCCTTAAAATGAGATGGTTGCCACTTCACACCCACTATGATGATGACAACAAAAAGACAGACAATAACAAGTGTTGGCAAGGATGTGGACAAATGAGAACCCTCATACATTGCTGATAGGAATGGAAAATGGCACAGCCACTTTGGAAAATAGAGGCAGTTCCTCAAAAAGTTAAGCTTCGAGTCACCACGGACTCAGAAATTCCACTCCTAGGTATATACTAAAACACAAGGGGAATGAAAACAAATTTTCAGACAAAAGCTTGTACCCACATGTTCATAGCAGCATTCCTAATAGCCAAAAAGTGGAACGACCCAATGTCTATCACCAGATGAATGGATAAACAAAACGTGGTAGATCCATACAATGCAATATTGTTTAGCCCAAAAGGGAACAAAGTCCTGACATGTGCTACAGCGGGATGAGCCTTGAAAACATTACACTCAGGGAAAGAAGGAATGGGGAGTGACCATTTCATGGGGACAAGATCGCCTTTGGGAGTGATAAAAATGTTTC
>NW_012148952.1:4844145-4898066 GCF_000956105.1 Propithecus coquereli
GATAATCTTGTAGAGAAGAGAGCCCACGTCGGAGATGCTGAGGAGGAGTGCAGATAGGATCAGAGAAATCTGTGGGCTGGCGTCTGGCAGCATCTTCTTTCCTTAGCTGAGACCATCACTGATCAATTTCACTTGTGAGCTGACAGCTAATCACTTTCTGATCCCATTAGCAGCTCTCCGGTTTAAGTACATTAGTGAATCCAGGAGAGAAAGTGGGTTGAGTTTCAAATAGCAGAGTGCTGGGGGAGATTATCCTCACATGTTTGGCTCTTTCTGGAAAGGTTCATGCAGATTAGTAAACCCAAGATTTGCCTGAATAAAGGTTGGTGGGGGGCTGTAAATCTGACCGACAGGGTGGCCCTTTGGGAAGCAGGTGAAGAGGAGGAGGAGTGCTTTTAGACCTGGTTATTTAACCAGAGAGGCTCTTTCCAGAACAACACCTGGGGCGACATGGCTGTAAGAAGTTGACCTTTCAGAGTCTACACCCAATTACCCAGTTAAACAAACAGAGCCCCAGGCGTCTCTCTGGATACTGCATTTTATCATCTTTTGGCCGTGTACAGTGTTGCCAAGAAAGCTGTGCTGTTGAAAAATTGCTGAGCCACGGGAGAAATCAGCGAAAGGTGCATATTTGTAAACAGAACCTCTAATGTTCATTATTTTCCCCAGAAGGGATAAGGCCAGCTTCACCGCCTTCAGATAAAAATGGCTTTGACTGTTGTGGCTGTCAGTCCAATGACAGATGTATTTTTCTTTGCTACGGGGAGCAAGTCTCTTGACACACTCTGAGCAGTGGGGTGGGGGGTGTCTTAATTGCTAAGCCCCGCTGGAAGAAGAGAAGTGCGCTAGCGGTGCACGTATTTGAATGACAGTGTCTGCACCAGGAGAGACACTGCCTTCTCTCCAGGGGGAGTTCTCTGTCTCGGCTGCTAGATGTAAAAAGACTGCTTTGCTCCCTCCTCTTCCAACCCAGCTGCCTCTGGCCCACACTTCCCCTAACTGTCGTGTACGAGTGTCTCAGATCAGGAAGTCTGATTTTTGGGAGGGACCATGGAGATTATCCGGTCAAGGATGGCAAATCCTTGCCGCCTGTACCTCCTCCTTCCTCTCCTGTGGCCAGGGCAGACATCACTAATTGATCACACGGCTCGTTCTTTCTGAGTCTAAAAGGACCCATTAGGCCTCAAACTCTCTTTAGCTCAGCATTCCAGAAAGCCACCAAGACAGTTTGCACACCAGATGAAATCTGTTTCCCAAATTTACCTAACTTCACCTCCTTTTGTTTGCTTGCTTAAATACACTTCTTGTTCATTTGGTTAAAAACTGCATATGATACTATTGTTCTTGATTTTCTTCTTTTTTCCTCTGCCTCTGACTCTCTGGTCTTTTAAAAATAACAGCTTTGTTGGGAAAATCCACATGACATAAAATTGACCTTTTTAAAGTGTAAAATTCAGTGCATTTTCAATATTCACAAGGCTGTGCAACCTTCACCACTAATTCTGGAACAGTTTCATCACCCCAGAAAGACACCCCAAGCCTGTGAGCAGTTACTCCCCCTCTCCCCAGCACCTGGCAACCTCTAAGTCTACTTTCTGTCTCTGAATTTGCCTGTTTGGGACATTTCGTATAAATAAAATCATATGTGACCTTCTGTGTCTTAAGAGTTCAGATTGTTTTCCTTTTGATTTTCAAAGAAAGTAAGGCATTATCGGGGCCCCTACAGGTGCCGTGGGCCCCAGACACTGTGCCTGCTGGAGAAGTTGGTCCTGCCTCCCAGGCAACCTCCCACCCTCCCCGGAGCACATCCAACTCTGCCGATTTCTAACACCTTCCCACCACCAGGAACCACTAGAGTGCCCAGCCCCTGAGAGCAGGGATGCTGCCCTCTTTCTGGTTCATGCCAAGCCTGGCCTGATCCCTGTGGTCCTGTTCGTGGCACTGACCCAGTAGTTAGATCCAGCCCACCCTCAGGCTGAGCCCACCCTCTGAGGCCCACAGCTTTGATCCAGGCCGGGCTGGTTTGCCTGGCTTCCTTGTCCCTTAGAACTGTTTCCTCCAGAGGGTCTCCTTCTACGAAGAGGCCGTCCACTAGCAGGGCTGAACCACTGCTGCCAGGTAAACACTGCACCTTTAGCAATCTCTTTTGCTTCCAGTATTGCCAGTGGACCGCTCTGGTGGCAGCTCAGAGCTCTGCTTGGACAGCAAGTACAGAGTACAGAAAGCCCCAACTCGTGCTTTTGTTAATGTTGCTGGCTCCTCCTCCCCAGTCTGTTCCCAGAAAACTCCTTCTGTTCCCTGAGCCTGTCCAGCTGGAGGGGCGGGAAGGGAAGACCGTCTGTCAGACCCTCCAAAGGGACTTCCAGAAACTGGGGTGGGGAAACAGACTTTGAGAAGAGGACCACACAACAGGGCCTCCGGGAATTCACATCTTCTGCGTGTGATTAAGTGGCTGGTGGAGGCGGAAGGGAGGGCTGGGAGCCGAGGGCCAGGCTGGCAGCTGCGAAGCACAGGACTGTTCCAAGGCGTACCCATCAGCAGGGGGGTACAGCGGGTGGGGCTGCACGGCCACCACTGCCCGGAGCCTGCCTGTCTGCCTGACCTCTCTCCACGTCTGCAGTCCCTCACCCCTTCCCTGAACATCCACTGTGCACATGAGTCGATCTACCCACAAGCAGCTGTTGGACCCCTAGTAGGAGCCCAGGACATCAGCCAAGAGCTTAAGGCAACCCACTGTGCATTCATTCACATATTCATTCATTCATTCATTTGCATACCTTTTCCCAGGTACGGGATGCACTCAGCACTGTGCTAGACGCTGGAAATGCAGAATGAGCCAGGCCCGGCCCTCAAAGAACTTATAGCAAAGAGGAGACAACAAACAGGAAGACCGTTAAATAAAGGGGACATGGTGACAGCACCAGGGAAAGGGCATCAGCTCTACCTAGGAGTAGGGCTGGGTGTAGGGAGGCTTCCGAGAGTGTGTTAGTTTGCCCAGGCTGCCATAACAGAATGTCACAGATTTGGTGGCTTAAACAATGGAAATTTATTTGCTCACAGCTCTGGAGGTTAGAAGTCCAAGATCAAGGCGCCAGCAGGTTTGGCTTCTCTGAGGCCTCTCTCCTTGGTGTGCCGATGGCGACTCCTTGCTGTGTCCTCCTCAAGTGGCCCTTCCTCTGTGCCAGCACATCCCCGGTACCTCTGCGTGTGCCCAAATTTCCTCTTCTTTTAAGGACACCAGTCGGAATAGATTAGGGCTCACACTAACTGTCATTTGAATTTAACCATCTCTTAAGGCCCTGTCTTAATGCTGCTATAACAAAATACCCAAGACTGGGTAATTTACAAAAAAACATAAATTTATCTTCTTAGAGTTCTGGAGGCTGGAAAGTCCAAGATGAAGGCACTGGCAGGTTGGATGCCTGGTGAGGGTCCTGCCGTGGCTTCCAAGATGACACCTTGAGTGCTGTCCTCTGGGGGAGGAACCCTGCGTCCCTACATGTCAGGAGGTGGAAGGGCAAAAAGGCAAAACACCCTCTGTTAATCCTTTCATGAGGCCACCTAATCCCTTAATTCACCAGAGGAGAAGCCCTCACGATCTAATCACCTCTTAAAAGCCCCACCTCTTGATACCATCACATTGCCATTAAGTTTCAACACCTAAATTTTAGAGGGGACACAACTTAGCCCCTAACGAAGAGGTTACCTTTGGGCTGTGCCTTGATAGCGGAGCCGAAAACAGCCAGATGAGCACAGGAAACCATTCCTGATGCCAAGCCCGGCACAGCACAGACCCAGAGATATCCTACACCTCTCTCCTTCAGGGAGCAGCAAGAGCTTCCCACAAGTGGAAACACAGGGAAGGGTTCCGGAAGTACCTCAAGCATTGACAAAGGCTGTGTGTCCTGCTGGCAGTCGTGTCAGGGAAGGTGGGTGGTGGTTAAGAACTCGGGTTCTGAAGCTCCTCATGTGACAAGCTGGCAGTTGTTCAGATTAGGGAAGACGAAGCTCAGTGGACACTTAGTGTTTATAATAAACACGTGTCACTATCACAAGTGGTTCTTATTTTCTGTACTTCTTTACATCCTTCAGTGACTATATGTTCATTTTTAATTGAAGAAATAAACTCTAACAAGTGGTCATGAGGCAGCAGATGCTGGAGAAGTGAGAGGGTGGGAAAACCCACGCAGCGTCTAATCGTCCGGTACTTACCGGGCTTCGCCCTCTGTCTGGTGCTACCCGGAGGAAGAAAACTTGAGGGCAGGCTGCTGTCGCAGCAGATTCCCGACTCCTGTGGGACTGTTCCATGAACAAATCAGCCCACCCAGCAGGGTGCTGGCAGGGACGGCTCAGTAGTCACTACAGCCCTCACTCCCCTCACCCCCAGAAGGCACGACACTCAGAGCGGTAGCTAAATCAGTGCACGAGGGACGAAAATGACTCAGACCTCCCAGAAAGTGGCTGAAGGTCCTGAAGGATGTTCCCACGGAAGCTCTCTCGTGAAGAGCTTAGGGGCTCACATGTAGGTTTCCTTGAACTGGGAACTGAAAGAAAGTTTGGAAAATCTGGATGCTTCTCCAGGCTCTGAGAGGGAAGTGGATGGAAAGGTGGGGCTGGGGCTGGAAGAACAAGACTGGGTTCTGACTCTGCCTTTCCTGAGCTCGGCAACTTCCGTGGCATCACTGGCCGGTGGATCTTTCAGAGCAGTCTGTTCCTTTATCCGTGAGATCAGGAGCAAATTACTGCATGGCCCTACCCGCCCTAGGATCAAATGGTGTGATTGAAGTGAATAGGCTTCGAAACCAACCACGAAGTTCCACACATCCTGAGCATCTCCCAGGGGGGCGAGGCCACTGGGCTTCCAGAATGGATCTAAAAGGTCATCTCTATCGTTCCCATCCGGGTGTTCATTGTAAATAGCTGGTTGCTGGTGGGAAATAGTCATACCTGGGCTCTCCAGGATGGGTCCTGGGCACTCGTATGTCTTCGGTGCCGCCCCAGGCGAGTCCAATGTGCAGCTAGGGTTGAGAAGTACAGCTTACAGACCAATCTATCTGATTAGGTTGCTTTGCTACTTCAAGCAAAAATACATGTCCTCCATAGCTATGGTGGTAGAGAAAAATCTCACCTTCCAAGAAACCTCACCTTCCAAAATGCTTCCTGCAGGAAGTCAAATCCTCCCACCTGAGCAGTAAGGGCTCTGGGTCTCAAACTAGTGTGCACAAGATCTATGCGGGTTCTTATTAAAGAGAATGAGTCCAGGGACCCATTCCTATACAGATTCTGACCCAGTTGGTCTGAGAGGGTGCTCAGACAATCTTCATTTCAGTACAGTATGGTGTAAAGAGAATGCACTGGACCCAAAAGAAAAAAAGAAAAAAGACAATTCTTATCCTCGCTCTCATATTAACACAATGGGTAATCTTGAACTTTAACTTCTGACAGCAGTAATAACCACAATAGCTACTGTTTATTGAGCACATAGCATATGCCAGGTACTTTAAGTACAGTCTCTGGAATCTTCGTAGGAGCCACCAGGTGGTATTCCGGGTTTGGGTACATGCGCTCAATACCCCTCCTTCTGGTAACAGTCCCCTTTGTGTTTAGGAAGTGTCCTCCCTGCATTTCAGAAATGTGACTCTAGTGGAACTGCCAATCAAACTGCCCAGTGCCACCTCTCTGGGGAGAGGGACATGTGGCTCAATTCTAGCCAACCAGGTTCCTCCTCCTGGGGCCTGGCTCCAGGTTAGGGCCCCTGGCCACTGCAGTCTGCTCTCCCAGGGCGGAATCCCTAACCCAGCGCTTCCAAAGATTCAGTTGCTTGGTTCTTTCTTCCCGTTTCTTGAGCTACCCGGTCGGTATGTTTCCTGTGAATCTTTTTCTTGCTCAAGTTAAGCAGAGTCAGTTTCCTTTACTAAAGAAAGAAGCTAAGGAAATGCTTTACAGATGACGAAGCTGCAGCTCCAGAGGAGTAAGACGACTAACCCAAGGCCCTGCGGTGGGGAGACAGCAAAGTGGGAACCACAGCCAGGCTTGCCTGGCTTCCGCGCACAAGCTTGTCGTTACCTCACATCACTGTAAATCCTCCAGAGAGCCCAAAAGGAGAAGGAGGATGAGGAGAGGGGGAGGGGGAGGAGGAGGAAGTACACTTTTTAAATATATATATATATATGTGCTTTGAAAACGTGTAAAGAGAAATTTAAAAGTTACAATTAACTCTCTCACCCAGGCCTGTATGAGTTTAAGACCTCCAAGTCAGAGAACTTGGCTAATTTTTTATTTAATTTTATCCATTTCTGGTAAATGTCCCAAGGTTCTAACCAGCAAAATGATGTATTATATTATACATGACAGAGAAAAAGGGCATAAAAAAGCAAACAGTGGTTAAAGTTGGGAAGATGCCAAAGAAAAACATTGCAACAAAGTAATAATTGGGACCAGAATTTACCACCACCTTGGCTGAGTTTCTCTTTTATTTTATTAATTACTGATTTCTTAAGTTCATGGATCCTAAATTAGAATCCTGAAATCGCAAAACAGTGGCTAGTCTTGTGACCAAAAATAGGACTTAGTCATATTTCAAACAGTAAATCTTCAAGCTCTTGCTCCGTTATTAACAGACAACTTCTCCTTCTTTCTCCTTCCAACCATACATTTGAGAATATCAGGGGAAAAAAATCTATATTTGACTCTATAATACAAATTTCGTTCAGCTGGTCACTACAGTCCAAAGCCAAGGTCAAGCAGGTCTCAGTTACTAAGCAGAAATTAATGTAGCAGAATTTACTTTAGAGACAGACAGAGACGCTATTCGTTGGGTTTTGAGTATCTCAAACCGACCTCACTGGAAGAGTCCACGCAGCCTTCTTGAGCCCAACATCCTCAATAAACACCCAATAACAAAGGCCTCTAAACGATCGACCGTTGGCCACATTCCACACACACTACTCCACTGCATTTCTGCGTCAGTACCAGGCAGAAGTTTATTGACAAACCATTGACTCCACTTCAAGGAATTTAATCTCAAATATGATCATCCAAATATTTAGCCTTAATGTTATTTATATCATAGCATTGCTTATAATAGAAAAAAATGGAAACAATATCTATGTCTGAAAATAAACCAATAAATACATTATGACATAACAATTTTAAAAATCCTGTTATAGAATAGTTAAATGTTTCTGAGAAAAAATGTTCATGGGAAATGCTCATGAGATATTGTTAAATAAAAAAATTCATTATAGAACAGTATGTCCAGTGACATTCCATTTTGTAGGTACTATATATAATGGCTATACTTATATATCTTTTTGAGGGGACATATATAGTATTTATGCATATATATGTATAATATAGAGATATAATATTTTCCCCAAAAAAACAATTAGAATATTCACCACAATGGAAAGGACAGTTATCTCTGATAGCTACAGTTATAAATTATTTTTATTTTCTTACTAGTCCGTACCTCTTAAATTTTAAGACAAATTTTTTTGAAGCAAACTATTGGATTGGCCACAGAACAGTCAGACCAGTTAAGTCTGCAGTTCCCAGTCAGATCTTAGCTGGCTGCTAATACCTCCCGGTGCATTTGGATCCTTAGCGGCACGCTATCTGGGAGATCATCAGAATGATTCCAGGTATTGAGTGTCAGGTAAAAATCTGTCAAGAAAGAGTCCAAAGACACAAGTAAATTCAAGGATTAAAAAGTAGGAGGGAAGGGGGGAGAGAGGAGGGGGGAGAGGGGAGGAGGGGACGGGTATTTGCATACACAAAGAGTGCAATGAATGCACACCATCCGAAAGATGGACATACTTGAAACTCGGACTTTGGGGGGGGAGGAGGGGCAAGGGCAACACATGTAACCTAAATATTTGTACCCCCATAATATGCTGAAATAAAAAAAAAAAGAAGTGGAAAAAAAAAAAGTAGGAGGGAAGAAAAAGGTATAAAAGTTACCATAGGTGAAAAGCGTTAACAGTTCAAATTTAATGGGTGATTTGTGAAGCTTTACTAACTTGCTTTTTAAAATAACAGGGAAATAGCATGAAGCAAGTAAGAGGCCTAGGTTTGAAAAAGTCAAGTAGCAAGCCAGTCTAGAGGACCACTAGCACTCTGGTAGCCTAAAGCAGTCTAACAGAAATGGGAAATGCAACAATTACCTGCGGAGAATTACCTTCCTCTCCATGATAGTTCAAGGCATAGAGATCACATTGGACATCATCATACTGTTGCTGTTTTTACAAACTTAAATGCTTATTGGCAAAGAGGTACATTCTCGCAGATGTTTAATTCCAGCGTTATACCTCCTTATTCTTTTGTAAACTTTTTAACTGACAGACAATAATCGTACATATTTATGGGGTAATGTTTCCATACATGTATTGTATAGTGATCAGATCAGGATCATCAGCATGTCCATCATCTAGAACATTTATCTTTTTTGTGTGTTGGGAACATTCAATATCCTCCTGCTAGCTATTTAAACTATATATTATTGTTAACCATCTTGGTTTTGACCCAACCTCCCAAAGCATCCACAGAGAAAGTTTGCTCTGTCTCTGACTGCCTACCACCAACACACAAAGGATTAAGGGGAATTCTCCACTCAGACTGTGACACCACTCCCCGTTCTGCTACTGTGGTCAGCCAGTTCTTCAAACTCTCCATGTCCATTTACCACAACAGCAGAAGTGTCTGTGTTATGGTGAGAGTGATCTCAGAAAAGCCCTTTACACGAAAGGCAAATATCTATGAAATATCTATGTCTTGAAGTCTTGAGGGAAACACTGAAATATTTCTCCTTTTTAAAACCACTTTTCACAGATCTAAGATAGTGGATAATTTTGGGACACCTTTATGTGTTCTGTATATCATGTTTGTTTATAGCCCAAATGGTGCCCTGGCTTGATAGCACAACCTCAGGATGCTAGGGCACTCTGAAAGAGGACAAAGGCTAGCCCCACCTCTGTTTGCTGCCTCTTAACAGCCATCCTTAATCTCTTTTTTTTTCCTGAAGGCAGAGCCCACTTCCCACAACAGGAGACTAAAAACACCGTATAGTTGTTTTTCCAGCTTCTGTTGCAGTAGGGTGGCCAAGTAACCCTACCTTGGCCAAGGAAGCATAAGAAAAAGTCTGTTGAGAAGCTCTTTGAAAAAAAATTTCTTCCCTTATCAACAGAGCTACATACATAGCAGTAGAACTTTCTTCCCCACCACCTTCCCTCTTTTGGGGGGATGTCATAGTAAGACAACTTGGAGCTGCAGCATCCATCTTGACACCATGAGGAGAACATGATTGACTCACTGTAGATGGCAAAAAGATAGAGCCTGGGAACTTGAGTTACTGTTGTATTCACTTACTTCCCAACCTCTTAAGTGAGATAAGTGTTCTTATTGTTTTCAAAAAACTTTTGTTTGCATTTTCTGCTATTTAGAACTGAAAATATCCTACTTGCTATGGTCTGAACGTTTGTGTCCCCCCAAAATCATATGTTGAAATCTTAACTCCCAAGATGATGATGATATTAGGAGGTGGGGGCTTTAGGAGGTGATTAAGTCATGAAGGCAGAGTTCTCAGGAAAGGGATTAGTGTCCTCTCAGAGAGCTGCTTCGCCCCTTCTGCCATGCGAGGACGCAGTGAGAAGGTATCATCTGTGAACTATACAGTTGGCCCACACCAGACACCAAACCTACTGGTGCCTTGATCTTGGACATTCCAGCCTCCAGAACTGTGAGAAAGAAATTTCTGTTATTTATAAGCCACCCAGCTGATGGTATTTTGTTATAGCATCCCAAATGGACTAAGGCACTATCTAATTCTATCAGAGATTCCTAAATCCTCCCCAGACCTCAGGGCTTCCCTCCTCTCCTTCAGATGCCATTTCATTACTCAAAGCATAAATAGATCCAAGCCCTAATTTCAAAATATTTCACTAATTTTCTGGGCCTCCCAGAAAATAATGATTGAATATTTGCTTAACTCTCTGAAAGCTTCCTCCTCATTAAAAAAAATATGTCTAAAAGACAGCCAAGGTGTATCAGTTATCTATTGCTGTGTAACAAACCACCATCGAAACTTAGTAGCTTAAAACAACCACTATTTATTGCTCACAATTTACAGGGTCGTAACTTGGGCTGGGCTCAGCTGGGACAGCCCATCTTTGCTCCATATGGTGTCAGCTGGGCTTGCTTTGCATTTGCAATCTGTTGGCAGATCTCAGTTGGCAAGTCAGCTGGTCCTGGATAGCTTTGCTCATGTGTCTGACAGTTGGGCTATTTCCTGAGAGCAACTTGGTTCTCCTCCCTGGCTGCTTCAAGATGTTCATCTTGCATGGATGGCAGCTGAGTTTCAAGAAGGTGAGAATGGAAGCTGCAAAGTATCTTGAGGCCTGAGCTCCGGAGTCACACATAGCTTTTATCACATTCTATTGGTCAAAACAAGTTACAAGGCCAGCCTAGCTTCACCTCTTAATGAAAGAAGCTTCAAATAATCTGTGGCTAAGTTTAATCTACCCCTCAAGGGCCTCACAGTCTCCATAGTTAAAAACTGATGGCCAATGCAAATGCAATTCTCTAGCAACAACATTTGTAGTTGTACATATTGATACCATAGCTACATACATGTTAATATGTTTATGCAACTGAAAATATTAGCTAATAATGTGGGGAGGGAGGGAAGATGTTTTTATTATTCTCCAAGTTAAGTGATGAGACTACGACACAAAATAAAAGATTCTTAGAAAACAAATTTGAGTTTTTTTTCCACAAAATATATGTTTCTAGATAAATTCGAATTATTATTCTATTTAATCCCAGATTTCCTTTTAAAACTGTTACAGTAGTTGTCACAGTTATGGCTGCATCATTGAAACTCCAGGGAACTTTTGGGAGCCTTTAAAAAGTATCAACACCCAAGCCTCGCCCCCAGAGATTCTGGTGCCATTGGTTGGGAGTGAAAACACTTACTTGGTATATGTCTAGGTTTTTCAGTTCTGCCCGTATTCTACAAAGGATATACTCTCTGAATTCCAGATCTTGGATCAGCAATGTTTTCTGACTTTCCTGTGGAGTTCCAAGCATAGGTTGGGTTCTGAGTCAAAATTGCATTCCTCGGGGTCATCTCAACCCAGAATTACTTACTTGGACCCTGATAAACAATACTTCTACAATCCCTCTAAATCCTTCTGGTTAGAGAGGCTGCAAAATGGTGGCCCATGGACTGGAAATGATCTAGGTTTTGTTTGGCCTATCTACACTTCGGTGGCCCAAGAAATACACCTTTAAAAGGAGAGCAGGGAGGTAGGTGCCCACCTTTATAAATCATGCAGTTTTACCTTAAGAACAGATTTGGAACTTCTCTTGAAAGTGCTGAAGATCTCAGAACACAGCAGAACCAACAGGCTCCAGTTGGCTCTGACCCATCATCAGTCTACAGCGGTGTTTCCATCTGGCTGCCTCACTCATCAACATTGTCTGTCTCAACCCTGTAAGCATTTGCATTTGCACACTTCGGTCTGTCTCATCCCAGCTACTGTTCTATACCTGGAGATTGTGAGGCCCAGAACCTTGGGTGGCCTGGGAGGTGCTGAGTCTCTGTGCTATACCTGGCAGCGCATGCACATTAGTAAGTTTGCTTTCACATCAATCTTGGGAGGAAGGCTTTACTAGTCCCATTTTACAGATGATGGAACTGAGTCTCAGGTTAAAGAATTTGCCCATAGGCACAGATAGCTGATTTTTTTAAAAAAAGGAGCTGATACTCAAACCTAGGTCCCATGAGTCTAAAACCAGGGCTCTTTGTGCTCCTGCTTGACAGTTCCTGCTGGCCGTGATGGCTGCTCTTTCTTTGCACCCTTCTTACCTCTATATTAGCACATATCAACATTTCCTGGCTCCCCTCCCTCTCACCTCCTGTTGTCCAACCCTGTTCAGGAACTTATAGCTCCCTAGGAGTCCTGAGGCCCATATTTCGATATCTTACACCATATCAAGGTCATAAAAGAACTTGTTCTGCAGCAGGAAGGGGTCCAATTACAGCCCATATAATTGGCAAAAGACCACCATTCATCATGGTGGTCCTGGGATCGAAAGTTGTCAGAGCAATTCCATTTGTTGGACATATTCCTGTTTGTTTCAGCCATGGTTTCATCACAGTCCTTTACAGATCCCAACGGACTCGCTGGGACATTTCACAAGTTATCAAGTACATGCATTAAGGATTGTTAATAGCAGCCAAGGAGCAGAAATCATGATGTGAGAATAAAATGCATCACATAAAATGAAATTTTGAAGTGAAAGAGAGGAAAAGAAGGGATTTTTTTCCTTCAAGCCAGCCAATAAGCTTAGAGCGAGGGCCCCCGGTAGAGTTACTCTCTTGCATGGACAAGTCTACATCCTATAAACCTGAAAAATAATGGGACGAGAATCCCATTGATTTGCTCCTTGAACCAGCCTGCCCACATTGTGAGTCCAATATGTGCCATTGAGGAGATAGTCAGTGGTTTTCTAGGGAGCAAACTTTGCCCTGTGTGGCTGGGGAGATGATCAAGTTGCCCAGTCTTTACCATTTAAGTCAAATAATTTGATTTATGTTTAATTAGTCAATATGCTTCCCACTATAGTGGGAAATATGGAAATAATTTACTGGAAGTTTAGAAATTTAGCCTATATTAGAAGAGAAGAGATTTCTAGAGGGAGAGTGTTTGTCCAGAGGCCCCATCCTGGGTGCCCACTTACCAGATCTGACTCATGTTTTTGTCTGAGTGCACAGGGGTTTTGTGGAAATATGACTTGGTTATTTTAAAAAATTTTGTTCTCAGGCTTCTCTTTTAAAAAAAAACACTTTAAAATCTGGCGATAGTAGCCCAGCTTCCCTGTGACAAGAGTTGGCCAGAGCTGAGGAGTGGCTGTCCTCAAGACAAAGGAGAATGATCTCTTCAGGCCAGCACAGTCCCACCAACACCTACCATCCCCCCAGTACTCAGGCTCAGGAGCAGTTACCCACTTCACTCATTTGTATTTTGTACACACAGAAAATTTAACTACATGCCCCAGATCATATGTCTGACTCACTCAACAGATATTTAAGGAGACACAGACTCTGTGCCAGGCACTACTCCAAAGATACAGCAGTCAACAAAACAAGCCAAAATCCTGGCCCCATGGGGTTTACATTCCAGCGAGAGACACAGACAGTAACCAAAATCGGGAAAACATATATAGGCACATGTGGGGTTCCAGACCACTGCGATAGAGCAAGACATGTGAATTTTTTGGTTTCCCAATGCATATAAAAGGTATGTTTAAACTCTACTGTAGTCTATTAAGTACATAGTAGCATTGGGTCTAAAAAAATGTACATACCTTAATTTAAAATACTTTATTGGCTAAGAAATGCTAACAATCATCTGAGTCTTCAGTGAGTCATAATGTTTCAACTGGTGGACGATCTCGCCTTGATGTTGATGGCTGCTGACTGATCAAGGTGGTGGTTGCTAAAGGTTGGCGTGGCTGTGGTGATGTCTTACTATAAGAAAACAATAAAGTTTCCTGCATCGGTGGACTCTGCTTTTGCAGCATGCGATGCTGTTTAATAGCATTTTACCCACGGTAGAACTCCTTTCAAAATTGGAGTCAATCCTGCCGCTGCTTTATCAACCAAGCTTATGGAGTATTCTAATCATTTATTGTCATTTCAACAGTGTTCCCAATATCTTCTCCAGGAATAGATTCCAGCTCAAGAAACCACTTTGTTTGCTCATCCATAAGAAGCAACGCCTCATCTGTTCAAGTTTTATCATGAGATTGCAGCAATTCAGTCACATCTTCAGGCTCCATTTCTAATTCTAGTTCTCTTGCTATTTCCACCCCATCTGCAGTTACTTCCTCCACTGAAGTCCTAAACCCGTCAAAGTCATCCATGAGGGCTGGAATCAACTTCTTTCAAACTCCTTTTCATGTTGATATTGACCTTCCCCTGTGAATCACAAATGTTCTTAATGGCATCTAGAATGGTAAATTCTTTACAGAAAGTTTACAAGTTAGTTTGCCCAGATTCATCAGCGGAATAACCACCTATAGCCTATGAAATGCATTTCGTAAATAATTAAGACTTGAAAGTTGAAATGACGCCTCGATCCATGGGCTGCATGCAGAATGGGTGTTGTGTTAGCAGGCATTCGTCTCCTTGTCCATCTCCATCAGAGCTCTTGGTTAATCAGGTGCATTTTCAATGAGCAGTAATATTTTAAAAGGAATCTTTTTTTCTGAGCAGTAGGTCTCAATAGTGGGCTTTAAATATTCAGTAAACTGTGCTATAAATAGATGTGCTGTCATCCAGGCTTTGTCATTCCATTTATAGAGCACAGGCAGAGTAGATTTAGCATTACTCTTACAGACCCTAGTATTTTAGCCATGATAGATGAGCATTGGCTTCAACGTAGAGTCAGCAGCTGCATTAGCCCCTAATAAGAGAATCAGCCTGTCCTTTAAGCTTTGAAGCCAGGCATTGACTTCCTCTCTCTAGTAAGAAAGTCCTAGTTGGCATCTTCTTCCAATGAAAGGCTGTTTCGTCTACATTGAAAGTCTGTTGTTTAGTGTAGCCACCTTCATCCATTTTCTTAGCTAGATCTTCTGGAAAACTTGCTGCAGCTTCTACATCAGCACTTGCTACTTCCACCTTGCACTTTTATGTTATGGAGATGGCTTCTTTCCTTAAACCTTATAAACCAACCTCTGCTAGCTTCAAACTTTTCTTCTGTTGCTTCCTCACCTTTCTCAGCCTTCATAGAATAGAAGAGAGATAAGGCCTAGCTCTGGATTAGGCTTTGGCTTAAGGGAATGTTGTGGCTGGTTTAATCTTCTGTCCAAACCACTCATACATTCTCCATATTGGCAAGGAAGCCATTTTGCTCTCTTAGCAGTCATGTGTTCACTGGAGTAGCACTTTTAATTTCCTTCAAAAACTTTTCCTTTGCATTCGCAACTTGGCTAACTGTCTGATACAAGAGCCTTAGCTTTCAGCCTATCTGGGCTTTTCAACATGCCTTCCTCACTAAGCTTAATCATTATTAGCTTTTGACTTAGAGAGACATGTGACTCTTTCACCTGAACACATAGAGACCATTGTAGGGTTATTAATTGGCCTAATTTCAATATTATTGTGTCTCGTGAAATAGGGAGGCTCGAGAAGAGGGAGAGAGATGGGAACAGCTGGTCAGTGGAACAGTCAGAACACACATAACATTTATTAATTAAGTTCACCATCTTGTACGGGTAGGGTGCATGGTGCCCCAAAGCAATTACCAAAGTAACATCAAAGATTGCTGATCATAGATACCATAACAGAGAAAATATCAATAATAATGAAAAAGTTTGAAATACTGCAAGACTACCAAAATATGACAACGGAGACACAAAGTGCACACATGCTGTTGATAAAATGGTGCTGATAAAGTTGCTTGGCTCAGAGTTACCACAAACCTTCCATTTGTAAAAAACACAGTATATGCGAATCCCAGTACAGTGAAGTGCGATAAAACCAGGCGTGCCTGTGATGCCACAAATAGTAATAAGTACTGTGGAGAAAAAGCAGGAGGGATAAGGGGAGTGGGGAGACTGAAGATCTGTAACTTTAAACAGAATGATGAGGAAGGATTCACTAAGAAGGCAAGAGGCCTTTGAGCACAGGTCCAGGGCTGGGAGGGAGGAAGCCACAGGCACAACTGAGGGGAGAGCATTCCAGGCAGGAGGAGCAGGACGCGCAAAAGACGTGTTGTGTTAGAGCCAGGACTGGGACTTAAACTGTGGCTGAGCTTGCCCATCCAATTCCAGATGATGCCGCTGGCCCTGAACCCCAGACAGAAGTTCCAGGATGTGCTTTTCCAGAACACCTGTCATTTGGTTTTCCATGGAAACCCAAAACACTCTAAGTAAAAACCCAGATTTATGTGGAAGATAAAATGGAGGGATTATTCACTTTAATCAGGGCTTCACAACAGGGGCCTTTAATTCAAAAAACTCCTCTGGCACATGTAAAATGGTTTTTGATTTAGAATTGTGATTCTCATCATTTTTCAGAAGCCCATTTACCGCACAAAGCAAGGAACCCCTATAGAGCAGATGCATTTAGTATCATCTGGCCATCCTCCCTCACTAACTGCTCGGGGCCCCCACACCTCCCAGATGGGGGCATTTGCAAGCTGCTCAGACCCTCGGGAGAGGCCAGCGGCAAGTGGCACTGGCTGGGCCGGACTCCATAGTCATAGCCGTGGGCTGCTGCTGCGAGGGGCACTGGGCGCTGCCTCCCGTGGCTACTGCTGCAGTTACTGATGTAGCCACCCTGCCCCTCCCACCTCTCCCAGCCCGCAGGCCTTCACTCAAAACAGTGGGGTTGTTTCCTTGCTTTTATTAACAGTTATCGTTTTTCAGATTCAAGGAAAATATCCCATGGAGAGAATTTAGAAAACATACAGAACAAAGGACTATTTTTAAAATTTCCGTAATCCTACCCCCCAGAGAAAACCACTGGTACCCATTCTGGCTTGGCTGCTCATCACTGAAGTCATAGGGATTTAGATTCATGGTCCTCTTTTGTGGCTCGAAGAAGCTTCTCTGTCGTGATGCCATTCCCCTCAAGATTGCCAGAAGCAAAGACTTGGGTGTGGACAGTTAGAAAGGTAGAAAGGATGGAAGTCAACTTAAATTGGCTGGTTCAATTCAAGTCACAAACGTCCATGTCTATAACCAGCTGGGTAGAGGCTGAAGCTACAGTTGGGGTGAGGGGTCTGGCTAGGTCTGCAGCTTCATTTTTGGAAACCTGATTTTGGGCAGATGGCTGGGACTCCCCGAGGGAAATGGCAGGAGATGGCAGTTGCAGTATGTGCAAGACAGGAAGAGGACCCATCTTCTTCCCTCCCGGGGCCAGGTGTACCCCCAGGAACCTAGCCCCATGGTAAGGAGCTACCTCAGCACCTGGGGCTCTAACTCCTGCTGGTGCTGGCACCCTCAAACTGTAACACAGCACTGACAGTGGGGCTGGCAATAGGAAGAGGTGGAGATGACAAGCACAGACGTAGAATGTATCTGTCGGTCACTGCTACAATATGCCATCCCAAAATAGAGTGGCATGGCCTAAAACAACGATCAATTAATCTTATTTACGTATCTGTGGGTTAGCTATTAATCATCTGATCTATCAGGTTGGGCTTAGCTGGGCTGCGTTTCAAACTGCAGGCTGAATCGATACCATCTCCATATGTCTCGAATCTGCCTTGCAGCCATGGACGAGCTGGCTGTGTTCTTCTCGTGGCAATGGCTGAAGTGCAAGAGCACAAGCTCAACTGAGAAGACACATTGTAACCTTTGCTGTCCTCCTGTCTGATCACGTCTAATGTCAGCACAAGTCACGTGGCCAAGTGCAATATCAACGGGACGAGGGGATATTCTGTCTCTAGGGAGGAGCAACCGCAGACTCACAAGGCAGTGCGTGTAGGAACAGGGAGGGGTGAAGAACTGAGGACAATAATGTGATCTACCACACAGACGCTACATCAGCCAGTATAGTTATCAAGAGATTACAGCTGCTCGAGTAGAATCACAAGGTAGCAGAAAGCCAGGATTATGGGACCAAAGAGGCAAAGTCACTCCAGTCTCAGAGGCAGCCAGGATAGCCTGGCAAGAAGTCTGCTCTGGAGCCCCAGGGCTGCCTGTCCAGACACTTCTGAGGCCCTGGAGGCCTGTAGTGTCTACCAACTTTCTGGTTGATGGAAGGTCAGGAAAACCTCTTGGTCACTGTACCCCCTCAACTCTCTTCTTTAACAACTACGGAACAGTTGGAGGCTTCCTTCTGAATCCCTCATCTCCCTCCTGCCCCCTTTCTTATCCTACACTCCCCTTCCTCTGTCTTCCTCTCCCATGGGGGAGTTAGCACAAGCTGATGGAACTGCAAGTACCACCAGAAGCTGGACAGAGGCAGATATTTCTAGGTGGGTTGGACCTTCTGGGGGAAGGCAGTCTAGCTATTTCTAAGGTGATTTGATTTTAGAGTCAGGCAAAGATGTGACCAAGTCTCAGCCATACACTCCCTAGAAGTGTCATCATTTTAGTGTCTCTTAGCCTCAGCTTCCTTACCTATAAAATGGGTACAAGCATTTTTACTTTATGTTGCTGTGAGAATTAACTATGATATTGTATAGATGGCAGGAATTTGCCAGAACAACCTTGGATGAAGGAAATGTTATATTTATTTATTTTCTTAAAATAACCGTAAATCTGACACTGAACCCTCATCCCAAAAGTTGATAGTAAGGCATTATTAGGGCTTCCTGCCATTGGTTGCCATAATTTACTTTAAAATACTCTCATTTTAGATGGTGTGAAATAAATATGTATATTACAAGTAATATATAAATATTATCATAATATTAATAAATATGAATATGTGCTCATACATGGGTTTAAGCTGAGCCCTAGAGGTTGTCACTTGCTCCATCGTGAGATTGCACCCTGGGGGTGAGTTGTCAACCGGAGATTTATCAAAAGGTCACACTGCAGAGGTAGCAACTACTCGTGCGTCTGTTATCTATGTTGTGATCTGCTAAATAGCATCAGAAATGAGTTTCATTGTGTAATGTTGGGTTGAATGGTGACCCCTGAAAAGATATGCCCATGCCCTGATCCCTGGAATCTTATTTATGAATGTGAATGAAGTGTCACCTTATTTAGAGCAAGGATCTTTGCAGATTTAATTAAGGGTCTTGAGATAAAGGGATTGTCCTAGATTATCTGGATAGACCTTAAACCCAATGACAAATGTCCTTATGAGAGAAGCAGAGGGAGGTTACACCTGCAGAAGAGAAAGGGTCCATGTCAAGACAGGCAGAGATGAGAGTGATGCTGCCACAAGCCAAGGAATGCCTGGAGCCACCAGAAGTTAGAAGAGCAAGGAACAAATTCTCCCCTAGAGCCTCTGTGGGGAACGCAGTCCTGCTGATACCTTGATCTTGGACTTGTGGCCTCTAGAACTATGTGGGAATACATTTCTGTTGTTTTAAACCAGCAAGTTTATGGCAATTTCTGGCGCCAGCCGTAGGAAACTAATACATTTGGTACCAGTAACGGTGTGTTAGTTTGCCTAAAGATGCTAGAAATAGACTCTCGTTGGTCAACTATGAAGACTAATTGAAGTAGTTGATAGATACTTCCATCTTTGCATGAACTGAATATAAGAACTTAACAAGGGCTTCAGCTTGGACGTATAGGAATGGCACAGAGACTTGATCTAGTAATGGTCCCCTGCTGAGCTATTGGTCTGGAAAATTCCAGTTGCCTAAAGTCAACTATAAAGAGTCTGGAATCCTGCCTCTGGTACACTATTAAATCTGTATCAAGTGGATCTTGCATAGCAGGTTGTGGTCAACGCACCTAAAAGGGCAGAGAACTGGAACTTCACTGAGTATCTAGAGCAGGTAGTAGGATGAGTGTGTTTTCTGCTTGTTAGTAAATGCAAGTTCAGCGATTTGCTGTGTGACAACATTGGATCTGAGTGAGTTTATATTGGCTACTGCTATGTTGCAAAGAAAATTTAAAACTGGTGTGTGCTGTGGTTTGCATGTGTCCCCTCCAAAATTCAGGTGTCCCCAGTGCAACAGTATTGTGACAGATGGCCTTTTGGAGGTGGCTGAGCCATGAGGGCTCTGCCTTCAAATGAGATTAGATGAATGAGATTAGATGCCCTTATAAAAGGGCTTGGCAGCGGGAGTTCACTCCTTTTTGTCCTTCTGCCTTCTGCCATGTGAGGACACAGCATTCGTCCCCTCTGGAGCATGCAGCATTCAAAAAGCCATCGTGGAAGCAGGGCCAGACCCTCACCAGACAACAAACCTGCTGGTGCCTTGATCTTGGACTTCCCAGCCTCCAGAACTGTGAGTAGTAAGTTTCTGTTCTTTATAAATTACCCAATCTCAGGTATTCTGCTATAGTAGCAAAGAATAGACTAAGATAGTGTGTGATCCCAGTAGCTTAGATCAGTTCTACAAAGGTCCAAGGATCATGTAGCTTTGGGGCACCCTGTCATCACTCCAACCTGATCAGCAAGCAGATGCCCCCTGTCAAGGTCTCCATGGTCCCTGGGGTTGGGCAGCTCCATTGCCTTTGCTGTTGCTGGGAGCACAGGCACCTGGAGTCTTCCTCCTTGTTGAACCACCAGCCTTTCCCCTCCAAGTAACCCCAGGGAGAAGGATGCAGGTCCACACTGCTTTCAGGCAGCCACACCTCTTCCCTTTCAGTTCTGCAGAAGCAACTGATTCCAGATTCCAGATTCCACCTTCCTCCCTCATACCACATCCCCTCCACCTCTTGGACACCAGCCACTATCTCCTCCAAGAGATTATGCAAAGGGACTTCCACAAAAGCTGAGGACAGAGAGTATCCTCTGGCAACACAGACCTCATCCACAGGTGAGGGCAGGTCTGTGTTGGCTAGCCCCCTTGGAATGGGGAAAAGGGGAAAATTCTGGAAGAATACATATACACTGAAGGAATTAAATTTTCCTGACATAGATACAAAGTGCTAACGCAGTGCTAGCTACACGCTTGGGGATGTATTTATACCTGTCAGCATCCATCGGGTCACACCGCTTATGAATGGGGTGCGTGTGTGGCAACCCAAATCTGTGCAGCTGGGTAACAGCCTCAAGGCCTAGCAGAGTTCCCAGCACTTGGTAGGCATTTAACAAACGTTGTTCAAAGAATACTTACTTATTCCACAATGGACATTGCAGAGCTTTCTAGCAACTTGTGCAAAGTTGGAGACATGATTAGATACAAGATCTACAATGTTTGTGGGTAAAAACCAAGCAGTTGCTGAAGAAAAACACAACCATTTCTGTTGCTGACGCCAGAGTGAAATTTTCTCCATTTATCTTCATAGACAAATTTTTATTCTTTCTACTTTTCTGCATTTTCCAAAATGTCTATAATGAGCAGATAGTAACTGTATTTTGGGAAAAATAAATTAACCTTCTACAAACATAATTTCCTCCACGTTCTCCCTTCCCCTCTGCCTGTTTTTCCTGTTAATTTTGGAGGCAGAGTGCTGCCATGTTCCCCCACATTATGTGCTCCTCTTTGGCCCCACTGATAGGTGGGGTTAGGAACCCCGTTTGCAGAAGGCAGAAGAAAGTAGATCTAAGAAGCTTCTAGGAGCGGTTAATTACTCTTTCTAAGCCCTTCCAGAGTTCATGGGTGGTGTGCCAAGGAATGAAATAAGTTCCTGTATTTGTTTACCCTGAGCTTCTGGGTAGGAGTACTATCGTGCTGTGTATTCATATATCTCCCATCAAACGGGGGAGTAAATGCCTCCGGTGGGGAGAGGTGAGTGTGCCGTGCCTCCAGAGGAAGCAGTGAATCTGCACAACAGTATGCCATTGGGGACGCACCTCCCAGGCCTGCCCAGAGGACTGTCTCTACTGGACGATCCGACTGGGAGTTTGAACACAGGCCCACAGAGCTCTGTCCCTAGAGGGAGTTGTCTCAGGGATGGAGATTCTGGGGTCACCATTTAAATGACATCGTGGGGGGAGGCTGGTGGTGAGGACCAGGCCTCGGGCAACTTTGCCAGCTCCCTCCCACCACTGTGGAGGTCCTCAGAGGGCATCTGAGGGGCTACACGCAGGGCGGGAGCTGTTCCTGTCCAGGAAGAAGAATGCAGGGTTACCAAGCAGCAGAGACGGACCTGCCCACCTCAGCACTGACACAACAATGCCCAATATGCCCCTGTGTAATCTTCTTTCCTCCCCAGTGCCATGGTGAAAAAGCAAGATGAAGTAACTTACTCATCAGTTGGAAGAAACATTCAGGGTACAAGAAAACTTCCTGATGCTGGGAGCAGTTGAGACACTGGAAGAGGCTCAGAGCATAGGTGGTATGTGAACCCCTGCTCTCAGGAGGCGAGGCAGAGATGCCGACTTTAGCCTACCCTGCTGAGAACACTGAGCCACACGTGAGCCACTTGAGCTAAAGGTGTTTTGTGCAAGGTCGGGGGCTGCACTGGAGAATGATCTTGACCTTGAAGACAATTGGAGACACTGATTTCAGAAGAGAAGGCAGAGCCAAAGAATGTACCAAAAACCGCTCAGGAGCATTGGCTGTCAAAATGCCAGAAGAGAAATCAGGACATGTCCAACTCTGGAGGACGGGAGCCAGGCACGGGCATCTGAGTCTGAGGACAGAGCAAGTGCTTGGAGCCAGAACTGGCGGCACAACAGCAGTCAAGGACCAAGGACGGGGTTTGAATGAATAGTACTTCAGTGGATGAGCACCTCAATGAATGCGTGAATGGAGGTTGGTGTGAGAACTGGCTCTGGAACGTGCCCTGGCAGGTAGCGTTTGTGCTCCCAACAAAGGCTAATGATGGGGGATTGTCCCAGTGTAAGGACTTAGGAAAGTGTTTCCTAGAAAGTGAGGAAAAAGCCTGAGTCATTATTTCAAAAACTCTATTAATACTTCTCAGAATGTTTGTCCTCAAATTGTCCTTGAATAAATAATTCCCCAATAAAATCATTGGAGAAGAGACTGTATACTATGGCCCCATCTTGGAGCCCAATAATGCACTTTTAGAAGGCTCTGAGAAGAGCTGCTCCAAAGAAACCTGTGGAACCAAACATTTCCCAAATGGATGGGACCAAAGGACTTCTCTGCTCCATTTTTTTTTAAATTTTCCCCATAAAATTAACAACTTACAGGACATGAGCCGTCCTCTGAATACACTTTAGGGACAGTTGGTCTCAGTGAAAGGCCCCTTCAGCTGTTTATTATTGAAGATCAAAGGTGACACCCAAAAGCATCGTGTTCTCTCTTTTTTCTTTCTCCCTTCTTGCCTGCTCTCCCTCCCTCCTTCCTTTCTTCATCTGGGAGTTTCCCTCCATTCTCCCTTCCTCTGGCTCACCTTCCCTGGCAGTGCACTGGGACTTCCAGGCATCCCCTGGAAACCCCTTGGGCCTGAGATCCAAGGTTTTGCCACAGCTGCAGCTGAACCAGTTTCCCCTCACAGGTAGGGGAGCCTTCCAGAGATCCCTATCTCAGTCTGCAAACGGTACCAAGGCCCTTGCACTGTTCCAACAATGGCCCAGTTAGCTGCCAGTTGCATTTCACCGGCTGCAGGTTAATTGGCTCACATAACAAGGATGGAGAGTAAACTGCACTCTGTTAAATCGATCTGCTCTCAGGTAACAATCCACCCCTCCAAGAGATAAGTGAAAGAGCCAGGCTTACAGAAGAGGAATGGCTTCTCATTAGCTGCCCCTGGAAGCCTGCCTTTTCTCCTGTCCTCTCCCTCCCTCCCAGAGGCAGGCAGAGGCAGTCATCACACTGCTCATGGGTCCATACACAAATTAATCAAATGCTATGCCTTTTGGTCATCCAATAGATTCACACTGCTTTAATTTTTTGGTTTCTGGTCATCTATGGAAATACTTGCTCTTTATTTCTGAGAAGCTTTAGCAGGGGAGGTTTTGTTTTGTTTTTTTCTTTAAAAAAAAAAAAAAAAGAACACACAATTTAAAGTCTCCCCAAGCCTTCTGAAATAATTATCAGACCACTGATTCTAACACACCATTTGATCATATTCACACATCGATTGCCCGAGTTGGAATCTATATTCCCTCTTGTATTGAGAGCCGGTTTCCCCTGAGTAATGTCTGCCCTGCTATTTTATTCTAAGTAATATTGATCTTCCTGCTCTCCTCTAAAGCGCCTTGCAGAGTGCCAATAATTTTGTAAAAGAAACCTTTTATTAATGGACTCCCCACAGCTTCATTTTGTTTAGATAAGTTTTGTTTTTTGTTTTTGTTTTTGTTTTTTTAAGACAGGAGAAACAGAGCAACAGTTGACAAAGTTTTATTTGCACCAAAAGTCAGGCCACCTGTGGAGTGGTTTATAGGGAGTCAGAGGTATGGAGTGAGTGGGCAGCACTGCTATAAACAAAACTTCAACCAGCTGCCTGGAAGCTCTGAGTCACCCAGAGCAAGCAGGATGTCCCACTGAGGTACAGATTGTTTGATTGCACCCGAGGCCGGTGGCACAGAGCCCAGGAGTGACTGACACACCAGGGCTAAACTCTTCACTGGCTGTCCCAGCAATGCTGAAAGGCCCCTACTGAGAAAACCCAGGATGCACTGGAGTGGCTGTGGGCTGACACTTCCTATACGTTTGACGTAAACAGGAGTGTATTTTCTTCCAAGATCAGCCTATGCACAAGAGATTAAATCAGCCCCATACAGAGGAACCGGTTTTCCCACACTGACCCATGTTTGTGAATGCTGTCGAAAGTTCTTCAGAATGAAGTTAATCAGAGTGAAAGTGATGACACGACAGATCTACCCACAATCCCAGTGACCTGACCACAGGAGGAGCCTCACCACTGAAACCCTGCAAGGAGGTCAGCGACTGAACCCGGGGCAGGTGCCTGCACAGGCCTCCACCCAGCCTCAGCCATGGGGCCTTTGTGGCCACAGGTGCAGTTTATTTCACACTCTATGATGACAGCAACTAGGCAGAAGTGACTGTGGACTGAGCAGAATCATCTTCTAATTTGCTTTTATCCTGATGTATTTGTTGGCCTGCTCTATGATTAAGTAGAGAACATGAGATAGATAAACCCATCATATATTCTCCCCAGATATCTACCCCTTTAGCCTGTTATTATGCCAGAAATTCCTTCAACTGGGAAAGCTTTAATGTTAAGACTTTTAAAGCCAATAATACTGTAGTTTAAATTAACTTACCTGAATGGTTGGTAGGAGGAGTGGATAGACAGAAGGATGGATGGATGATTGGATGGATGGTTGGATGTTAGATGGATAGGTGGATGGATTATTGGATCAATGGTTGGATAACAGGATAGATGAGTGGATGGAGGGATGGAGGAATGAGGGACTGAAGAAAAGGAAGACTTAGACTCCAGAAAATGTAGAACACATATCACTCATAGTAGGGGCAAGAAGTGAGAAGAGGAAAACAGAACACGAGACACTGCCAAGTAGGACCCATTTGGTAGGGGACAGTGTGGGAACCCCCATGATCCTGGTGAAGAAGGGTGAAGAGATGGAGATCCTGGGAGAGGTGGGGAAAAAATGAGTATCTTATTCACAATTTTCACAAAGTTTGTCTTATAGTCAGGAACTCCACTCGTGTAGAGTCTTACACCATAGACTGGTATCCTTTAGCCATTCATTCAACTACTACACTAATTCCATCCCTTGGAACTCATGCGATGTGAAGGCAAAGGACCCAGAGGGAATATTTTCTAGTTTAAGGTGTTTCGTAATTGGACTCATTAATAGACCTTTAGAGACCTCACTTTCTTCAAGAGTTGTTGTGGGGCATGGTGGAAGCAGACATCCTCAGCAGCTGGAAAGCCTGGCTCTCTGAACCTAGCAAGAGTCTTCAACTCCTCTCTCTTCCTGCTGCTCCTTTGAGTCCTTTACTCCTCTTGTCAATACTTCACTAAAGATAAAGCAAAAGGGAAAAGGAAATACATTTCAAAACCCTACCATTTTGCTATTTGTTGACAATGGAAAGATTTAATTAGAAAAAGGGTAAGAATTGGCTAGATGGTGTTGACAGTCAAGTGAGGACTTCCTTTAGTGACTCTATGAGCAGAGTTAATCAAGAGTTGGCAAGTGGCCGGGCGCGGTGGCTCACGCCTGTAATCCTAGCACTCTGGGAGGCCGAGGCAGGCGGATTGTTTCAGCTCAGGAGTTCAAGACCAGCCTGAGCAAGAGCGAGACCCCGTCTCTACTAAAAAATAGAAAGAAATTATCTGGACAACTAAAAAAACTAAAAATATATAGAAAAAATTAGCCGGGCATGGTGGCGCATGCCTGTAGTCCCAGCTACTCGGGAGGCTGAGGCAGTAGGATCGCTTGAGCCCAGGAGTTTGAGGTTGCTGTGAGCTAGGCTAACGCCATGGCACTCACTCTAGCGAGGGCAACAGAGTGAGACTCTGTCTCAAAAAAACAAAAAAGTTGGCAAGAAACACCATCCTGCAAACTTCACTTGGAGTCACCTCCTCCAAGGAAACTTCTGCATGCTCCAGATTTCGCTGACCTTTTGCTTGATTTGCAGGGTCTGAACCACACAAGTTAATTCCTGTCTCTAGGTGTTTCCTGTGTACTACACTGTCTTCTTCATCTTCTACATCAACATCTCCATGGAGTCTGGAGGTTCTACACAATAAAAGATCCTTAATAATCACTCATTAGACTGACGTGCTCATGAAATTTTAGTGGAACTGAATTTTGGCACAAGGCATTTTGGAAAATAATTTGGCATGAGTCCTCTAGCAGAGGACATGATTGTCTACCAATACTTATTCTCTCCACCTATACAATTTTAATTAGGCACACAGCCAAGTTAGAGACTGCATTTTGTAGCCTTCTCGCAGCTTAATATGTGGCCCTTGGCAAAATCGTGCAATGAGATGTGAGTAGAAGAATGTGTGCACTTCTGTGTCATGCCCTATGCAGGAAGGCACAAGTGTCCTCTAGCCATTTTCCTCCCTGTTGGCTGGGACATGATGACAGCTAAGGGGCCATCGTGGTTCAGAGGTGAAAGCTGGATGTGGACAATGGCAGTCTCCCCTCTGGCCCTGGACCACTTACCTCTGGCCTGTTGTATGAAAGAGAAGGGAACTTCCTTCTTTGTTAAGTCATTGTACTATTGGGGGAGAGGGGGTCTCAGTGTAGTTTGGGTTTGACTTTTGGCAATTTAATCATTATCCTGAAAATTACAAGTTTTAAAATATTCTTTGGCTAAGTAATTCCACTTCAGGACACAATGATGTGTCAACTAACAACAGCAACAACAATAATCACAAATTAAACTTTTGTTCAATTGGAGTATGATTTTTAACATGAAAATTGACAACATCCTAAATGTAGAACACTAGGAAAATTCATGCTGCCAGTGCAACTTATACGCCCTCGGCCTTACCGCTTCTAACTTACCTGCGTTTCTGTGCCTGAGGACTTCCTCTGCCGGAGCACTCAGGCTGGAAATGATGTGTACAGGGGTGAAGGGGGGAATCGAAGCCTCCCCCCGGTCATCCCTCAATCTATAACTCAGAACACACCATGGGAACACACTCTCCCCTGCATTCTAGAGACCACAATGTTGAGATGGTAAATGACTTTCCCTTGACAAGAACTGGATCTAAAACTGTAGCCTCCTGGTTCTTGCTTCCCTCTTTCTACCACACCACGCTGTGGTATTAGGCGGGGGTAAATACAGCAATGCTGGAGCGCTTGTCTGCTGCCTCAGAGAAAGGCTAAGACCCCAACAGGAGCTCAGAGTAAGAGTGGCAGAAACAGGAGACTGAAGCCAGAGGTACGTTCAGAATGGAGAAATTAACTGCCAATTCGGCTATAGCCCCATATAGCTGTTGCTAATCACATTTATTTAACAGGTTCAGACCCCAGCTGTACCGTAAGTACTTCATTCTGGGGAAAATTCTTCTAGAAAGATGTGCCAGGGAAATTCAGCCTTGATATCCAGGAGTCCAGCCTCTGGGGATAAAAAGAGAGAAGTGCTTTCCCTGGCTGGTCCCTCCGCTTTAACAGCCTCCCAGGAGGCCCCATGAGGGAGCAGGGCTTTCCCCACTCCCAGCCAGGTCCCACTGTGCCTCAGTTGGCCCCTGCCATCACTGGACAGCAGACACACTACTCACATTCCTCCCCAGCTGGGTCCTCTCTGCTGAGCTTCCTCTTCTTTACTTACCTGCTCTGTTGCGACGTGTGGCTGGGTGAGGAAACACAGCAGAGAAACGGCAGCTTTCCTGTCTTGATTGGTCCCCCAGCTCTGTTGGCACCAGTGGTGGGCTAGTGACAGGGCAGAGGCTGGCCCTGCAAGGGTGGGAGACAAGCCACACCCATGCCCCAATTTCACACGGCACGTGTCTGTCTCACATCGTGTCTGAGCACTGTTGTATCGATGTTTAGGGACTTGGAGAACTGTGCTCACCAATCACATTTCTACCTTGCCTTCATAGTCCACTTTAAGAGCATTGAGAAAACCATCTGATCAGGTAAAGGAGACCCACTTAGGAAACTCAAGTTTAGTGCTTTCTCTTAAGCAAGAAAAACAATAAAATACAGCAAAGATCTCTCTTATGTTTCCTTAACAATTAAGTCAGAAGGAGACATTCCTAATCGGTGTATTTAATCTGAACGTGTCAACTTCAGGGAATTGTACCTTGGGCTATCTTCACTTCCTTTACAAATTGCTTCTGTTCTTGAAGAACACAGCATGGCCCCTGTCACCCAGTTTCATCTTCAGATGCCTTAACATCCAAGATCTTAAGAAGTGGCAAAAAATAGAGGTGAGGAGGAATGGATAAATAAAATACGGTATAAACATACAATGGACTATTACTCAGCCATAAAAAGGAATAAAATTCTGAAACATACTACAACGTGGAGGAAAGCTGCAAATATGAGACTAAATGAAAGAAGCTGGACACACAAGGCCACATATGGCATGGCTCCATTTGGATTTCATATTCAGAATAGTTCAATCCACAGAGATGGAAAGCAGATTGGTGGTTGTCAGGAGCTATAGGAGGGAGGAACAGGAGGGACTGCTTGATGGGCATGGGGTTTCCTTTAGGGGTTACAAAAATGTTTTGGACCTAGATAGAGGTTGACCAACACTGTGAATGTACTAAATGTCAATGAACCGTACCCTCAAAAACTCTTAATTTTGAGACCAAGCACAGTGGCTCATGCCTGTGAGGATTCTAGCACTTTGGGAGGCCAAAGCAGGAAGATCACTTGAGGCCGAAAGTTTGAGACCACCCTGAGAAAGAGCAAGACCTCATATATATACAAAAAATAACAAAATTAGCCAGGCCTCATTGCACATACCTGTAGTCCCAGCTGCTTGGGAGGCTGAGGTAGGAGGATCGCTTGAGCCCAGGAGTTTGAGGTTGCAGTGAGTCATGATAAGGCCACTGCATTCTAGCCCAGGGCAACAGAACAAGACCCTCCCTGTCTCAAAAAAAAAAAAAAAAAATGCTTAATTTTGCTTCATGTGAATTTACCTCAATTAAAAAAACATAGAGGTGAAAAATCCAGCTGATTCTCTCCCCACAGACAAGCTGGACCTGTCTGGGTGCTTTCAAAATAATTCATGAAAATTTCCAGATTAACAGAACACACCATCACGGGAATAGTGAGGCCTAGACAAGCTTTTGCAAAGTCCTGACTGGAAACCTCAGACAGGGATAGAGAATCATTGGTCTGCGCTGTTTCAACTCCTCACCTAAAACCGAAACTACCCTGAGAACTGATACCAGCAGAGTGTGAGCCGAGGATGTCTTTGAGTCACGCTTTCCTCAGAGGGTATTTCTTTCTGAAGCACTCACAGGCCCGCAGCCAGCCCCAGCCTATTTCCTGCAGGTGTCTCCTGTGACTTTTGTGCTAGGAGGGAGTTTGACCTGAGAAGAAGGAGGAAGGATAGCGAGGGAGTGGGGAATGTGGGGGACTTGGGCTGAGCCAGGCAATGTAGATCTTGCTTAAATTGCTTCTGAGGCTTAGGAACTACAGCCCCCATGAGGGCACCAGCAAGTTCCTCCTTTCTTAACGCAACTGGACAAGGCTTAGCCGTCTGCTTGGTCCACCCCCTGGATCCCGCTCTTCCCATACAAAGGACCTGAAAATGCACCAATGGTTTAAAAAAAAAACGTGAGGAGGCCCTGATCTGTTAGGAAGGCCAAGCAGAGAGCTGCCATGCCACGTGACATGTGCAAGAACAGAGGTTTGTGTCAAAGGCTTCAGGAGCACAGAGGAGAGAGCAAGTCATTCTGCTGGAGGGGCCAGACCTGCAGAGGAGGAGATGGTGGAAGGAGCTGAAGAAACCACAGAGCAGATACAAACTGGGACCTGAAGGACAGGGAGGAGTTGGCACGGAAGAGAGGGCTGGGGGTGTCTTCTTAGAGGTGAAGCAGTCCTCATCCAAGGTTAGACTTTCCCACCACTCAGCCCTTTGGACAGGCGGGGTTTTGGTTGTTTCCCTTCCTGCATTTTGTACTCTATTTTTTCCTTTGCAATAAAATACTCCTATGGGTATTTTATTTTCTCAACATTTAAACATTGGTTTCAATATTTAGAAAAAAGTAAAAGGAAAGAAAATAAAATGGGATCTTCTTTCTACACATACGTTTAAAAAAATTGAGAGTAACACACAATCCATAAGATGCAGGTTAATGATTGTTTTTTACATCCTGTTCTGGTCTTGACCGAACAGATGCGTCCTTGGACGGGCCCTGCTGGGCTATCATGTGAGCCCTGCCTCATGTGATCGCAGCCTACCTTTCCCCGGCCAGTGCTGGCAACTGCCGTGTGCAGGAATAACAGAGCAACACCTCATCTCAGCTGCACTGGGCAGCTCTGGCTTTCTGCCCAGGATTTCCCTGTCCAGCATATGGGACACGATGCTTTTCTAAAACATGCATGAGCCCGGAAGCATGAAGAATTAACACCCCACAAGGCAATCCTTGACTAATGGGGAGAGGGAGGCAGTGTACACATTGGATAAATATTCCTTTCTTGTGTTTCCTAAGCAGACAATCTTGAGGCATGTGCCCCACAGCCTCTCAGAGGGACCCCATGATCAACTCATTAACTTAATGACTGTCCCCTTGGATTAACTTCCCCTCCTTGCCTGTTACACTCTTCCCAGCCCTGGGCACCTATTCTTTGGAGTCACTTTCTAGAACCAACTACCTGGATACAAGCCATTCCCTCGAGCTCTCACTTTTGGGAAAAACCCAGGTTAAGACAGCAGATCCCAGAAGTGGCCCTCAAGAGCACACCCTTTAGATGGGACTTAGGAATAGGACCAGAGAGTGATAAAGACTCCATTGCTGGTAGCAAGGTGGCAATAAACTGGCAGCAGAAGCATCACAATTGCCAACTTGGATGAAGCACAGGTGGCATGTGAAACATTGGTTTATGTGCTAGTAGGAGCCTTGAATGGTAGGAGCAACGGTAATCTTAAGAAGTACGGGGTTATCCAGCTTTTGTTAATAGCTTTAGACACTTTGAAAAAAAGAAAAAGAGAGGCTCAAGTTTCCCAGCTCTCAACTTCAGAGCATCCTGTGAGGGTAAAAATGGCTCCTTGGCAGTGTTTAAGTGGGAGGTATGTCTTGCCTCCTACAGCCAGAGTGCAGGCTGTGTTGAAAATCAGGCCCCTGATTTAATAATAATAGTAGCAGAGCTACAAAGAAGACGAAATGCACAGCCTCAACATTTTTCTATGCCAAAGTCAGAGTGCTGATAGCGAAAGAGTGGGACTCAAAGACTCAGGGGAGTCTTGGGGACATTGGGTGGATGAGCCTGAGAATTTGGAACACTCAGTATCCTCTTAATCTTCAGACTGGCATGAAACTTTCTGTTCCTGGCTAGACGGCAGCAGCGTCCCCTCACCTGGAAACAGTGATAAGACCTCACCTGAGGCAGGCACCTTGTAAGATAATGTAATCTTCCTGAAGAACACCTTGCCTCCCTTCACTGCCTCCGGAACAAAACCTAGAGTCAGTTGAAGTGAGAAAATACCGTCCTGCTATGGGAGGAAATAACACATACCAACAAGTATTGCAAGACCTGCCTGCATGTGCATGGGAGTGGATCTTGATAGTTGAATGTAAAGCTAAATAAGGGAGAACTTTACTGACATCAGAACATTTTCCCATGAATCTGGTTTAACCTTCTGGGGCAGTCACTTGGAACCAGTCCTAACCTATTGTGAGGATGGCTCCTTAAAGTTTGGACACGGTGTGAGACTAAAATGCAATAGGGATGCACCAGACTACCTTGATGGAAGGCGAAAGAAAATACAAATGTCTAAAGCAGGTTGATTATGTAAAATCAGGGAACCCACCACTAGACTGTGTTCTCCCCAAGAGTCTAGAGGACACACTTTTCACGAAGGCACTAAGGAAAGCACTATTGGTGGGGAGGGGGTACCAGCCTGCACCATTTTCACAGATCTTGTGCAGCTTGAGGGCCCTTGGCACTGTGCCTGTAGCCTAGTGGCAGATGGCCTTGTCTGTAAAAGGCTTTGAGAGTCTCTTTGGGGCAGGACCACTGGAGACCACCTCTTGTGATTCTTAGCTGACACCTTTAAAAAGAGAATTTCAAGTGTCACAGAATTTACACACTAAAAACTTATTCTCAGGACCTTCAACAAGTGAACATGTTGTATGAGTGCTGTCCTCTCCCTGTGTTGTAGATTTGGCTGCCTTTAGAAACAAGCAGAGGGCTCCCAGATGAAGAAGAAAGTATAATCATCTACGGAGAGAAGAGAAGAAACTTTTGAAGCAAGGCTGTGACAATTTCAAATACGGAACAAGCTGGCAACTTCAAAGAGCACTTATATGAAGCCAAACCAAAATATTAACCACCCCATGTAAACTAGGCAAATTTTGTGGAGCATCTGACAGAGCACACAGTCTTCTGAAAATCTCGTGTACATCTATCTGCCTTTCCTCTGACCCTCCCTCCCTAAAGAAATCCTAGGATCCCACGCACCCTCTCTCCTGCTTCCGAGTATTTCTGAGTTCATGGGTTTCTGATACTCTGTCACTGGGACAGACTTAGAGCATCCTGATCAGTAGTTCTCAAACACAAGTGATATAGAAGAAATTACACCATTTTAAGAAATGTCAGGGTTCTAGAGCCAAACCCTGGAGATTCTAAAGGGGTCTCCAAGCAATTTGAATGATCAGATAGGTTTGGGTTCTGAGTCTCTCAATCTTTGTAAGTCTCAAAGTTAATTAAGTTTATAAATTTGTCACACCTGCACACACACACACACACACACACACACACACACACATACGCAATTTGCAGAAGGAAAGAAGCCAATACAGTCAGGATAGAGAATAAAAACAGTTTGTGTCTCTCTCAGTCTGAGTTTCACCAAATTCAGAGCCAAAGACAAGGCCAAGAAAAGGTTGAAGATACCTGCATGAGCTGGTTGCCATAGCAATATTGAAATTAAAAAGGAGGACCAAAATGATATGAAGTAGGACATGTAAGCTGCCTGATACAGTCCACCCCTTATGCCACCCAGCTCTGCTCAAATCTTACTCTAAGTCAAAGCTATCACAGAACCTTCAAGGTGGTGGCCAGTTAAAACCCCTATTAAAACCTTAAAACACAAGCTTTTATGGTACAGACTCTGGTCCCCACTGATGTAGCTGATCCTAAGGCCATCTCTGATATTTTTCGTCTTCTTTCTCCAACATATTTAGATTTCCCTCACTCTCAGCCAGTGCTACGGAGGACCCAGACCTTCACGCTCAAAGAATCCCAACCCTCAGTTGCTTTACTGTTCTGGGGCTGTGGTTCCTGCACTTGCCCATTTACAGTTAGCACTGGGCTTTGGAAGCTGCTGGAGACACCCCAGGGAATTCCTTTGGTTGAAGACACGCTCCTTCTATCCCTATGGTGTGGTAGCATTTCTAGTTCTTCCTGGTAATCATATCAACCACCCCTACCAATGTGGTCCATCAGCAACAGGCACCTAAGCTGATCGGGTGGTAGTCATAGCTTCAGATTCAGTGGAACCTTTACCGGATCCCCTGCAGGAAGTTCTTCATCCCCTCCCAAAAGAACCAGGACCTCTAATCCAGCAGAATTTAAGTTTTAAGGGATGAGAAGTATAAATTCTACAAGTAGGTCACTAGGAATGCAGATAAGAAGGACTAATCCAACTTCCACGTCTTGGTTTCTGGACCCATGTGATCTAGCTGTTGGGGCAAGAGACAGAAAACAGCAATAACACATTACTGCTTGTTCAGTGTCTTCTGTATTTTCAAAATAGTTCATGACTTTAAAGGATTTTATGAACAGGGCCATTGTAAACATCAGGCACTATAAATACAGTGGTTCTCAAGAATCTACAAAAATGTTAGAGACCAGGAGAAAAATTGTAATGGTTCCACAATACAAAAATAAAATCAAAATAAATGTTTAATTCACTGTCTACAAATATAATAAAGATAATATGAAACTAATTGTTCCATTTAATGTTTATGAAAATGTAACCTCATTTGAAAACAATTGAAAACAACCCCAAGGTTTGATTTTTCTCTCCAAAGGAATTTCTAAATTATACATGAATCATGGCCATGCCATTATAACCAATTACAAATAAATATGTCATGAGTAAAAAAATAAGTTAAAATTTTACAATCTATTTTATAAAAATTCATAAAATTTGTGTGTATGTATGTTTAATATAAAATATGGGTTCGTTGTAATATGTACAATTTGGTATGCAGTGAGGATTTCTGGGAGTGGTAGTTTGACCCACAAAATTCTTTAATAAGCCTTGTTTATAAACATTGCCTTGATCTTTATTCCTATGATGATGTCATCAGTTCTGATTTATATACATGTTGACTTAATATGGAAATATCTTTGAAAATGTCTTAACTCTTCAATATAAAATCAGAACATATCTGTTAACATTATTAGAATTTAAGTTTTTGGTATAAGGGATAAGATCTCGTGTTTGATAGCACAATAGGGCAACTATAGTTTACAATCATTTATGGTATATTTCAAAATAGCCAAGAGTGGAATTGGAATGTTCCTAACAAAAAGAGATGATAAATGCTTGAGGTGATGGATATCCCTATTACCTGATTTGATCATTTACACATTGTGTGTTTATATTAAAATATCATATGTAACCCATAAATAAGTACAGCTATTATGTATCTATAATAATTTAAGATAAAAAATTAAGATTTTTAAAAAGAATTTAAGTTTTTAGTATTCTTATATAAAATAGTTGACTAATGACATTTCAATTAATCCTTCTTCAGAAATGCACTCTAATAGCTATTAAATGAAAGTTCCACCAATGGCAAAATTGGCCCAGAAAGTTTAAACACTGGATAATACTGATTAGAAATTCAGATCTCTGGACTTCACTTCAACTCTGAACTGTTTAATCCAAGAGGAACAACTGGTCTTGCCTTATATTAACATAAATTATCATCTTTTTCAGATCCCTTCCTAGTTCTCTCCGGAGTAATAGCCGGTTGGGGGCATATTCATTTCTAAAAGTATTATGAAAATTTAATAGTTTAAAATTTAACAGGCCAACCTGGCAGATTTGTCAGAGATGAAGGATGCTTTAAGGGCATAAACTTGTAAAAGGCACATGGTGAAGATGCTGTCCCAGAGATCTGTCTACTAAAGTGCGTGGCACGATGGTGGCGTTTTCTTTTGGGTAACTTTGCTACCACTCCTAGTGAAAGGGAAGACCCACACTCTATTTTGTTTAACTGTGGAAGTCACAATGCAGACTCATCAGTTGGACCTGCAGCTTCCTCCCCCTCCTCCTCCTGCCTCCTAACTGAGAACAGACTCCAGGCTGCACAGCAAAACTTCTCCTTTTCTTGCATTGTGTGGGATTTCACAACAGTCTCATTGGCAATGCTGAGGTGCTGTAGTCATTTTTACAAACAAACATCAAAAAAGATGCCCGCAGATGACACAGCACATCTTGGTGTGCAGACTGCGGAGAGGATGATGGTATTGTTTCAATACCCTCTTGATTGCATTTACGCCAATGTATTTCCTGTCTCTGAATCTTCTATGCAAAATCTGACCTTAAATTGGGCTAACCAGTACCAGCTCAAAGCTTTGCGGTTTTTCTTGAGTAATATGCACCATTTTTGAAAGTTGGGAAGAAAGACAAGAAGATTTATCTATCTGAGGCTTATGGGAACTGTAAATGTGTCTGTTGAGGTCTTCTATAGAGACTAACAGTCTGACACCTTGTAACCTTGTTACTTAACCTTTCTCAAACACCAAGCGAGATGTGTTGCTTCCCTGTTACCCATTCCTATCATCAAGAGATGTTCCAGCTTAGCACTTGCACTCCTCATCTTCACTGTCTGTCTTCACCTCTGGCCCCATCTCCCAGGGAATCCGTTTATGAAGCCATCTGGCTAGTCTCTGAAAGTCGACATGCTGGCGACCCTGATCCTAGCTACCAGCAGCTTGCTCTGCGGACAAAAGAAAAGCAGCCTATTTTTTTTTTTTTATTTATTAAGTTAGTGAAACTACCAAGGTTCAGTAACTTCTGTGCAAAGCTGGGACTTGATCAGAAATGAAGGCAAGTAAAGCTTTATTTTTTCCCAACTTCTCCACCACCCAGTTTTTAAAACTATAATCTGCCCTTCTTTATTTCAGTACTGATTGCAGAAATCATTCAGAAAAGTCACTAACCCCAGCCAGCGGCAACGCCCAGTGAGCACGGCATCTCTTCGTGTGTGTTTTAAGAACCAATAGAGCCCACAGCAGATTTCCACTCACGTATAATTCTGCTGAATTGGAGAACCTAAAGCTGTGCACAAATTTAGAGATAATATCTCATAAATCCTGGCAAAGCTTGCAAATAAAAAAAATGTGTGTCATGTACAAGCATGTTGTCAGTGCTCACATTTCAGAAGGGGCCACGCAGGCTGGGGACAAAGACCTGAGGACCTCCTGGATCCAGATTCCAACCTTCTGGGCTGCTGCTTTCAACACCCTCTTGATGAAACCCAGCCGCCCACACACAGTCAGAACAGATTTGATGAAGATTTACCAAGTGTCTTGGGGAACTTCTGTGGCCTGCTAACAGTTGTCTGAAACAGTGTGCCTGAGGTTTCTCATACCATGCCAGGACTGCTGCAGTGGGAACTTCTTGGGGAATGCACAGCTGTCCCCAGGCTGCAGAGCCTGGGGATTTCCAGGGCTGAGCAATGAATCAGTGATGCTCCTGGTGACATTCCCCTGAGTTCGTCAGGCCCCCAGGGTTCTCCTTCTGTCATGTCAGCAGAGCCCCACGGCAGCATCCGTGCAGATCTGAGTTCTGGCACTCATTGCATCTTTATTCCCTGCAATCAGTTGAAACAAGAGAGGAAAAGGAACAGAGAAAGCAGCTCTTCATGGGAAGTTTTACCTTTTAGCTGGCTCTGACCCTGAACCTCAAGGCCCTCATCTTTAAAATGGGCATAGCAATCCCTACCTCACTGACTGTGAGAAGTAGAAGTATGTAAAAGGACTTTAAAAATGTAAAAAGCACAAAGCACATGGAAGAGGTCAACACAAGGCTCAGTTCTGACACAAACTACTTGTGTGATCTAAATGACTATGCATATAAGTGCTAAAGTCCCTTCTGAAAATTCAATGATCCTGTGAAAAATAGAACAAAAATTTAAAATCACCAAGTACTTTCTGTCTGGTTAAAATGATGCTCAACTCAACTATGGTCTCTGTACCTCATCACCTGGAGCTAATTCTAGTTCCAGTTCAAGCTGTGCTCCCACCCCACCTTTCTTCCCCTTTTTCCACTCTAGTAGACTCAGATCTACTTGAGAATTTTTCCCTCAAATCATCCTGGCTTGGAGAGGAAATACGACTCTTTGGCAGAGGTTCAGGCAGCTCTGTTCCTCTCTCAAGTTTTAATTCCATGAACAAGTGAATACTGAGTAGCCCATGATGTGAACTCTGGGGGCAGCTGGAATCTGCTTCCTCATTGGCAGAGATAGACACACCCAGCCTCTCTTTTGGAGCATTTCTGTTACAGTTGATCACCCCAATTAAAACCATACCCCAGATATAGTCACCTCGACTCCAGAGAGCTGATGTAACTAGCTCTGTGGGAAAGAGCTTCCAGCTGGGTGTTAAGTAAATTAGAATGAACTAGATGCTTATGTTTATCCAGTCGACCCCAAAAGCAGGGGTGGGAGTGGGAGTGCTCGGGTAGGGAAGGAGAATTGGGACAAAGGCCTTGACACTCCCAAGTTTGGCACAAATTGCCATTTCTAGCCAGGCTGACCTTGTACCACTGAACATATGAGGCATGCCCATCCCCTGCCTTTGCTCTTGCTGTGACTTCCCTTCCAGAACCGACTTCTGCCCTCTATCCAGCCACTCGGTTGGCATGCAACAAAGACTTCCTGGACACACTTTGTGGTTCAGCACTGTGCGAGGTGCTGTGGATCTGGAAAGATAAACGTGATATGATCAACGCTCCCACAGAGCTTAGTCCCCAGTAAGGCAGATGGGGCAAAAGCCCAAGGAATTCCAGTAGTAAATGTCTAGTGATCATGGTAGGATGTATACCTGATGGAGTGGCTAAGGGAGTATGAAGAATGGAGAGATCCCTTATGGCTAGAGGGACTGGGGGAGGCTTCCCAGAGAAGGTGGCAATGGAGCCTCGATGGAGGGTTTCGAGAGCCTGAGATTGGCATGAGATGATGTGGAGACAGAGACTGGCTCGACTGGGCCTAAGGTGTTGCAGACGATGTGAAGGGACAGTGATAAAGAAGGAAACCAACATTTTGGGGGCACCTATTATGTGCAAGTACATGTTTTCATGTAATCTTTACCATCACCCTCAATAGGTTTTATCATTCCTATTTCGTGGGAGGAAAAACAGAGCTTCAAAGAGGTTAAGCAACATGCTTTAGGTCCCAAAGGCTAGTGTGTAGCACATCCAGGACTTTTACCAAGTCTGCGCAGATCCAAAGCCTGTCCGCTTTCTCTGCACTAAGCTGCCCTCCTGGATCTGAGGCTCAAAAAAGCAGATTACAGCCCTATCCTAGAAAGCCAAAGAGCTGGTTCAAACCTTACCCTTCTCACTAGGCCTTTCCTGAATGTTCCAGGCCTCTGATATTCCCAGATACAGGATCCCACTGCCTTACAAAATCCTTTATTGGCTCCTGTGAATCCATCATGAATCCCCAATAAATATGAAAGTTCTTAAAGGAGGGGAGCTGATCATGCCCTTCTTCCTTATCCCTGAATCAGTAAATTATGGATCAATGGTCTCTTTTAGGAGAGGATGTGGATGGAGATCAGCAGCAGTGGCCTTCTCCCCAGCACAGTCCAATTGCACTAATGTTAGAGAGGGTGGGTAATCCCCGAGTCCCCAAGACCTATCCACAGACATTTGCCTTCTCTGAAGTTTCTCTCTGCAAGGACATCACAAAGAAGCATGCACCACTCTGCTGAGAGCAGCTGACTCCGCCAGCTGCTGGGACACAACTGGCCACGCCCATCTTGCACCCTGGAAATGGATTAAGGAATTTTTAGTGGACAGACCGAGAGAGCTGTGCCTCCCTCCCTCCCTCATTGTGTAAGGAGAAACTCCCAGCCTGGGAGGAGACACTGCCATAGGCAGCTCCAGCTCCCATGTGGGAAGGACTGCAGACGGTGCCAAGTCACAGCCTGAGAATTCATTCCGCTATCCCTGAATTTAGTGCCTCCACGAATGTGTCAAAGGGAGGAAGCAAGCTTTCTTGCCCACTGGTGTGGATTTGATGGCTCTGACCATTTCTAGACCATTTAACACTTCCACACTTGTAATGGTTGATTTTCCAGGTCACGAATTTCATGGGCATACTCACTACTTACAGGATAACTATTGATCATTTAATTACAAGGTAAGTACCATCAAAAATATGGGAAAAATCACATGGTAAACAACTATAGCCAGAGTACCTGGTTATTTTTGAGTCTGCCTGGCTACCAGTCATTTATTTTCTAAGTTAAGTTTAGTCTTAGAAAACCCCCAACTGGTGTGCATAGGAGTTATAATTCATAACTAGTCAACACTATATTGAATATATTCTTACCTTATTCTCCCTGAACTCTCACATGACCACTTTCTTTCCATGGTGCACTCCCAATGTACTGCATGGAGGACGGCCAGCACCGGGCCATACACACCTGGGGAAGAATCCCAGTCCCATTGTTTACAAGTGGTGACACCTTGGCCAAGATGCTTAAACTCTCCAAGCCTCAGTGTGTCATCTGTCAGATGGTGTGAAAATACTTACCTCATGGGGACATTGTTAGCAATGAGATAATTTATGTAACGTCCCTGGTGCACAGTAATAACAACTATAAGTACTGGCATGGTGCTTAATCCATGCCAACTCCTGTTTTTGAGCACTCTGTGGTGTGTATTAACTTAATCTTCACAATAACCCCCATGAAGAAGCAACTCTTCTCATCCCCATTTTGTGGGTAGGAAACTGAGGCACAGAGAGGTTAAGTAACTTGCCCAAGGTCAACACCTAGCAAGCGGTAGAGCCAGGATTCAAACCCAGGAAGACAAGCTATAGAATCCATGCCTTTAACTTCTGCACTAGACTGGCCCAGAGAGAGTGGGCACGAGTTATTTATACTTGGAAGGTAAGGTGTGATGATGTGGACTCACAGCAAGCATGAGGGGGGCAGACGTCAGGTCCAGAGGTTGTGGCAGGGAGCCTGTGAGATGGACCCCAAAGATCCCCACCTCCTAGTATTTATGCTCTTATGGAATCTCCTCCACTTGAGTGTGGGCTGGACCCTGTGGCTCAAGTCTAACAATTGAAATACAGCAAAAGTGATGTCACTACCAAGACTAGGTGGCAAGAAGATTGTGGTTTCCATTTTGGGCTGCCTCCCTCGAGCTCACTTGCCCACTTTGAGGAGAGCCAGCGCCATCTTGCAAGCTGCCCCGTGGGGAGACCCACATGGCAACTACTGGAGTCTCTGGGGAACAGCCAGCGAGAGCCTGAGATTCACCCACAGTCACTCCAGCAAGCCTGGAAGCAGATGCTCCCCAGGTCGAGTCCTGAGAGGATTGCGGCCAGCACTACCAACATCACCAATCACAGCCCGCAGTTTCTAAGCCCAATAAGCTGAGCACTTTCCGATACTTTACCAGCAAAATCACCAAAGGTAAATTTAACGAAGAAAAAGAGAAAAGGAAGAAGATGGGTTTGCCTGTTTCTTGTTTTGGTTTTCTTATTATATAAGGACCACTCATGTCTCTGGCAGTGCGGGGTGGCAGGTGGAGCTCTGTTGGCATCAGAAGAAATGAAGCCCGGGTCCCAGTCCTGGCTCAACCTCCCTTCTCTCTCTCACTCCGCACTCAACAGCTGCAGAGCACTGGGGAAGCCCGTGAACCCCGGGGTCTCATTTTTCCCATCTGTAAAAGGGGGTGATACTTAGCCTGCCTGAGCAAGCAAGGAAATGAGGCCAGACCTCCTCCAAGCATCTTTCCTGTCCTGAAATGTACTATTCCCTGTGACCTCATTCAGAACAAGTTTTGGCAGCTCTATTACTGTAGTTTGCAAACTTTTTGGTCTCAGGACCTCTTTACTCATCTATAAATTTTGAGGATCTAGAAAAGCTTTGGTTTATAGCAGGCTTTATATATATATAAATATATCAGTATTTACTGTATAAGAAATTAAATCTCAATGAGAAAGAAATTTCAAAAATATATCCAGATTAGTTCATTTAAAAATAATAAGCCTATTACATGTTAATATAAAAATATGATTTTATGGAAAGTAGCTACATTTTCAAAAAAGAGTAAGGAGAGGGGCATTGTTTTACATTTTTTGCAAATCTCTTTAACGTCCAGCTCAATAGAAGGCAGCTAGTTTCTCATATCTGCTTCTGCATCCATTCTGTCCCAATATCCACGCCACGCAGCCTCTGGAAACTCCTCAGTATGCTGGTGACAGAATGAGAGTGAAAGGGCAAATAACGTCTTAGTATTATTATGAAAATAGTTTTGACCTTACAGACCCTCCACCCCACCCCCCAAAAGGATTTCTGGAACCCCCAGGGGTCTCTGGACCATACTCTGAAAACTGCTGCTCTATTCATTCTCATTGGAAATGTTAGGATTTCTTCTCAACACTTCTGCCTACCCACCATCTACAAAAAAATAAATCAATACAAGCACACGTACACTCACACATACACACACACACACACACACACACGCACACACACAATGGCAATTTCCACACTCTATTTTCCTACAGCCCCTCTCTGGGAAACTTCAGATCAAAATGTTAACCCTGAGCAGGCCCCTCTGCAGAAACACCACTCGTCAAAATAGGGTGTCAGCTCATCCTCCCAAATGGTGGCTTCCTGCTTATCTACCCTGAACCCAAAGAAAGTGACAAATGGTTTCTTGATGGTCTGCATCTAGCTTCTCCAACCAAACGAATAGCTGAGGAACTTCAAATGTTGCTTGTCTTTGAAGCTTTGGCTTCAAAAACAAATGCCTGGAGGAAATCAGCAAGGAGCGGGCCTGCTTCAAAAGCAACAGCTCACAACCCTGAGCCTACAAAGCAACAAGGACCCTCCAAAGCCCTTGTGGCAGCCAGTCAGGAAACAGCCTGAACTGGGGTTGGGGGCAACAGCAGAACAGCTGGAGCTTTTCTAAGAAGATTTTTTTTAACAAAAAGCTAAGTGGAAAAAGAAATCCCTAGATGTGGCCACCCTACGTAGGTGGGCTATGGGTTGGGAAGACTCCCAGTTAATGAGTTTTAGTTCTGCTTCCGCCACCAGCTTGGTGTTATCAAAAGCAAGTGATTTGTTCTGAAAATGAAAAGGGCATAAGATGAGCTCTACATTTCCTTCCAGCTTTTTCGTGCTGTATTTCTCATCATTAATGCACGTAGGTCTACGTGTATATTTCTGAACCAAGGATGGGGCGCATCTGTCATCCCATTTATGCCTGAAATACCTAATCCTTTCATTTATCCAACAATTATGAAGACCACAGTTTTCTGCAGGTACTGTTCTAACACTGAGGATAAAGCAGTGAAACAAAACATTGAAAAATTCTTGCCCGTGTGGAATTTATATTCTAGTGGGAGGGATAGATAAATAAAAATATATCATATGTCCATGGTGATAAGCATTATAGAGAAACATAAAGCAGGGTTGAGAGTCATTTGCACTTTTAAATAGGCTGTACAGTGTGGGCAAACCCATAAGTCTGGGAATTTGAAATGTTATATAACTTTGCTGGAATTTGACCATCATAAAGTTAATCAGCATTCATTCTTTCAGGTAGTCAGTCAGCAAACATTTTACTGGAACGCTGAAGATGTTACAGCTTTGGGGGCTTGTGGAGACGGCCCCCTTGGGTTTTATTGAAGAGACAGCATAGGGCAATGGTTAACCATGGGGATCTGAGCCTGACTGCCTGAGCCTCCCGCTGAACCTTGCTGCTCCCCTGTTTCCCCATTTTCAAACTGAGAATAATAAACGTCCTTACTTGAAGAATTGTTGTAAGATATGAGCTTTACTCCCCTGGACACGAGGCATAAAGCCACTCTTAAATGGTAGCTGTCAAAGCAGAAATGAGAAGAAAAGACCAGGAAGAAACAGTTTGTGGGCACATAGAGACTCCTTCTGGGGAAGCCCCCAGAAATAAATCAGGGCCAGTGAAACTCGAGGCTCATTTTGATCTCATTTGGCTTGTTGAGTCTCAGTAGATTCTGCTGGGCTCCTGGAGCAGAGAGGAAAACAGCTGCCACCAGAACCTCAATTACCCAATAGAGCTGGCTACAAAGGAAGCTGTTCCAAACAGGAGAGACTGATTTTCCTAGAGAAGGAAGTGCTTTTGTATGAGATGAGCGACCTATACTCCTCTGCTTAACTGGAGTTCAGTCTGTGCCATCCACACTGTCTGAGTGCAGGCCAACCCCAACTGGGACAACAGCATCCCCACTTCTGCCCCTAGAATGTTGCCACCAAATTATTTTAGCCTGTCCTCCCTCGTTTGCATAAGAATCCTGCTCCATCTGTTAGAAGGAGCAATATCTGTTCATGCTAATCTGATTGCTCCTATCGCTTGTATTAAAAAACATGGAGGTCACCGCAAGCTTTGCTCTGACCTTTGATTTTTCAATATCGCATCTGGGGTAAGCACTTCCTTTTAATCTCTATGGACAATAGGCAAAATTTCACTGAGGCGACTGCCAACAGAGGCAGAGATCATAGAGCATGTGTCCATGACCCCAGGTTAGATGATTATAATATTGCTTTTTAGGCTTTTCTAATAAAGAATATGCTGAACAGGCTCCAACGCGCGTGTGCAAAAAGTCTAATTGCTGTTAACATGTCACTCCCATCACAGAGAAGCAACAATGTACTGACGGCTTGTCAAATCCTGAATTGATTTTGAAATTGTTTTAATGAGGTGGTGAATAAGTTTGCACGGACCCGGCCATCTGAGAGGCCTCTGTGGCATCAGCCAAGATCACCTGCAGTTGCTTTGTTGACTGTTCATAAATGCAGACAAGGCACACAGAGGGTTGCTCTTTGGTTGCTGAGGATTTGCAAGTTCCGAGCTGGGATTTCGGACCCTGTTTCCACCTCTGAAGTCTCTTGCATTTTAGATTTAGATTTGTTTGCGGTTGTGTGCATTTCCCTTCCAGCTGCCTTTCACCCAGTAAATGCCTCACACTGAAAGGGCCAGGCTGGTTTTTCTTGAAAGCACAAAGGAAGATCACAAGTTCTATCTAGTTCCTCACCAAGTATGTGTGCAAGGCGCTCTGACAGCAACGTGCCTCCCAGTTTTGAGCATTGCCCTGCCAATCAGGGTTGATTGGCGGATAGAGGGAGGCCTGGATACACAATAATGCTTTTCCATCTGCATCACCGTCCACAGTGAGGGAGCTGAACAACTGTCACTCAACCTCCGAGATTTCTGCACCCACTGTTTGTTTCCCCTGAAAGAGGAGAAAAGTCGATGAAGGTTTTCCAAACTGTCAAAGGCTGGACCCCATGGTCGTTGTCGATATCCAGCCAGCTGAAACCTAGCATTGGGGACATGGCCGTGTGTGTTACAACATCACACTCTAACAGCAAGTCTCACCAGGTATTTCCACCTTGCAAGGCAAGCCGGGAAAACACCGAAGTAACCTTCCAAATGCGACCACATCTAAAGAAACAAACACCACCTAATTCCCTCTTGAGAGGTGCTTTCGGATTCATGACGAGGAAGTGGTGTTTCCCCAGCCAAGAGAACTGAATAAGCTTTCCCGCTTCCTTGTCTTCCTTGTAAACAACACCAGCACTTTGACAATGAAGACAAATGTATGCCCAGCTTCCAGTAAAAACGAAAAAACTGCCAGTAACACTTCACAATTGTCGCTTTTATTACCTGCCTCCCCCGCCTGGAACATTATTTCATTCAGAGCCAAGGTAGGGAGCCAAATTGCCTTATTTCCAAAAGATATGAGCGTATTTTAGAAAAACATCTGTGTGCATTATATTCCACGGGACACCAGCTCATTGATATGGCCCCCGTGCTTATGAGCGCATGACCAACATCTCTAGCATGTACAGATGCCATCAAGAAATTAGATGCTACGGGGTCTGTGCACCAATGTTACAATGATGTATTTTTTGTGAAATCTATATATAAGGTCAACAGGATAGGGATATTTTGGATGACAGAATCTTTAATGGTTTTTGAGGAATGGCCTGTTTCCCTGTAAAAAGTCAATTTACTTTTTTTTCTATTTTTGACTCTTGCTCATTAAAAAGTCTGATCTGGCTACTTTGGCACAGACAACCCCCGCTGCCTCAGCGTATTGAGAGAAAGGAGTAGTTACTTTTCTATAAACCAATGAGAAGAAATGCAAGTTGTTAGCATGAAGAGATAGATAATTGGCACCATTGGAGCTTCTGATACTGTGTCTTTTCTTATCACCTGAAACATGATCTCAAGCTGAAGGAACAGGTGACTTGGCCTTCAAAGAAGAGAGTGACAAAAAACGAAAATGAAAATGCTCAAAGTCATGAATGCTAAGATTTAAAGTTCAGTAATGTCGTTTTTATAACCACAGTGAGATTGAAAAGCAATCTCAGCTTCTCCCAAGACCTCCGTCTGTCCTGGGCGTCCAGGGTATGCCACGGTCTATTACTGGGAGAAGTGTCTGATTGGCTCTTACGTGCATCTGTCCAAGCCTCTCAGGGCTGAACTAAAGTACCCCACGTGACTCACAGGTCCTCTCACCCCACTGAAGACCGAAAGCAAATCTGGGTCACCAGGAAGGAGAGATTCTAGACACAAAGGGGACAGAAGGGAGCCACAGCTCAGAGCGAAACTGAAAACTTCCCAGGCAGAACTGGGAAGGCTGGAGGGTGTTCACCAAATCTGCTTCCAGGGCTTGGGTGTCTTATTTCATTTCTCCGGGCTCTCATCTCCAGAGCTGTGAAACAGCAGTAATGGTACTTCTGTAGAAGGTGAATTTCAAGAATGGAAATAGTACAGCTGGAAAGGGCTTAACCAAGAGCCAGTCCTGTGGAAGCAGTAAATACTGAGCTCATGCCAGAGACCTAGAGCCTGATCTTCTCACTGTTGTGCATATAGGTGTATATGTATATATATGTATACTTTTATATATGTTATATATGTGTGTGTATAGAGAGAGAGAAATATGAGTTTTAAATATAGCAGCGACTTTTAAGCAACTAAAAAGAAAGTAAAATATACTTCTACTTTAAATACATCATTTCATATGATCTCTATCATTAATAAAACAGTGTAGACAGTCTGTTCCAGATCAATGAGCATCCCCTCAGGCCTAAACACACAAGAGAGAAAATGAATCCTGAGTGACAGAGCCCAGAATTTCACTTGCTCCTGCCACCTGCTCTTAGGGGTCTACTGAGCTATGGTGGATAATTACCAACCTCATTGCTGCCTCTTCACCTCTTCTCTCCCACTGTCTAATTGATGGCCCTGACACCAGTGCTGGGTCAGCCCTCTAAAAACACCTTGGGCACAAACTACTCATCCACCCAACAGATGCTGCTCACTCAGAAGCCCGTCAGTGACCAGAGCTGCTCAATGATGGCTTGTGTTTGCTCAGACTTGAGAAAAGATAATGGAGTAAAGAACAAGATTACAGATCTACTCTAGGTGCAAGGAAAGTTATCTACAGTCCTAGAATTTGATCTTGGCAGCAACATCCACTCCATCCCTTCATGTATCTGCTGGCCCTCTTCCAAGTGAAGGATGCCTGGGCTTCAATTTCTCACCTTTCTTTTATCTCTTACTTGCTTTCCTCTAAAATCACACACAGGCAGTGAAATTGTTGTCTTGACAAATGCTGAAATAGTATAAGAAGTCCATGTGGCAATGGACTGTTCACACCTGTCAATGGCTGCAAAGAGAGCACTAGGACTGACACAGGGAATATAAGTCATCAGCCTAAATCTGGGGCTCTACGTCTAGGTGCTGTGCCCTAACACTGGCCTCTCCAAAGCCAGAACCAACCTTGCACCCAGGGAAGTTGGGGGAAAATGCTCTCTTTTCTTGCTCATCTCTGAGTTGCTAGGTAATAACGCTCCTGGCTTAATCTTAGAAGCATGTCCCTTCTTTCTTCCCAAGCACCAAACCCCAACTCCCCTGGGAGACACAGATTCTTTATGAAGTGCCTGGTTTCCATTCCAGACCCTTGTCTATTTCAGCCCGTTACCGTGGCCCAGCTAAGACAGCAAAAGATGCTTCATCTTAAAAATGAGAGAGCATCACACTAAAACCTCAGGCTACGAAAGCAAAATCAGATAAATGGGACTACATTAAACTAAAAAGCTTCTGCTTTTTAGCAAAAGGAAATCATCAACAAAATGAAACAGCAGCCTATAATTAGGAAAAAAATATTTATAAACCATATATCTGATAAGAGGTTAATATCCAAAATTTATAAAGAACTCATACAACTCAATAGTAGAAAAACAAATAACCTGATTTAAAAATGGGCAAAGAACTTGAATAGACATTTCTCCAAAGAAGAGATAAAAATAGCCAACAGGTATATGAAAAGATGCTCAACATCATTAATCATCAGAAAAATGCAAATCAAAACCACTATGAGATACTACCTCACACCCATTAGGATGCCTGTTATCAAATGTCAATCAATAACACAGGTTGGCAAGGATGTGGAGAAAAGGGAACCCTACTACACTGTTGGTGGGAATGCAGATTGGTGTGACCATCATGGAAAATGATATGGAGGTTCCTAAAGAAATTAAAAATAGAACCACCACATAATCCTGCAATCCCACTATTGGGTGTATATGCAAAGGAAATGAAATCACCACCTCTTAAAGATATCCGATTTCTCACACTCATTGCAGCATTATTCACAATAGCCACAATATGGAAACAATTGTAGTGTCCAACAACAGATGAGTGGATAATGAAGCCGTGGTATATATACTATCAAATACTATTCAGCCTTAGAGAAGAAGATCCTGCCATTCGCCACAACCTAGATGAATCTGGAGGACATTATGCTAAGTGAGATAAGCCAGACACAGAAAGAAAAGTGGTGCATGATCTCACATATTACATGGAAACTTAAAAAAGAAATTAAATTATAGAAATAGAGAGTAAAACAGTGGGCAAGAGGAGGAAATAGAAAGATGAAGGTCAGAGGATGCAAAGTAGCAGATACGCAGGATGAACAGGTCCAGAGATCTAATGCACAACATGGGGACTATAGTTAATGCTGTACTGTACTTGGGATTCCTGCTAATGAGAAGATTTTAACTGTTCTTACCAAAATTATGGGTAACTATTTAACATGAATATATGTTAATTTGCTTCACTATAGTAATCATTTCACTGTCTATATATATCCTATAACATCGTGTTGTATACCTTAAACATATATATATATATATATACAATACAATTTATTTTTAAAAATGAGACAGCAGGTGCCACTCAGAGCTGCTGTTCATCGAATATACCCCTGTAACTGCTCACACTAACCCCTTACTCTACCTATAAACCTAAAGTTCAAGAAACAAAACTGGACTGCGGTGCTATATGCTAAGAGACCACTCAAAATGAGAATTTCAAAGGCAAATGGAATAGGCTAGATACTTTTCATAGCTAACCTATTTGTTTCTATCATTTGCTCTAAATTAGGAGTCAGCAAACTATGGTCCACATGTTGAATCTGGCCCGTTACCTGTTTTTGTAAATAAAGTTTTATTGGAACACAGCCATGCCCATTGGTTTATGTGTTGCTATGGCTATGTTGACACTACAAAGGCAGAGTTGAGTAGTTACAACAGAGACCATATGACCTGCAAAGCCTAACAATGTTTTACAGAAAACATTTACCGAACGCTGTCCCTTTGGTTGTCCTCACATCTCCCAATTATTGTTAGTGGTAACATTCATCATTTTACCTGCTACTGGCTCTTTTGCTTATGGCAGAAAAGCTCACATAATCCTATCAAAACCAAAAAAGGTATAGGAAACTCACAGGCACTAGACAATTGCACACAAGCAAACTAGTCCAGTCATTTTTTTTTTTTGATGACAAGTCAGAAGTTGTACAGAACAAGTAAAGATAAAAGAACTCAGCTCCGTGAAATATAAATGAAAAAATTTTATTGAAGAGCGTTGCATATTAGGCTCCACTATCCAAAGTCCACAGATATGAAAATGAAGGAAATCTCTTTAGGGATCTGCTCTAGAGAACCCAGATTTGTTTCACTTGATCAAATACGAACTATTAAGTGATTCTTCACAAAGAAACCTTTTTATAAGGAGTACATCTAACAATGAGAACAAAGAAAGGAATATTTGTTTTTCCATGGAATACATGATGCCAAATCTAGCATACTTCCTGACCCTGTCTCTTGCCTATGGGACATTTAGAAGTCATTGTTACAACTTTCTCAGGGAATCCAATAAGAAGAGAGGAAGGTCCCTGCGGAGCTCTAACTGATATGTTTTCTAGGAGGTACATAGCAGCACATTATGGCAAACTTACTTGTCTCGGGTTCCCCCAAACCCCAGCCCTGTAGACAAAAGTTGACCCAGGTTTTTTGGCTTGACCAAGGAGGTGACAATTGCCAGGTATTTGGGGTGGAGCTGGGAAAGCTCACTCCTGGGCTGACTCAGATTTCCCAGTTGTTAGATAATATACCAAAGGAGTCTAGTGTCTGATACTGTGAGGCCAACTTGTTTGTCTGCATCGCAGTTCAGATGGCTGCATAGATGTCCCAGCCATCTTGGCCAAACCTTTTTGGATGGTGGCAAATAGCCTTCAACCTCCCTATACTGACTCCAGGCAAGGGTGGGGCAGGCACAGTCAAACAGGTAGCACATATTTCCGTATCCATACTCACACACATGCGCACACAGAGAGCCTATTTCTTGCGATTAAAATATGTGTCACAACTGGAATTCACAGACAGAAGGAATCTCTCAAAGTGGAAACAGATGAGTGCTACAAATGGCACCCACTCTGGATTTAAAGCTCATCCTCCGACAGGGTGCTCTACCCCTGTCTTATTCATCTACACATCCCCAGCATCCGACATAATATGCATCAAGTAGGTGCTCAATAAATGTTGTTTCATGTGTCCATTCATATGCGATCAATAAAGGTTTATTGAACACCTACTATGTGAGAAGCGCTTTGCTACCTACAATAAAATAAGGCAATGAATTAGACATAATCTGTGTCTTCCACATGTCCCAAATCTAGAAGAAGGAGAGCAAGAAGATCATCACAATACAAGGGCGGATGTGTTTCAAGCAAGACTTTCCTGTCCTGGGGTCGGCGGGTGTGGGAGTAGCTAGAGGTCAGGGCTGAGAAAACTTTCTCTTTCTGGAAATGTAGATAAATGTCGTTACAATAAGACTGGTGACCTTTATAGCGAGGAGAGGAGTTTACTTTTACCTACTAAATCCATATTTATCAGCAATCATTATTCACTGTAATGTAGGTTTGCTCCTCACAAGCAGAGAAACTTAACAAAAGGCTGTTGAGCTTCCCATCAATGTTTAAAGACATAGCCAAGATTCCTTGCATCTTGCCTTGCTTTAGTCACGTGGCAGTTAAAAACAACAACAATAGAAAAAAACCAACTAGTCAATAAGGTAAAATCAGAGGATCATAGAATGTTAAAGTCTGTAAAAGGGCATTTAAAATACAAGAATCTGTTTAATGCCAGATGACGGGTGTGACCAGTTTCATTCTTCTGTTCAGTTGATAAAGTGACTGAAAGGTCACTGGGGCTTTGCTGGAAGGAAGGGTCGCACAGGAAGACTTGGCACAGGCAGTCATTTGATAAATGTATTTTGCATGAATGAAGGCAAACACCTCAGGGTATGTAGGGGAAAAGTGATCCCAAAATAAAGAAGCTCACGTTGACCTTCTCATCAATCATCGATCAACACCCAGCAGTGTTCTGGGAGCAGTGGAGATTGCAGAAGAAATCATACCTGGTCTCTGACCCTGAGGAGTATACAAAGGATATGAGCAGGCAGTTCGTGGAAGAGAGAAGTCAACAGTATATGAAGAGGCGCTCAAACTGATTAATTATCAGGAAAAATGCAAATCAAAATATTAATGAGCTATTACTTCATAACAAATAACTGAAAAACATTTAAAAACTGGATGACAACTGTGAGTGTTGGACCAGATGGGATACAGGATTCTTTATGTGTGGCTGGTGGGAATGAACAGTAGTGCAGCCTGTGAGTAATTTGGCACTTCCGGGTCGAACTGAGTGTACGTATAACCTCTGTGTCATCGATTCCAGTTCTGATTATGCACATATCCCAAAGAAATCCTCACACAGATTCATAAAGGGCCATGAATGACGAGGCGAGGCTCCTTGCAGCATTGTTTGTGATGAGGGCATGGAATTGGAGGTAATCTTGGTACTCATCTCTGGGGAACTGTACAGATAAAATATGGGAGGGAGGGGTGCAACCCACGGTGTACTACATACTGCTAGTCTGTTGGAAGCCACAGACTAGACAGCTGTATAATAACATGGAACATAAATAAAATGAAAACATAGCATTGGTTGAAAAGAGTGAGAAAGAGAATGCAAGATGTAAAACAATGCCATTTAGGAAAATAAAATTGTTTGCTCATGAAACAAGAGCATAATTTTATACCAAGTCTTCACAGACAAAATGATAATCTTTAAACACACTAAAGTAGCTGCTTCTGGAGGTAAGATGAGAACAGGGATAAATGCAGACGTTAGTACCTGAAAGTGGGGTAGTGCTGTAACAAACACCTAAACACAGAGAAGTGGCTTTGGAAACTGGAAGTGAGCAGAGGTTAGGAGGAACTCGAGAAGCATGTTAGAAAATGCCTAATTATCTTGAACAGACTGTTAGTATAAATCTCGACTTGGAGGTTCCTGCTGCTGAGGGATCAAAGGAAGTGAAGAACATGCTATTGGAAATTGGAGAGGAAGAGATCTTTATATGCAGTAGCAGATGGTTTAGCGACACTGTCACTTGCAGTTATGTGGAAAGTAAAAAATATGTCTAGTAAACTGGGTGATCTAATTAAGGTGTTTTTCCAGTGTTGGAGGTGCCAGCTAGCCTCTTTGCTACATATAAAAAAAAGGCAACAGAAGAAAAATAAATTGAGAGAAAGACTGTTATACCAAAAAAAAGCCAAGTTTTGAAAATTTTTCAGGCTCTCCAGACAGCAAACAATGCTAAAATTAAGAAATAGCCACCAGGCAAATACCAAATCCAGGAAACTACTAGGAGAATACAGTCTGAAAATAAAAACATGACCTAAAAATGGTCTTTTCTGAAAAGACTCATCTTTGGAGAAATGTTGCCAACTTGGACAGTGAGGGACAGAATGAGGAAAGGCCACTGGACCCCAGAATCCCGCCGGCAGGAAACAGGCTGAGAGAGCCGCTCAGGCGCAGACATGCGCTACCTTCCATGGAAAGGAAAAATGCCTGAGAGGGCAGAATCAGCACCCCAGACAGTGGAGCCCAGAGCCAGGGAAAATTATTCCCAGGCCTTCGGATCTAATCAAGGAACTCCTAACATTTCTTTGCCTGAATTTCAGTTTCCATGGACCAGTGACGCCTGTGTGCCTCCAATTTCACCCCTTGTTGAACAGTAACATCTTGCTGCCCCACAACTGTATGTTGGGTGGATGGGAGTAGGAGGTGGCGAGATAACTTTCACCTTTAGTTTCACAGGTCTACAGATCAAGAGGACCTGTATTTAAGGTGTACTTGTGGAGACTCATTCACACCTGAACCTGATTTAGATGTAGTTCTGCACTTTGTTGCTGTAAGGAGATGAAACTCAGGAAGAGTGTATCTGCATGTGGGGGGGATATAAATCATGGGGAGCCCAAGGGTAGACAGTGGTGGGCAGCCTCTGAGATGGCTCCCAGTGATCCCTGCCCACTGGTGTTCAGGCCCTCGTATACAACCCCCTTGAGTGTGGGTTGGAGGTAGTGACTAGTTTCTAACAAATATTAATAGATTATGGTAAGAGTGTTGGGATGTCACTTCCAAGATTAGGTTATAAAAAGGCTGTGACTTCCATCTTGGATCTCTCTCTCTCTCTGTCTCATTCACTCTTAGGGAAGCCAGCAACCACATTGGAGCAGCCCTATTGAGAGGCCCATGTGACGAGGAACTGATGACTCCAGCCAACAGCCAAAGAGGACCTGACCCTTGCAAACAGCCACACGAGGGAGCTCACAGGTGGATGCTTTTCCAGTTGAGCCTTGAGATGACCCCAGCTACAGTGACACCTTCACTGCAGACTTCTAAGAGACCTCAGAGCCAGAGGACCTGGCTAAATGGCACCTGGATTCCAGATTCTGAGAAACTGAGATAATATATGTTTGTTGTGCTAAGCGTGATGAGTTTTGAGGTAATTTATTAGGCAGCAAAAGATAACTAATACAGATTTTATCTCCTAATAAGATTTGATTTCCTAAAGGGACTTTAAAAATTTTAACATAGATTTTTTAAATATTAAGAAATTTTCATGCCAGTACCAAGCTGTTTTGATTACTACAGCCTTATAATAAAGTTTGAAGTCTGGTAAGTTGATACCTCCCATTTTGTTTTTATTGCCTAGAATTGTTTTTGCTATTCAGGGCTTTCTCTGGTTCCATATGAAGCGTAAAATTAATTTTCTACATCTGTGAAGAATGATGTTGGTATTTTAATAGGGATTGCATTGAATCTGTAGATCACTTTGGGTAGTATA
>NW_012148952.1:4899836-4914152 GCF_000956105.1 Propithecus coquereli
GATATCACTTATCTCCAGTGAGAGTGGCCTTTATCAAAAAGTCCCAAAACAATAAATGTTGGCGTGGATGTGGAGAGATAGGAATACTCATACACTGCTAGTGGGACTGCAAACTAATGCAACCTCAGTGGAAAGCAATATGGAGATATCTTAAAGAGATACAAGTAGAATTACCATTCAATCCAGCAATCCCATTACTGAGCATCTACCCAAAAGACCAAAAGATACTCTATAAAAAAGACACCTGCACCTGAATGTTTATAGTAGCACAATTCACAATTGCAAAGATGTGGAAACAACCCAAGTGCCCATCAATACATGAGTGGATTAATAAAATGTGGTATATGTATACCATGGAGTACTATTCAGCTTTAAGAAACAATGGTGATATAGCACCTCTTGTATACTCCTGGATAGAGCTGGAATGCATTCTACTAAGTGAAGTATCCCAAGAATGGACAAACAAGCACCACATGTACTCACCATCAAATTGGTATTAACTGATCAACACATAAGTGCACATATAAGAATAACATCTATTGGATGTCGGGAAGGGGGGAGGGGGAGTGGGGAGGAGAGGATAGGTATATCCATACACGGAGAGTGTGATGTGCACCATCTGGGGGATGGACACGCTTGAAGCTTGGACTTGTGGGGGAGGGGGGGGCAAGGGCAACATACGTAACCTAAACATCTGTACCCCCATAATATGCTGAAATAAAAAAAAAAGTGAAAAAAAAAAGAAATTTTCATCCTATTTATAATTACCTAAATGAGTGATTTGCACTGTAAACGGCCCATTACCATTTCCTCCAGTTAAAGCCTCACCTGTAGAATTTTTGTCTGATTTTGTGCAGGGACACTCTTACGGTTTGAATGCTTATGTTCCCTCAAAATTCATGTATTGAAATCTTCAAAGGCAGGGCCTTTGGGAGGTGCTTAGGTCACAGGGGTGGAGCCCTCATGAATGGGATTAGTGCCCTTTTGAAAGAGGTCTGAGAGACATCCTCTCAGCCCTTCTACCATGTGAAGTTAGAGTGAGAAGACAGCTGTCACTGAGGAAGCAGCCCTCATCAGATACAGAATCTGCTGGTGCCTTGATCTTGGACTCTGCAGCTGTGAGGAATAAATGTCTATTGTTTATAAGCCATCAGTCTATCCTATTTTCCTTCAGTAGCCTGAACAGACTAAAACAAGCATGTGTGAGGTGTGGAGATTTAAAAAGAGGGAGAGAAGTCACATCTGCTGGATTCTAAGGGCAGATGTCCCTTGGGGAGGCATGGGAAGCAGGATAGTGTGGGGTGAACTGGACTACGATGGAGGAAAGTGCAAGGGAGGCTGAGAACCCAGGTGGAGGAGTCCCTGAGGCAGGCTGGGAGGTCACCGAGGGTGTTTGGTGACTCAAGACTTGATAACAGAAAAAACACACCTAATTGGCTTGAGCTTGATGGAAAGGTCTGGGTGTCGCACTGGCCTCCAGCACTGCAGGATTAGGGGAGTTGAAGGCGTTAGAAGCCCAGCCATCCCCTCCCTGTCCCACAGCTCTGTTTCCTTGGGTTGGCTCCACTCTCGGGCAGACTGCAGATGTCCCAGTAGTCAATTAAGACAACAGGACAAAAGGACAGCAACAATTAAGCCTTTATTTACTTACTGCCACGGTCTAAGTAAGAGGCTAGAGAGGAGGAGGAGTCGGCTCCCCCAGAATCCCATCCACCCTGCAACAGCACCCTGTGCAGGTCCAATGGATCAGCACAGACAGAGGACTTGTCTCACTGAAGCACTAGGCTCCTGCCCTTTCACGGATCTAGGCTGAGGCCCAAGGGTGGGAAAGTGCCGGATAATGAGTCAGAGTAGGGAGAAGTGTCTTCAAGTTCCCCCTTCTCCCAGTGAGCAGGATTCAGCAGAGGCACCTGGGGAAGGAATGCAGATATGCGTCAGAGTCCTGGCCGGCAGCTCCCTTCAGAGACCCCAGGCACCGGCTGTGCACCAGGTGTGGCATAGGGAGTGCAGCTCTCCCTGTGAGGCCTGCCAGGAAAAGCCTTTGTAATCACCTGTGGTCAGGCCTGAAAGATCACACACAGGTTCTTGGCCAGGAGCTGACCCCTGACTCTCCCTTTATGGTGGCCGATGCCTATCAGCAGGCCCAGACTGCCATCCTATTCCTCCCAGAAACACCAGTGGGAAGGAGGTGTTCCGTCTTAATGGTTACAGCAGAAATTCTTTAATGAGACTGACCTGGGTCTTGCACCCATCCCTGAGACAGTCACTGTGGCCAAGTGGATGGAATTAACTGATTGGCCCGGTTGCACCTCCATATCTGGATCTGGGATTTGGGGGCAGGGTCTTCCCAAGCTACTTACAGAGAGAGAGAGAGGGAGGGGCAGTTTTTACCATAGCAGGAATGGATCCTGAGTCAGCAAAACCCACAGGCGCCCATTTTCAAGTGCTTGAGTGATAGTTGAAATGTTAGGTAGACAGCAAAGGATTCCAGGTCTCCTAGGGACAAAAGTGGGTGCCTTGCCTTGGTGCTGCCTCAAGCAATTGCTCCACCTGGGAAGAAGGACAAGGGTGGGCCCTAGGTCCCCGTCTTGGTGCTGTACCACCCTAATCCTGTCCCGAGCAACTGCCATACCTGAGGAATGCCCTACCGATCTACCAGTCAGAACTTAGCATGCCAACTGCAAAAGAATGCAGAGGTCTCTCTAGCCCATGAGCCAAGCGGTACAGGTACGAGAGTCTGGAAAGTGACCTAGAGTAACCTAAAGCTAATTATCATGCCGTTAACTGTCTATCAAAGTGGTTCCATGGTGATGTCTGAACCATGAGGAGGGCCCAATCCAGACACTATAAAACAAGACCCCAGACCATAATCAGAGCCTTTTTGTCGCAACAATGAGTTCATTCATCATCTGTGGCAAATGTGTCTTGCTCTCACTCTGTAAACCTGTGCCTTGCTCTTGCTCTATAATCCTACCTGTCTCTCCTCAGTAAACCTCATTTTCATGCTTACCTTGCTCTCGGTGTGTCTGGTCATTCTTCAGCCAAAAGCGCACCAACAACTGGGAACAGACAAAATTACCGACTCCGAACCCCAACAAAAGGAATTATTTATTTCTTCATCCATTCAGCAGATTGTTTTTTGGTGTTTGTTTGTTTGTTTGTTTTGAGACAAGGTCTCACTTTGTCACCCAGGCTGGAGTGCACTACAGCCTTGAACTCCTGGGCTCAAGAGAGCCTCCTGCCTCAGCCTTCCAAGTTGCTGGGACTACAGGTGCATGCCACAGCACCTGGCTAGTTGTTTTAAATTTTTTTTTGTAGAGACAGGGTCTCCTTATGTTGCCCAGGCTGATCTTGAACTCCTGGGCTCAAGAGATCCTCCTGCCTTGGCCTCCCAAAGTGCTAAGACTATAGGCATGAGCCACTGAGCCTGGCCCCATTCAATAGGTATTTACTGAACATCAACTGTGTGTCAGGCACTGTTCTAGGCCCTGGAGAGAAAGAGTGTGTATGGAGCGGGGGCGGGGGGATCCCGAAAGGCCTTGCAGGAGGCAATCAGAGGATGAGCATCCCAGACAGCCCAGGAAAGAGCTTTCGAGGCAGAGGGACTAGCAAGTGCAAATGCTTTGTGGTGGGAGCATGCTTGGTGTGTTCAAGGAAAAAGGAATAAAAGTTGCCAGAATACTAGATGCCCAGTGAAATTTGAATTTCAGGTAAACAACAAGTAATATTTTTAGTATAAGTATGTCCCAAATATTGAACTGGACGTAGTTCTACTAAAAAAATTGTTCCATGCAACATTGGGAACATATCTATACTAAAAAATTATTCACTGTTCACCTGAAATTCAAATTTAACTACGTGTCCTGTATTTTTGTTTGCTAAATCTGGCAACTTCATGTTGGTGTGACTGAAGCAGAATGAAGGAGAGGGGGATGTTATAGGTTGAATTATGTCCCTCATAGGAAGATATTTTGAAGTCCTAACCCTTGATACCCCAGAATGTGACCTTATTTGGTCACAGACATAATTGCAGATGTAATAATTAGCTACTCCAATATGACCTGTGTCCTTATAAGAAGAATGACATGTGAAGACACACAGCAGAAGGCCCTGTGGTGGCAGAGACAGAGACTGGAGTGATGCAGCAACAAGCCAAGGAGGGCCTGAAGGGGCTCAGGAAATTTCACCCCAAAACATGACTCCTTGGTATAAAATGTATTTTGAATTAAAGGCCCTCAGAGATCAACAGGCATTAGAAGGGGCTTTCCCTCTATCTACACGAAATCACATGGATCCATCAAAACCAATGATCAACTTCCCTTCCCCTCCCTGTTATCTCAATACGTTACAGGAAAGAAGATCAAGAATGCAACAGGCTTGGACCAGATCATTCTAAATATAATACCTGCCTCTCAGGTTAATGTAATTTGCAAAGAGAATCATTTACAAGTCAATTTGTTTCCCCCCACCCATTTCCTTCTCCCAAGTATCTAGTCATCCTCTCCAGTAACCATTTGTTGCCCCTAAACAGAATTACCTATATTCCTCCCCTCCCCCTCCCTTTATCTATCCTCTAAAATGAGGGTATATAAACTTCTGAACCCGCTGGGATGTTAGGCAATCACTCTGTGATTCTCCCCATGTGCATGGCAAATAAATCTCTTTCTCTTGTTGCCAAGGCCAGAAGCTAGAGAGAGGAGAGAGGATCCTCCCCTTTCAGGTTTCAGAGAGAGCATGGTCCTGCCGACACCTTGATTCCAGATTTCTAGCCCCCAGAACCGAGAGACGGTACGTGTCTGTTGTTTAAACCACCCAGTCTGTGGTACTTTGTCACGGCAGCCCCAGGAAATGAACACACGGGAATAGCAGAAGCTGAACACAGGGGAACAGCAGAAGACGAGGGCAGAGAGGTATGGAGGGTGATGGACAAATTGGGTAGGGCCTGGTAGGCCATGTAAGGACGTGGTTTGTACTCGGAGTGAGATGGAGACTTGAGAATCTTGGGAGAGGGGTGGCTTGTGCAAAGAGATGTAAGGACAATCCAGGAGGACACCAGGGCAGGCGGTGGCAGGTGATGCTCCAGGAACTCCAGCGGCTTAGTCCTGCTGGGGAGTGTAGTCAGGACCGTGGGGATGGAGGCTGGAGAAGGGGGCAGCAGCCAGATCCTGAAGAGCCTTTTGGTAACTTAAAAATATGGATATGCTTCCCCCTGTAGGCCGTTGGAAGCCAAAGGAAAACTGAGCAGAGAGATGGGATCAAATGTGCCCATCGTTCATGATCTTTGTTATGCATCACGCTAGAAGCGGGTGCCAAAAAGTTTAAGATTGGCTGGATAATGATGAAATTCCATGTACCATGAGTGGGGAGGGAAAGGACATGACCTTTTTGTTAGATCAAGCCCCTCAATTCACACTATTAAGACAGCCACATTCCCACACACCCCCAAGGTAACTTGGAAAATACCTGGGGTTTCTCTGGGGCATTAGAGATTTTACTCAAGACCATTGATGTGCTGAGGGAGATGGATTCCCACCTTCGGAGCAGGATCTAGGGGAGAATGTAGGTGCTCTAGGAAAGGCAGCAGCAGATTTGACCACACACCATCTCCATCAAGAATCCAGGGACCCAGTCCAGTGGCTCTCAAACTTTGGTGTTCAGAAGAAACTCAGGCAGCTTATGAAAATGCAGGTTCCTGGGTCCTCCCCGGTTTTCTTGATTAAGTAAAGATGGCCCTGAAACCACACTTTGAGAAACTCTGCCCTAGCGAGGGACTTGCAAACGTCCACGCAGATAGGGATAAAAGATGTGCAGAAAGCATAAAGCAGGTAAGGATAGGAAACTGGTGTGGAGGGGTGTGTGTTGCAATTCTGGATAGGGTAGCCAGGGAAGACCTCACGAAGAAGGGGACATTATGTGCTGAAATTATATGCAAAATTTTGTGAGCATGTCCATTTCTAGGAAAACAGATCCAGAACTCTTCCATGAGATTCATAAAAAGATTCCGAACCAAATCGGACCTAAGAACTACTGCAGATTAGTTAGCAGAAAATGGGTGAAAGTTCAGAATCTGTTTGCATTTTGAGTGTCCATAAATACTTTGACTATTAACAGTGGCTCTCAACCTTGGCTTCACATTCAAATTACCTAGGGAGCTTTAAAAAATACTGACGTCTGGGTCTCATCCCAGAAAGTCTGATTTGATCGGTCTGGGAATGTGGACTGGGAATTGGGAGGTTATTAATAAAATCTTCCCAGAAGATTCTAATTGCAGGAAAACCTGAGAAAGACTAATAGAGGGTTTCGGATGAGTCTCACCCTGTGGTAGGAAGGCCAGGTGATTAGTGCTGGTTACCTACTAGGAAACTGAGACTCCAGAGAATGGGTGACTAACTCCGAGCCCCACAGACGGTGAGTAATTCCAGACTCGAGGCCAGGTTCTGAACTCCCAAGTCAGTGCTTTGGCCACGTCCCACCATGGGACAGAGGACAGTGGGATTTTGATAAGGAATGAAAGGCAGGAGCTTGCGATGCTGTGCTGGGAAGCACAGGCCCAGGGGGACCCCTGGGAGGAGGACCAGCGACTAGGAAGCAGAGTGACAGATGTGCTTCCCACCATGGTGCCGGGGAGGGGAGGCAGCGCAGAGGAAATGGGGCGGAGAGCTAACAGAACAAGCAGCCACCTAGCAGGCCAGGAGGGAGACAAGGACTCCAAGCCCTCCTACAGCAACCCTCATTACCCTGTCTCCCAGCTGACCTGACACCGAACAAAACAGCAACAACAACAACTTCCCAAGGCAAATAACATTAACAGCTTTGCGACCCCAAAGAACCCAATCCCTTCTTCATTCCTTAATACCAGCCAGGGGTGCTGATGTACGGGATAGGGGTTGGGGGTAGGTACACCAGAAAGAAGTCACTATCCAAAAAGCAATGCTTCTGTCAACTAGGTAAAAGCCTAAAATGCCTTCAACTGGAACAAAGCTTTCCATTGTCCAAGTGGTAAGGACTTCAAAAGCAAATGCCCCTGGGAGAGAGAAGACCTTGGATGAAAAGCTCAAGGTCTTCATTGCCAAGCTTTTTTAAAAAAAACAGAGCCCTTTGGACAAAAAAATCCTTTATACATATGTTAATATATATATACATATATATTATGTTATATGTGTGACATGTTAAATGAATATTACATATATGCTATATTATCTTATGTATATTACATGTAATATAGGTAATATTTATAATATTAATATGTGTACATAAATATAAAATGAGAAAAGTAAGCTTGCTGTGGACAGAGCAGGGGCCCAGTCTGGGAATTACCTGGGTGGGAGGCGGTGTGAGAACAGAATCTCCCCCTCTCTTCCCCCAACCCCACACACCCCACTTCTTTCCACCAAGCTGGGTCACCCCTGAGCCACTTCAGCCAAGCCCTAGGACACCTGGGAGAACTGCCGGGAGGAATTCATTAGTTCAGTGGACATGTGTTGAGAGCCTACTGTGTGCTTGGCGTTGTGCTAGACACTAGGACTACACACAGGGGACTAACAGCCCTTTCCTCAAGGCCGTCACCATCTCTTGAGGGTCATGGGCAGGAAAGGGATAATTAAGCCCAGTGTGGTAGGATCTGAGCAGGGGAACTTCCAGGGCATTGCAGAATATAGTGCGGCCCCCAAGGAAGGGCACCTCATCTTGGGTAGGCTGGGTGCAGGAGACAGGAGCTATCAGAGGCTTGCTGAAGGAGACCCCTGAAGTCAAGGTGAGTTTCATCCCTGAGAGCAGGTTTTCCTGAGATGACTGGGGATGGGGAGCAAGAGGACTCTGGGAACGGGAAGACGAAGGGGACAGAGCCAGGCAGAGGGAACAGCCCAGCATCCGAGGTGCCAGAGAGCAGGGCCATCGAGGACACAGCTCCTACATCAGAGGCTCGCCCAGGCAGCCCCAGGGCCAGCATCCAGCTCTCCCTACAGGATGTAAGAAAGAGACCACAGGCCCCGTCCAGACCCACAGTCCAAAAGGGCAGGTCTGGGGCACCAAACTGGGGCTTGGGCGTGAAAAGAACTATCTTTGAAGTGAAAAGATCAAAATGGCTTTTGAGAAATCAGATCTCCTTGTCTGGATTTCAGCCCCGAGAGCTGGCTTTGTCGAAGCCAAGCAGTAAAAAGAGAGCAAAAGCGCAATAAAGTTCTGAAGGACGGAGGCCAGCCACTCCATCGCTGCCCTTCCTCCAGGCCGACCCCCTCCTGCGAACAGTCAAGCAAAGCCGTGCACAAGAGGAAGGAAAGCAACAAAGAGACCCTGAGGCGGGGGCATCGCCAGACCACCGCCCAGAAGAACACGGTCATAGGATGTCCTGCTGAATGACCAAGCTCCCAAGGCAGGAATGACCAAGGGGAGGATCGCTCACCTGAGGTGCTGGGGACAAACAGGAGAGGGTGCTGTGTGGTGTCACCTCAAACCTGCCATTTGTCCTTCACAGTGTTCCCTTTGAAAGCAAAAAGCACAGGAAATTCTAGAAGGGTTTGCTTTTTTTTTTCATGATCTCTTGTCTACTCTCTCAAAAACTGCGTTTTTCCCTCTCCTCCTTCATCTTCCTCCTTCTTCTCTGGGCCTCTCCCTTCTCCCATGACACCATGACAAAGAAAAATGCTGGCATGGGCCTTGCTTTCCAGATTCAATCAGGGCTTGAAGCTTTTATCTTGTTCTTAATAGCACCTTGCACAGATAGAGCCCGGCAAGGCTTTGCGGGCCTTAATTATCTCCGGAGATCGATGAGGCCCCGCGGGCCCCTGGGCAGCAGCATCCCTCAGCAGTTTTCCAGATGGACGCGCTGCCCTGGCTGCAGAGCGAGTGACGGGGGAGCAGACAGGCCCGGCAGGCCCACAGAGCTCTGCCTTGGACACAGCTCTGGGCTGCCCCAGTTCTCAGATACCCATCTCCATTTCCGCCCCCTGCAGGGGATTTTTCAGTGAGGCTGCAGGCTGATAAGGCCTGCCCAGTTCACACCAGAGGAAACCGAGGCAAGGGGACTTCCCAGTGCCCAGCCAAGCCTGTGACAAGTGGGGAAAGCCGGGCACGAGGAGTCCCCTGCTGGGCTTCTCACCCGTTCTGTCACGTCTCCCCCTTAGGAGGGAGCAGGAGGCTTTCCGGGAACTGTCAACACAGGCGGCTGCATTTACACACACCATGGGAAGCCAAGGATGGGCCAATGCCGGAGAGAGGCAGAGAGGAGCTGGTTTTCTGTTCCGTCGTTCCCCTGCCCAGCCAGCATGCAGGAGGAACTCACAGCTTGCCATTCACACTGCAGAGCAAGCATCCAGCACTCAACATGCCGGGCGCCACCTGGAGCAACCTGCAAGCTGCAACCTGCGACACTAACGTCCAAACCTAGGGACGGTGTGAAATGCCACGAGACTAAGGGGTCAGGAGGCTGGGACTCTGATCATCTTTACTTGGCAAGAATCATCTTTACTTGTTAAGAAAAGTGCACTGAAGAGCAATACAAATTGGTAATAAGAACTGCTAACTTTTAATAAGCTCTTCTTTGGTGCTTTTACAAGGTCTCTTTATTTAACCTCATAGCTTCCCACAAGGGGTCACAGAGAGGTTGAGTATCTTGCCAATGGTCACCCAGCCAGAAAGTGGTAGAGCTGGGATTCGAACTCAGGCAATCTGGCAGCAAAGCCCATGCTCCTAATTCCTTTACCAGGCCATTCAGCAAAGCTCTAGGCTTCATGGCAGAAGGCAGGAGAGCTTTAGATAGAAGACGTAAGATACTGCTGAATTTCCTCATCCATCCAAAGATGTTTTCCAGCCTAGACAAGAGCCATACATTCAATTATCCAGGGCAACTTTCCAGAGGGGCAGACTGTGTGCTCCCTGAGGACAGGGACCAGGTTTTATTCATCTTTGCATCCTCAGCACCTAGTACAGTGCCTGGATCAAAGCAGATGCTCAAAAGTGCTTGCTGACTCCAGGCTCAGCCATATAAACTATGTAGCCAGAGACAAGCCACTGGACTTCTCTGGGTTCCAGTCCCCCAATCTGTAAAATGGGGACAATCATGCAGACCTCCCACCGTAGCTGTATAATATATTAATAATTAGAAGCTATATGTGCAAAGCCCCTCCCGCTATGCCTGGCACATAGTAGGTACTCAATAAACAATAGCTGTCATAGCTATCTTCAGAGCCAAGATGCCAACGGTGGAGCAGGATTAGACAGACCCTTAGTTCTTGTCTAAAAGCAGGATTGGGCAAGAAGAGGTAGCTCAAGGTACTTTCATAGGTGTTTTTCAAACAACCTTCCTGTGAGTCCTTTAGCATCTTAAGGAGGGAAGCTTCTGGGGAATGTTTACTGTACTAGATGTGTTGATGGGAGCTCCTCCCTCTTTTTTCCTAACGGAACATCAGTGTCTTGTAGGTCACTACACTCCTCAGTAGGGCCTCATGCTCCCAGGAAGCCTGGCCCCAGTCCCAGAGGATCAGACATGTTTGGCCTAAACCTATCGTGGTGGTTCATGCACCATGTCAGGGACTAATTTAGGCATGGGTGTAGGACATGGTTATGGCTAGTTAAAGATGAGAGTCAGTAAGAGGCTTCTGGAAAGAATTTTTCTGGTTGACCAAAGGGATTCCTGAGAGCAAACAGTCCTTTTTCTCCCCTTGGTCATGACGATGTGACATCTGGAGCTATGATAGCCATCTTGCCCCCATGAGGAACGCTGATGCAAAGGCAAAGCCAACACACTGAGTATGGCAGCAAAGCAGAAAGAACTTGGTCCTTGATGACAAGCTGGAGTTAACCAAACCTGCAGCACCCGACTTCTGGACCGCTTGCTTTGTGCAATGATGTGCGCTGCCTACTGTTCAAGCCAGTTGACTCAGTGGCTTCCATTGCTAGCGCCCAAAAGTATTCTGACAAACTTGCCATTAAAAAAAATGACCTCAGAGAGTCAGTAATTCTTAAATTACCCTGGGAGAGAATAAACTATCCTGAGTTGAACAAGAACCCCTAAGCTAAGGCTCAAACACAAACACTTTTGCAAGCACAGGATGAAGCCAATCACAAAACACCTGGGTCCGAAAAGGTAAATGTGGTCTCAGGACACAGCAGTCAAGGTTTCTGATTCCAAAGCAATCCTGGCTTCTCGACCAGCGATCCCGGAAATCTGAGGAGGTACAGATCCAAGGAATCTGTGTTCAGACTGGAGCCATGGCCTGGCTCAGAAGGGTCTGGTGTCCTCCCAACCCAGGGGCACCCGCATTCCACACTTGGTGAGCGGATCACAAAGGCTGCTAAGGATTTGGCCAGAGAAACACACAGAACCAAGAGAGTGCTCTAAGGAAACACAAATGCAGCCACCCATTGCCAAGAACTCAGCAAAGCACAAAATAACCTTCTTCACTTCCTGGAGTTCACCAGCAGGAAAGGGAAAAAAGATGGGAGCCCACTGGGGCAGCACAGTATTTACTTGTGTCACAGGAACTGTTCTGGGTGCTGGCCAGAGATGAAGTGGTTAAAAGCTTGTTGTTCCTTCCCTCAAGGGGCTCTTGGAGTGGGTAGGTGGGTGTGGGGGGAGGAGGACAAGAAACAGCAGTGACATACATGAAAAGATCCTTACAAATGCCGGGCAGTACGTGCTAACTGCCAGGGAGCGTCTACAGGAGCTGTGGGCATTGAGAGGATGTAGTTACCATGGGCTGCAGGATCCATCAGAGGTACTAGGAGGTCATGCGGCTCATCGGTCTCTGTCCATCTTTTCCAAAAAGGCTACTGGAGCTGAGATTCACTGCTGGATTCTCAGCATTAGATCTCAATGGCTTCAGTGTGGACATCAAAAAAATCCAGTGTGTTGTCACGAAATGCATTGCACAAGGCAGGGATAGCAACACTACCCCAGGGTCAAATGCAGCCTGAAGCCTATCTTTTTACAGCCTAGGAGCTATGAATGGTTTTTACATTTCTCCTGGGTTGTTTAAACAACAGCAAAGAAGAATATGAGCAGAGAAGTCTGGGGCCTGAAAAGCCTGAAATATTTACCGTCTGTCCTTTACAGAAAAAGTTTGCCAGTGCTGGAACTAGGGGGTCCACAGTGGCCAGAAACATGACCCTTATTTGTCAAGGTTTCCTTGAGGCCCTTCTGGGAAAACCTGAATGCCTTTGGCTGCTAGAGGTTAATCTCATAGGTCTTCTGGTTGGTCCAGGTGCTCTGGTTGTGAGAGAGGCCAGTTCATGGGCCAAGGGGCTTGGGCTCCTTGTAATTCTCCTCTCATTAGACCGCGCCAGTCTGCTCCAACCTGCTGAGGCTTCCCGTGAATCCTGTACACGGGACAATTGGGAATCTCAACACGCTCCCCACCACCATCCCTGAGTGCCAGGGCTTCGAGGAAGCTGGGGACAGGGGGTTAGTACAGCACACAGCCCACCAGACACATGCCTCCTTCTACAGGTGGGCCAAGCAAGTGGGGAGAAGAAAGGAGGCCAGATGCCTGGAGGTCTGGGACCCCCTCCAACTCCTTGTGCTGAGGAGACCCCTGGTTGGGAGCCTGCAGACCTGCCGGCCCTTCATTGTCCAGTGTTTTGGAAACCAGCCCCACCCGCCAGCAGGAAGCCTGCCAGAACTCCGTTTTGGGGCTAAGGAGCTATGCTAAGGACCCCTATCACCCAGCAACAGAAGCTACAAAGGAGCCAACCCCCTTATGGATTTTGAATGCAATCCAACAATCTAAGTTTTTTAAGTCTTCCAGCTGGCCCCTATTTCAAGCATCAACAGACAGAGGCAGTTATTGTATCAGCTCAGAGAAGACACTTTTATAATCAATGATACTCATTATATTCGAATACCCAATTCCTGCCAATGCACAATTTAAATAATCACGTCAAAGCAATTTGTTGTATAATTATTGAGTCTTACATAATTACCACCCCTGAGAAAGCAACAGCAATTTTGAGGGGGTAGGGAGGCGTCAGACTTGGCTGGCAAAGGGACTGGACACCTGGCCACAGGCAGTATTGGTGACAAGAAGGGAGATGGGGTGGCTCTGAGGAGTTACTGACTATTCTGCTTCTTTGGCGTGAAGGGTCCACTATTACTCTAAGTGCACATTGAGAGATATGTTTATTTTTGGCAAAATGTTAGCCTTTGAGGGAACGTCCCTTCCAAATATTCAATAATACAGTGTCTTTTATAGTGGAAAACTATGATGCATTTTTTAAAGAGAAATGAATGTGCTTCCTGAGTGTAAGCAGTGTATAACACAAGTCTTGCTAAAGAGAATGTCTTTCGCTGGGGCTGGCCAGTGACAGAGGGTGAGACCGGGCTGAGGCAGCAATAGTGGCCCTGAGTGCTTTGCTACACCCCAGGGCCCAGGAGAAGGCTGTCATGGCCTTGAACTAAGGAGAACCCAATTTTGAAGACCCATGTAGGACAATTAAGATATGGCAGCCTAGGGAAGATTCCTCTTTCCACTTGTTGAACCATTTATTTATGTCAGGAGAAAAATTCAGATGGCCATAGGACCCAGGCAGGAAACATACATGAGGGAGGTGGACAGGTACATGTCCATAGAAAGTTCTGGGGACTTTGACAAGCTGGAGGACTCCTCTCTAAAGGGGGCAGCCACTCTTCAGTCCCAGCCAATAGTCCCTTGCACAATAATAAAGAGCCAATGTTGCCAGATCATCTAATTTTTTAAATAGAAGTTAGAAATTCAGATTTTTATGAATAAGATCCCAATTTTTATATATTGACTAATTTTTGTAAACATTGCACAGGCCAACCAAAATATGTCATGGGCTGCCCATATACAGCCTCTTGTCTCTATAACCCTGACAATGATCTCTGTCAAATGGGAGGGGACTGCCACAGGCTGGGTTCTCTGGAAGCAGATGCTGGGACAGTGTGAGGTGAGGATGTTTACTAGGGATCCACACCTGCGGAAAGAAGGGGGCAGACCCAGGATCGGGCAGAGGGGGAAGGTAAATGCTGACGCAGGCCTGACAAAGCTTCTGCCAACCTAGCAGAACATACTAGATCAAATATTGCCTGTCAGAGCTGTCCCAAGTCAGGCCAAAGTGGCTGCATTTTTACAACCAGTCTTGCTCAGCCATCTGATATAGGTTGTCCTAGGAAGAGTTTGACCTTGGGCAAGGCAGCTCCCAGCAGCTGAGGCTGGCCGTGAAGATGCTGAGTGCTGACGGCTGTTTGCTGGCCTTTCTCAGGACATCTGGACAGTGCATCTCATGTCTACCACAGGTGCACATAAATACATAGACACAGGATAACACGATTGGCCAGGCATGTCATAGAATCGCAGGATC
>NW_012148952.1:4914644-4915885 GCF_000956105.1 Propithecus coquereli
GATTTTTTGTTTGGTTTTTTAATTTGTTTTTTGGTAGGAACACTTAACATAAGATCTGCCCTCTTAGCAAATTTTAAGTATACAACACAGTATTGTTAGCTGTAAGCCCTACGGCGTATGGTAGATACAGCATAAGCAGAACTTATGTATCTTGTATAACTGAAACATTGTGCCCTTTATCCATCATCTTCCACCCAGCCCAGCCCCTGACAACCAACTTCCACTCTCTACTTCTGTGAGTTTTACTATTATATTTGGATTCTAGAAATAGTGAGGTCATACAGTATTTGTCTTTCTGTGTCTGGTTTATTTCACTGAACATAATACTCTCCATGTCCATCCACGTTGTTGCAAATGACAAGATTTCCTTCTTTTGTAAGGCTAAATGATATTCCATTGTATGGATACACCACAGTTTCCCTACCCATCCATCTGTTGACAGACATTTAGGTTGCTTCCAGGTCTTGGTTATGGTGAATAATGCTGTATAAACATGGGAGTGCAAAAGTCTCTTCCAGATTCTGATTTCAGTTCCTTTGGATATATACCTCTTGTTTTTTTAATAACAGCCATCCTAAGATGTGAGATGATATTTCACTGTGGTTGCAATCTGCATTCCCCTGATGATTAGTGTTGATGAGCACATTGTCATATACCTGTTGGCCTTTCTTCTTCTTTGGCGAAGTGTCTATTCAGATCCTTTGCCCATTTATTCATCTGATTGGGTTTTCAGTGGGACAGGCTTTTGGTATTTTGTTTTGTTTTTTAGTTTTGGGGTTTTTTACTATTCAGTTGTATGAATTTCTTGCATATTTTGGATAGGGACACCTTATCAGATATGTGGTTGGCAAATATTTTCTCCCATTCTGTAGGTTGCCTTTTAATTTTGTTAATCATTTCTTTGGCTATGCAGAAATTTTTTAGTTTGATGTAGTCCCCCTTGTTTATTTTTGCATTTGTTGTCTATTCTGTTGGTGTCATATCCAAAAAAAAATCATTGCTAAGAACAACATCGAGGAAATTTTCTCTATGTTTTCTTCTTGGAATTTTACAGTTTCAGGTTTTATGTTGGAATTTTACAGTTTCAGTTTTTAATATATTTTGAGTTGATTTTTGTGTAAGATGTAAGATAAGGGTCAAACTTCACTCTTTTGCATGTGATATCCCATTTTCCCAATATCGTTTATTAAAGAAACTGTCCTTTTTCTATTGTGTATTCTTGTCACCCTTATGAAAAATTA
>NW_012148952.1:4917039-4917310 GCF_000956105.1 Propithecus coquereli
GGACTAATCCCAGGCCTGACAGTTGTTTCTGTTTTCTTGTCTTGAAAATTTAGAAGGTGACCCCTTCTTCACACCAGCTCTGCAGTGAAGATCAAATGCTAGAGAAGTTCTTAGGAAAATTATAAGCACTTCGCAAGAGTCTGTGAAGAACAGTTACACTCTTTTTTGCTATTTTATTTTTTACATTATACCACTTTATGGAGGTATGAGTGACATATAAAAAGTTGTACATATTTTATGTGTACATCTTGCTGAGTTTGGGGATAAGTAT
>NW_012148952.1:4919512-4921149 GCF_000956105.1 Propithecus coquereli
TTCTTTTCTTTTCTTGTCTTTTCTTTTCTTTTCTTTTTTTTTCATTGCCTAATTGCTCTGACTAGGACTTCCACTACTATGTCGAATAGAAGTGGTAAGAGTGGGCACCCTCATCTTGTTTCTGATGTTAGGGAAAAAAACTTTCCAGCTTTTCATCTTTGAGTGCGATGTAAGCTGTAGGTTTGTCATATATGGCCTTTATTATGTTGAGGTACATTCTTCCTATACTCAATTTTTTCGAAGTTTTTACCATGAAAGAATGTTGAATTTTGCCAAATGCTTTTCCTGTATCTATGGAGATGATTATGTGATTTTTATCCCTCATTCTGTTAATATGATGTGTCATATTTATTGATTTGCATATGTTGAACCATCCTTACATCCCAGGGATAAATCCCACTTGATCATGGTGTACAATCCCTTCAAAGTGCTACTGAATTCAGTTTTGTTGACGATTTAAACATCTATGTTCATCTATCATTTTGTTGAGGATTTAAACATCTATGTTCATCAGAGATGTTGGCCTACAACTTTATTTTTCTTGTATTCTTGTCTGGCTTAGGTATAAGGATAATGTTGGCCTCATAGAATGAGTTTAGAAGTGTTTTCTTCAATTTTTTGGAAGAGTTTAAGAAGGATTAGCATTAATTCTTCTTTATATGTTTGGTAGAATTTCCCACTGAAGCCATCTGATCCTGGGCTTTTCTTTGTTGGAAGATGTTTGATTACTGATCCAATCTCCTCACACATTATTGATAGGTCCAGATTTCTATTTCTTCACGATTCAGTCTTGGTAGGTTATAGTTTCTAGAAATTTATCCACTTTTTTCTAGGTTATCCAGTTTGTGGGCAAATAATTGTTCATAGTGGTGACCAATAGTGGTGTCTTATAATCCACACCAATAGTGGTATCTTAGAATCATTTATATTTCTGTAAAGTCTCTTTTTTCATTTACAATTTGACTTATTTGAGTCCTCCCTCTTTTTTTTTCTTGATTAGTCTAGCTAAAGGTTTGTCAACTTTGTTCATCTTTTTAAAAAAAATACTTCTTAGTTACATTGATCTTTTCTATTTTTTTCTAGTCTCTTTTATTTATTTTTGCTCTGATGTTTATTAATTACATCACTCTGCTAACATTGGGCTTAGTTTGTTCTTCCTTTTCTAATTCTTGAGGTGTAAAGTTAGGCTGTTTATTTGAGATCTTCCTTTCTTCTTAGTGTAGGTGTTTATTGCTACAAACTTCCCTCTTAGAACTGCTTTTGCTGCATCCCCTAAGTTTTGATATGTTGTGTTTTTGTTTCATTCATTTCAAGATATTTTATTTCCCTTTTAATTTCTTCTTGGACCCATTCTGTGTTCAGGAGTATGTTGCTTGATTTCCACACATCTGTAAATTTTTCAGCTTTCCTCCTGTTATTGCGTTCCAGTTTCATACCATTGTGGTCAGAAAAAATATTTGATATAATTTCAATATCCTTAAATTTTTTAAGACTTGCTTTGTAGCCTAACATGTGATATATCCCACAGAATGTTTCATGTGTCCTTGAGAATGCGTATTTTGCTACTATTAGAGGAATATTCTGTATATGTCTGTTAAATCCATTTGGTCTATGGTTTTGTTCAAGTCTGCTGTTTC
>NW_012148952.1:4922769-4944154 GCF_000956105.1 Propithecus coquereli
TATTAGAGCATTCTGAATTAGACTATATACTTACCTTTACCAGTGAGTTTATACCTTCGTATATTTTCATGTTGCTGATCAGTATCCTTTTGTTTCAACTTGAAGAGCTCCCTTTAGCCTTTCATGTAAGGCAGGGTTAGTGGTGATGAACTCCCTTAGCTTTTGTTTATTTGAGACATTCTTTCTTTCTTCTCTGAAAGACAGATTTGCCAGGTATAGTACTCTTAGTTGGCTGTTTGTTCTTTCAGCACTTCATATATATCATTTCACTTTCTCCTGGCCTGCAAGAATTCTGCTGAGCAATGTGCCGATAACCTTTGAAATTCCCTTGTATGTAAAGAATTGCTTTTCTCTTGCAGTTTTCAAAATTCTCTCTTTTTCTTTGACTCTTGACAATTTGATTATAATGTGTCTCAGTGAAGACATCTTTGTGCTCAACCTATTTGGAGTTTCTTAGGCCTCATGTACCTGGATGTTTATTTCCCTCTCGGATTTGGGAAGATTTTTGTCATTATTTCTTTAAATAAGCTTCCTACCCCCTTCTCTTCCTCTGCTTCTTCCGGGACACCTATGAAGCATAGATTGGTTCACTTGATGGTGTTCTGGAAATGTCATAGGGTTTCTTCAATCTTTTTTCATTCTCTTTTCTTTTTGTTCCTCTGATTGGATAATTCAAATGATCTGTTTTAGAGTTTGCTGATTCTTACTTCTTCTTAATTCAGTCTTCTGTCGAAGCTCTCCATTGAACTGTCAGTTGAGACACTGTAGTCTTCTGCTCCAGAATTTCTATTTGGTTCTTTTTTATAATTTCTATCTCTTTGTTGAACTGATTTGTTCATGTAGTGTTTTCCTGATTTCATTTAGTTGTCTGTATGTGCTCTCTTGTGGTTCACTGAGATTCTTTAATGTGATTATTTTGAATGCTTTGTCACATAATTTGTGACATTTCTTTGGGATCGGCCACTGGAGCTTTTGTTCCTTTGGTGGTGTCATATTTCCTCTATCCTTTATGTGTGCTGTCTTCTCGTCTGAAGAAGCAGTCACATCCTCCAGTCTTTACTGACTGGCTTCAGAAGAGAAAGACCTTCACTGGTGAGCCTGGCTAGGGATTCTGGGGCTCTCTCAGACCTTTTCTATGGTTGTGCCTTCTCCACTTACCTTGTTCCTTCTTAGAGGGGACGACTTGGAATTGTGCGCCTTCTCGTGATCCCATAAATCCAGGTGTGGTACTGAGAGCCTCTAGTTTATTTTCCCCAGGGAAGTGCCCTGAAGTGTCCAATGTTGCATGTCTTCTCCCAAACCAGCAGAGTCAAGCCAGTTGCTATGATCTGCACCTGCTGTTGAGACCTGTGTGCTGTCTGCAAAAGCTCATGTAGGCCATGCATACGGATGTGTGGAGTACTGTCCACAGGGGCTGTGTGAGGTGCTGGGGTACATGTTAGCTAGTTGGGATGGTCCTCAGGTGAGTTGTCTTGTGGGGCTTGTGGGCAGACCTCTTGGTGGTGTCCAAAGACAGTTAGCAGGACCCATGGCTGGCTGTTAAGAACTACACACCGGTTACTGTGCCCTCCCTTTCCTTCCCCACGCAATTCAGCCATGCCACTCTTCCCAGTGAAGTGTGTCATGGGTGGAGTGAGACAGAAATAGGCCTCCTGGGCAGCATCTCTCAAGACTGAAAAAGGCTGACACTCACTTTTCTCTCGCTTTCCCCCATGGGAGAAATCACAGGTCGAGGGGGCTTTTCTCAACACTGAGCTGTGCCACCTTCGGGGGAGGAGTAACTCAGGCACAGCAAAACTGTTCTTCTTATCCTCTTCAAGTTGTCCATTCTCTGATTTTTCGCTCCATCGGGTTGCTAGAACCTCAAGTAGACTCCATTCTTCCCACAAAGATATTCTCATCCATGGGTAGTTGCTAAAGTCAGTGTTTCTCTACAGGGGAATGAGAGCTGGAACCTCCTATTCTGCCATCTTGCTGATGTGATTCTAAGAGCATTTACTCTTCACCAGGCCCCCAGCCAATGATTGTCACACTTTCCCTCTACTAGAAAGTGCCAAAAGCCTAGGATTCTAGGTTCCAAACTGACCAGACTCCTGAGTTACAATTTAATGTCCTTTAAGGACACAGATGACAGAAATGTCTTAGTCCTTTTGCTTGAACTAAGGCATCAGTCAGGCTGCTATTACACAGGAAAAAATGGTACATGAACTGTGGCTTTAAAAAGTTAAATATTACCCTCTTGAACCTCCTGGGCACAAAGCTACAAAGGTATATAATCACGCCATCCTTGGCAACTCAAATTCAGCATCTCCAAAACACATCACTGTGAGATTATATAAGATGCCTAACAAAAATAAACTGTGAGCAAAGCTAAGCAGCTGACATGCCCTGGGTCACACCTCCTTGGAAACTCATGGTCCCAGGACCTTCATGCCGTTTCCCATATAACCCAGCAGGCAACAAAGATATACTGAGGACCTGTTGTGTAAGGACTAGGGTCTGAGATTTCTGGGGCAATACCAAGAAGTATAAAACCTGTACTTTGCTGTTAAAGAGCATCCAATCTCATGGGGATGGCAAGACATGAATCCATGAAAATAATAATGTCAAGAATCGAAAGAATCAGAGGACCTCTGAAGTTCCTTCCTGCTCTAAACTTCTAGGATCTAGCAAGTTCCTGTCCAATTTCTTTGTCTCGTTTCTCAATAAAATTATAAAATTTAACATTTAATTGTAACAGTATTTGCCTAATTTCTCAGTTTTTTCTCCTCTGTATCAGTTATCTACTGCTCCTTAAAAAACAATCCCAAAATTTAGTGGCTTAAAACACCCTAAAATTTGTAAGGTGAGGTGTGGTGACTCACACCTATCTGCAATCTTAGTACTCTGGAAGGACCAGGGAGGAGGATTGCTTGAGGCTAGCAATTTCAGATCAGCCTGGACAACACAGCAAGACCCCATCTCTGCAAGAAATTTAAAAAATAGCCAGTGTGGTGGCACATGCTTGTAGTCCTAGCTACATAGGAGGCTGAGGTAGGAGGATCACCTGAGCTCAGGAGTTCAAGGCTGTAGTGAGCTATGATCGCACCACTACACTCCAGCCTGGGTGACAGAGCAAGACCCTATCTTTAAAAAAAACAAAAAAAAATTTTTAAAAAAATCCCCACACCCTTTAAAATTTTTCTTTTTTGTTCATGATTTTTTGGATTAGCAATCTGGGCTGGGCTCTTAGGCAGTTCCCTTCTAGTCTCACCTGAGATCACTCACACAGTTGCAGTAATCTGGAGGCTTGACTGGGAGAGGAAAACCTAAGATGGCCCAAGGCAGCCTCACTCACATGTCTTCAGGCTGCAACTGGCTGTCAGCTGGTGGGTCCAGGGGGCATTAGCTGGGTGGCTCATCTCTGCTCCATGTGGCCTCACATCATCTGGTAAACTAGATCCAGCTTCTTCACATGACAGTCCGGTGCAGCATTCCAAGAAGGCAACAGGGGAAGCTATAGGCTTCTCAAGAATTAAGCTCCAAAGTTGTAAAACTTCCACTGCATTCTCTGGGTAAAAGCAAGTCACATGCTGTACAGATTGAAGGGGTCAGATAATAGAGTCTACCTCTCAGTGCAAGGAATAACAAAGATCACTGAAACTGAATTTAAGTTGTTTGCAGCTTGTGCTGACATTATCTGCTTACTTATCACCATAGCTTATTGGTTGCCAGTGCCAAGTATTTCTATTTCATTGAAAATCCCCCCTCACGATGAAAACAAGATGTTCTAACTACAATCACAGAATGTGGTTAAGCATAATAAACAAGTTTTTGGAAAACTGCCTTTCCCACACATGAAGCAAAAAAATAAATAAATAAATATAATCCTATTATGTCTTCACTTACACTGCATTTGATTCAACACCTTCACAACGTCTACCAAAGTATTATAAAACAAACACTCAGGCACTTCGCAATTCTGGAACCAAAGTCCAGAAAGCTTTGACTACCACGTTCCAAACCACTGTTGGCAGTTGAAAAGGTAAGCTAAGAATGATGCGTTAAAGAAAGGCCAGGTCCGAAGGCCAAGTAATTTTTCACAGTTATGCTGGAACATCATATTACAAGTAAGTAGCCTGCAGCCCGTCATGAGGACTGCCTGATTATTGACCATTCCTTAAGATCTTATCACTTTACAGCCTCCCAGATATTTGCAAGCAGTAATCCAAGTAGTAAGTCATAGATCAGGTTGCTCAGTAGTTCACAGATCTGAATCGACTCATAAATCAAGATTGACAAGCAATTAGCCAACTTGCTTATACAGTAAAAAATCTTGCCATCGAATCTTCGAACTCAGAGGCTGACAGATGCTTGATGCCCCTCGATAAGACAGAACCTCAGTTTGACGGGCAAGGCCGTGAGTAGCAAAGGCACTCGCATTACCACCTTTGCACATCACACTGAGTCAAGCTTGTCAAAAATCAGAACCTTCCAGTGACACCTCACCCAAAACACCTGCAGATTCTTCGGCCCCTGGAGAAGGTACTCAGAAGGAAAAATGAGCTCAGAGTTCAGTTGAAATTTACCACTTCCTCCAAACTGACTCAGATCATCACTTAGGCAACTTCTCTTTCTAGTGTTTGGAATTTTTTCATTTCATTATTTGAAGAGCATTTCCTTTGGGGGTTAAAATGAAAGGAAAAAAAAAACACAGCTCCTGCCTTCAAGGAAGGAGAAGAAGTCAGGCTGTGACAGACAGGGAGCAGACGTGTGACAGTGAGTCACACAGTGAGCAGGCAGTGAGTGCCAGGCCTTTGCATGCTGGTTTTCTTGTTTAATACTCACAGCGCCCCTATGAAACGGGCATTGTTTTCCCCATTTTAAAGATTAGAAAACTAAGGCTTCGGTTAGTAATCAACAGAGGCAAGATTCAAATTCAGGGAAGAGCAGCAGGAAAGAAGCAGGGTTGGGAGGGAAGATGAGACTCGAGGAAAGCGCTGTGGGTAAAGCACTTGCTAAGTGGTACAGGACTTTGCAAACAGCGGTGATCATCATGATGGCAGGTGTGAGGCGCAGATATGACAGCCAAGAGTCCGTTGGAAGTGACAAACTGGAGCCTGGGGAGGAGTTGGGAGTTGTTGAGAAAGAAAAAATGAAAAAAGGGCCCAAGGATGGATCCTGAGTGGGCCCAGGATAGGAGGAGGGGAAAACACAGTCAGAAGGAGAAAGAGGAGTGTTTACTAACCCCAACGGCAACAGCGTCAAGCTATGAGAAAGAGTCAAGTGCATCCCAGGGGTAGAGTGGGATGAGGATTAGGAAAAAGTCACTGGACCTTGGAAGCGGGAGGCCACAGGAAACCACGAAGAGAGACTGAGAGTAGATGAGAGATGTAGGAGGTGAGAGACAGGGTGGGAGGCAAGGAAGTGAGCACATCAGTGTAGATCCCCCTTTCAGAAAGTTTCTCCAGGAAGGAATGAAGGAGATGGAATGCAATACAGTTTAGGAGTTAGTAAGATCAAAAGAAGGAATGAGCTCCTACTATCCTCCCCCGAGGAGGAGAGGGGAGTGTGGGCGTAGAGATAGTGCCATTCCCAACTTCTTAGCCTGGGCGACTTTGGGACTATTTGTATAAAGAGACATCTCTGTCATGGCTGCTGCATCTAATTAGAAAGCACTTTTTTCATCCTACCACATTCTGTTCATTCCTGCTCAACGTCTTTTGGATTTATCTTCCCTTTTCTGCCACACCACCTGAAGGAAGCCTCTTTCCTGGGTCTTTACGCCATCCTGCTGGCTGACTTGCCAAGCTTCCCACTTCTTCCCTTGGCTGGAATCTGAACCAGATTGACCTGCCATAAAACCTAGTTTGCAAACATGAAAAGCACCTGAGGGTGAAAACACCTCAATATGCACTGGTTCAAGTCCAAAGCCACTGGCCCCAAATAGAGGAAGTTCCAGCAGGAGTCTCCATTCTTCAAAACCAGCTTTCCCTGGGCTCCTATAGGACTTGGCAGTCCCAAGACTGCCCTCAGCCCTGCTGCACATTAGACTCACCAGGGAAGCTTTAAGGGTACTAGGCCCAGGCTAGCTAGGCTTTAAGGGTACTAGGCTCGTTCCAGGGGCTCTGATTCATTGGACCTGCAGCGGCATCCAGGCAGGGGCATGTTTCAAAGCTCCCTTGTTGATTCTTCCCTGTTGCTCTTTATTGCTCTGTGGGATACTCTTAAACCCTGCTCCAAACTTTGCTCAACAATACTTTCCATACCTGAAATGTCTTCCTTCTTCCTTCTCATGAATCTAAATGTCACATTTCCCAAAGGCCTAATACAGTCTTTTTTTTTTTTTTAGGAAGTCTTTCCAGACCACCCCAGCCAGTAATAATCTTCCTTATCTCTGAGTTCTGACAACACTTACAGGTGGCACCGCGAAATCCAGCCCTGCATTCAAACAACATGTGCCTCTAAGGACTTTGTAATCACAGTAGGGTATGGTTTGGGGGCTGTCGGTGACACACATGAAACAGAGAGAGCTGCATGTGGAAGGGCAGGGCAGCATGGGGGCCCCAACCCAGTCAGGAGGCCCCCGGAAGTTCAGGCAGCAGGATGTGAATTTGGATCTGCGGGCCATGAGCAGTTCAGGAAAGACCTTGTGTACCAGCAAGAGATTGATCCTGTGGTCCCCAAACTCTCATTAGCCCTGGAGCTCTGTTCCAATGAAATCCTGCAGAACAGCAGGTGGATCCTTCCTCACCACCCCGCCCCTTGGGTATCCCCTTGGGGATGCCACACAACTGGGGCTTTGAAACAGTTTGAAAACCATTGTCATAGGCCTCTGGAGTCCTTCAAGGCAAAGGCATGGGTTTTTCTATAATTATATCATGTGAACAAATCTCAGCTCCCCAACAGATTTACAAACCCTTAAAGGCGAGAAACCTGCCTGTTTCATCTATTCATGCCCTAGAACTCGTCATTCCGGACAGAGAGTATCACGAAGAGTTGCTACACGAGCTTCAGCAAAGGAGGCTAGCCAAGGTTGCCAAGCATGGAAAGCATAATTTTCAAAGGGCTGTTAATCATTTCAAGATGAATGTAAACATGTAAGAGGTACATGAGGATTAGAAGTAAGATGACTTCCAAGAACTGGGAAATGCAGTTGCCCTTGAAAAGTTAGGTTGGTCAAATTCACGCATGGTGGATGAGGTTAGCTATTTATACTAAGTGAAAGAAAAAATAATCTAAAAGAGTTTCTGCAAGTGTGTGCCCAAAGAGTTTGGGAGCACCTAAAAGTCTTTTCAAGGTGAAAAGATGGAAATACAATTGGATTTAGCAAACGGAGAACTAATCAGCTATTTTGTGCACTGCCTGGAGAATTTCTGTATAAATAGCGAGTGGGTGAGCACGCAGAGAAAGAAAAACCACAAGGTCAGAGGTTAGCAGTGTTTACTCATGTCTTCCAGGGGAGAGAGAGACAATTAGGGGGGCAGAAGCCACATCATTAGACTGGTGTACCCTGTGTGAAGCAAGGAGGGCCCCACAGGTCTAACCAAGACCTGTGTCTGTCAAGGTTTGTGGGCGTTAAGCACAGCAACAGATCTGGACTGTTTCAGGAAAATAAGTTCAGGTAGAGGTAGGAGGATGCTCTGTTGGAGGGAACAGCACGGAAAAGCACAGATCAACAAAGGGGCTGGAAACCAGCTTGGAGCAGATGAGAACCTGAAGGTCTTCGTCGCAGAAGCTACAGCACAGCCTTGCCTGGGTGCTCTCCCATTGTAAATAGACTCCAGCCCTACTCCCATTCGAGACACAAGTCCTGAGAAAGAGTGTGGTGAATCAGGCTGAGGTCGCTTGCCTGCCTCTCAGCGGAAGGCTCTGCTAGGAGGAACCTTTCCCCTTTAACACAGGAGGGTATGTATCAGACCAGCTACTCCCAGAGCCTGAACATGACGGGAGAGAGACAAATCCTTAAAGGGGAACCAGGGTGCTGTTGGGAAGTGGAGGGAGTCACAGGGCAGTCGGTGTCCTCAGAGGCTGTTCCTCTACCTTCGTCCTGACTCTGCACTCACCTGGCCGCCTTCCCACTTCCAATCCACCTTCCCTGAGCTGGGGCAGAGTGTTCTTTCCTGAGGGCAGATGCTAACTTTTCCTTCCAAGGGAAGAAAGATCAGCCAGTGTAAGTTGGCAAGATTGTCAAGTGCTTACGATAGTGTTTTTATCTCAAGGCAGATCTCCCGAGTTGAGTCTTGGGACATAGGAGGTGGAGAACCAGGCTTTCATAGACAGCTGGCCCCGCCCGTGAGCTCTGCCTAGCGGCAGTCCCCTCCAAGTGCAGCCACGCTGAGTTCCGCACAGCCAGCTTGGATCCAGGACCCTGCCATGAGATTGTCTTTCTTTGCATATATTCTTTGTATCTCAACTTTCATCCATACGAAGTTAAAATCTATGTACAAATTTTTCATTACATAATACAGGGTACCTTTTCCAATCATTCGTGGACTATCTGTTGCCACTGGAGTGACCTGTCCCTGTTGCATCACTAACCATAAGCTTGAGGAAGTCAGTCCCACGATTACGATACTCAGACAGGAATAAGCGGACCAGTGACAACAGGCCAACCTGCTGAGACTTCAGAGTCAGGCGGACTAAGTCTGCCATGATGACATTTATCCTTTGGAGCATAGCTGGAGCTGGAAGGCCTCTTAACAAACACTGGGTTTGGCATCCTTATTTTTCAGATGAGGAAATTGAAGCCCAGGGAGGGGAAGTGACTTGCTAAAAGTTACCCAGCGCATAAGTGGAAAAGCTAACACAAACTCTGATCTCATGTGTCCTTTCCATTACATCATTACACTGTCTTGAAAAATGAGAAGTTTCATCAACTTTCCAGGTCTCCTAAAATTAGAGCAAGTGTTCTCATCGCCTTTCAGTTGAGAGTAATAATGAAAGCAATTCCAACCCTTTGTATCCAAATACTAGATATTGATGCCTCCCTGACTCAATGTGATACTCAGTGAACAGCTAATAGTCAGAAAGCTCAAGTTCATGGTGCCCTGAGAATTCAAATTTCTGGTAATCAACTGAAAAGGAATGGGTGGGCAAGACCTTTATTAGACATGCTTATTAAAAAATTCCTAAATTTTGTGTCTCTCTGTGTGCGTGTACGTGTGTGTGTGTGTGTGTGTGTGTGTGAGAGAGAGAGACAGAGAGAGAGAGAGAGAGAAAGAAAGGAGGAGAGTAATTTTCTGCCTTGGTAAATATCATCATGAATGCCAAGTTCAGCCTCTGAAGTCAGGGTGCCCTCGAATCACATTTCTGCTACATCACCTTGGGCAAGTTCCTTAACTTATTTGAAGGTCAGTTTCCTCTTCTATGAAATAAATAACCTACTTCAGCATGTCGTTTTGAAATTTTAATTAGATAATCTACAGACAACATTTGGCACAATGCTTGGCCAATAGCAAGCCCTCAAGTGTGCTTGAGTTATTCTTAACATAATGAAATCTTTAGTGTTTGCTGTTTTTCACAAGGCCCTCAGAACACCTCCGATGTTTCAAGATGCACCACTGGTTCTCAAACTTGCCTTGTTTAGAATTATCTGGGGAGTTTTAAAAACTGCCGATGCCGGAGATCCACTCCCCGAGATTCTGATTCAACTGGTTTGAGGAGCACTTGGGGCTTTTCTCCTATTGTGTAGAGCTCCCAGCAGACCGTCTAAGCAGCAAAGTTTTGGATCACGGATCCACAGATCTGAACCTATAACCAGGGAACAAGTAAGACAAGGACCATCAAGCAGCCAAGGTTACAGCCACGGCAACATCGCCCCATCTTCCTACTTCTTTGCGATCACACTGAGAAAGCGCCTGCAGCGGCAGCACCCTGTCCCAGCCATCTCGAGGCTTCTCGTTCCCAAACATTTGGAATGAAAGAGACTTGGCTAAAGTTGAACTAATTCCAGACCTTACCCTGGCAGCTGATTTTTTGGGGGGGGTAAGGGTAGGTGCCAAATCCGTTTCTGTTTTCTCCTAAAAGAGCACCTCGTGGGGGAAAAAAGCAAACCCCAGCTCACCGAAAGTACAGAGATGATGGTCCTGGGAATTAAGGGAGTCATTGTTTTATTTGCAATATGGAATAATAGGTTCTCATTTATGCCTATAAAAAATGTTTTCGACCTGCCTTGAATTTGGCTACATTTTAACAAGACACAAGAGAATCAGAAAAAGTTTTTCATTGGTGCTGGACTTCCTTTTCCAGGCTGGCTGGGACAGAAGGCAGTCAGGCATGTGACATCGTTTTCCAGCTGGTTTCACAGAAGACCTGGAGGAGGAAGGCACCCCGGAGGGTCCCTGTGAGAGCCCCCACTGGCCCGGATCCCACCCTTCTGCCAGCCTGGCCTTAAAGATCCTGGCCTTAAAGGGTGCTGCCATCAGGCTGCTACGGCTGTTCACATGCCTCATTTGGGGAAGTGAGGCCTGGGAAAGCAACAACACAGGGTCACAGTTCGCCCCACATAAACAGAATTTTGCCCCGAGAGCCCAGCTTCCTCCTCTCTGAGTGCGGGTCCTGGCAAGTCCCGTCACAAGCCAGCCTTTCCAAAGAGGAACACCCGAGGGCTGGCTCCAGCCTCTCAGCTTCCTCTTTCTCCCTGGTCTCTTGCATGGCCAGCCGCAGAGCCCCTGCTTCCCAGCAGCTCCAAGATCCACTGTGGTGGGAATCTTGGGCATAGGAGAGCAGAACTGGGGCTCATAGCCTGAAGCTGCCAGGAGGCTGATTTTAGCTCAAAGTAAGCAATAACTTCCAAAGAGTCTCACTGGGGAACAGCCTCAGGGGTTAGCGATCCATGTCAGGGCAGGTGTTTACACAGGGCCATAGGGAAGTCGGAGAAGAGATTCTAAAATCAGATGAAGGTTGACCATATGTTCTCAAAGGCCCTGTCCCCACTGGAAAGTATATGTCTATGAATCTTCGAGTTAGCATCAGTTATCCAAGACAACAACAGGTAGGAGAAATTGTTTTCCTAGTTTTAAATTTGTAAATATGAAACATTTCAATTATACTGACATGTAGAGAACAAAACATATTAACACTAGGTCTGTAGAAGCCCATCACCAAGATTAAACATGCTTTGCCATACCGGCTTCACATCTCTCTCTCTCTCCCTCCCTCCCTCTCTTTCTGTTCCCTTTCAAAGAAATAAAAATGTCCAGACACAATTAAAACTCCATTTCTTCACCCTTTCCTCTTCCTTCCACAAAGATAACTATTAACCTAAAGTTGACCTATATCATTCCCACATATGTTTTTATTTTTAAATAAATATAAGTGTATTAATAAAATCATATTGTTCACATTTTAATAAAATTTGCATGTTTATGTGTGTGTATACATATGGAACACACACATACCCTTTTACAACTTGCTTTTTCACTCAACATTGTTTTAAAATTTATACATGTTGATAAAAGTTGGTCCAGTACATTTATATTAACATTTGTATTAATTATAGTATTCAATTCTATTACCACATGCCATTAATCACAGCTTGTGGGCTGCATAATCAGCCCTGTTTTGTATGTGTGCATATGTGTATATGTGTACATATATACGTATATGTCTGTGTATATATGTGTATCTATACATATATATACAAACAAAAAGTTGTACCCCTATATTATGGTTTCTCCCAGCTGTATACCCAGGACCAGAACTGTTATTTCATAGCGGAAACACATCTTCAACTTCAATAGATATTGCCAAATCATTTTCCAAAGTGACTGTATCAATTTACACTCCCTCCAGAGAGTTCCCTTATGGACACATTTCACCATCTTTGTTGTCATCAAACTTAACTTAATTTTAACTAATCTGGTAGATGTGAATGGTATTTCATTGTTTCAATTGGCATTTCCCTTATCATGGGGAAGCAGTTATAGGTTTTGAAGCCAAAAAAGAGTCTAGCCCCTCCCCACCCCACACACATACTCGGGGGAGTCGGGGAGAAGGATGTGGATGGGGACGAGCCCAGATGGTGAGGTTCCAGGGACCCAGGCTGGAGCAGGGAATTTGCACCTCAGGGCCAAGCGCAGATTAGAGTCAGCACCGAAGGCTGAATTCTGAGAGGACAGATGAAAGAGTTGCCAAAGAGAAGTGGCTGAACCCAGGTATAAAAACAGCCTGGAGAGAGCCAGAACCCTGAAATCAGAGAGATGGACAAGAGCAAAACAAACCGGAGTCAGTGGGAAAGAATCCAAGTTATTTCCTAATAACAAAGGCAGTTGTTTGCAGCTGGCAGCTGGAGAGGGAGCAGGATTGGGGCTGGGGCAGCTGATCAGAAAGGAACGGGGAATATCGAGTGCCAAGGTCCCAGAAGCCCAGCCTGCCACTGCCATCCCCGGGGCCACCATTCCTCCCCGCTGTGGTCCCCGCATGCCCTAAGTAACTCTGTATATGTCCTTCCGAACAAGCTCACCAAATATGGGCCACACTTGGGTCTGAGGATTTGGGGTTTTCATTTCTTTAGAGTAAATAATAACCAAAGCGCTGCAATGGGTAAATGACTTATTTTTGGCAAATTGTGTCTCCTTCTGGTGGCTTCTTTTCAAAACATGTTTTGGAAACATTTAACAGTTCTTCCCATAGCACAGCTTCTCAGGGAAGTTAAACAAAGCCAGATTGACCAACTGACTTCAAGGCATATGTGATTAAATACGCCTCCCATGTTAAAGACACTGGAGCTTTCTGGGAATAACTCATTTCCCTGGGGGGCCCTGGAGGGTGTGGGAATCCCATATATCTCCGTGCTCTTCTATCAGGCAAAACTCTGAGAAGCAGAGACATCTATCAGCGTGTGTGACAGATATGGTTCTTCTTAATGGGGACAGGAAACCACTCTAACCTCAATGGGTCCACAGTTTCAGAGCCAACTTTCCCTTCGGCTCACTTTGCTAAGGACAACAGCCAAGGGAGTCTCTACAGAGACAAGCATAGAAGTGTGTTATGGCTGCATAATGTCATCTTGAGGGGATAAGAAACCAGGACCCTAAGATCTCCTTTCCCTTACTTTACACCATGCAAGTATAAGATGGGAAGAAGCCCTCAGTCCAAAATGGATTAGATCTAATAAAACCTGAGAAACATGAACAAGTGTCTAGATTCTAGAATTATTCTGCAAACCCAAGCTGCAGTGAGAGCCAGCTCACTATTCTAACCTCTTTAAGAATAAATAGGACAAAGATATACTACATTTCTGATGACTCTTGAATGACAAGGCCATGCATAACAATATTGGTCATTTCTAATTCCTCTTGGCTTTTGTTTTGTTTTTTTATTTTGTTTTTTTTTTTTTTTAGAGTATTAAGTCTGTTTATTCAGTCTATCAATTCAGGATGCACAGGAATAAAAACAAACTTATTTTTCCTTAAACATCATTAGTCAAGAAGCTTTCAAGGACCATTGTCCTCTCGGTTTTTGAATCTATCATAGAATACCTTCATCTTTGAAGTAAGTTTTACAGCCAATTTATTCATGCATCTGCCATGCACACACACATACACAACACACACAATGACACCATGTTTACATAAGAACATCAGGCATGTCCTCTGGGATACCAAAATGCCACAGAACCATTCCATTCAAGATTCTTGGTTGAGCACCTGTTAGGAGTTGATTAGAAACGGTTACAAGTAAGTCGGGGTCAGCAAGTGTGCAGCTCACAGACCATCACAAGTAGTTCAAATGCAGAGCCTTTAATGGATGGGTGCCTGGTAGAGGTGTGGGCTGGACTGCGGGAATAGCCCAAGTGTGTTAAGGAACCAGGCACCAACCGCCAGTGGGAAGCCATGGCCACACTTAGGGCTGAAGGAAATAGTGTTTACTGAGCCCAGTTGAAGCTGGAGACCTGAAGGATGGCTGCCCAGTGGGAAGTGCAGTGATGGAGGGACACAGCTACTTCCAGAGACCCAGGGCAGAGAAATGCCCCAACCTCTCTCTCCTCCCACACTTCGATCTCCTGCTGGGTGCTGCCATTTGCTAAACCCAATAGGATGCCAGCTGGCAAGGGAACTTGGGTGATGCAATCCTGGGGAGTCAGCCCCCACCAGACACAGAGCAGGGGCAGAAGGGAGAGGGGATTAGGAGCTAGAGGGTGCTGGGGGTGCCAAATGACTAGCACTGTGGCTCCCCTTCCATCCTGTTTGAATCGCCCGCATCCCTCAGTGGTCACAAGGCTCATGCGGCAAACTCAGCACAGATGCTCTCTTGATCTCTCGATCAAATGACTCATAAGTCCTCCCAATCCAGGGTCAGCCTCCACATTTCTTTGGGGAAACATAGTCCAATTCGGAGTCACGTTAACTCAGGAGTCAACTAAATAGGAGTTTCCCTCATAACTTGAACAAAGTCATGGCCAATTATGTGGGTGAGGATCCACACTAGGCGCAAGAGCACATTTCATTTCTCCAGACCAACTTGCTGCTGGTTTTAGAAGAGAGGAGAGAGCTCTCTATTCATTTTCTGGAGAAACGGCCTCAGGTGGCCCCAGGCCAGAGGTCGCAGTTACCAATGATGGGAGTAACGGCCTACACAAGCCCATACCAAGCACAGGGTGCTGTTCTCCAGGCTTCAAGTGTATGCTGATTGATTGGCCCCCTATGTGCTGAGGCACAGGAGCACAGGGGGAAAGAAGGAGGGTGGACCCCAATTCGCCTGCTCCCGCCTGCTCTGCAGTGGCTGCACACTTCTGCCTGCGCCCACAGCTCCTGTGTAGGGCCCTCTCCCAGGTCCACAGTCCTTCCCCTGCTTGGCCCCTCAGGCCTGGGGTGATGACGTCTTCCCCCTGTTGGTTCCCCAACTCTCCCCACACCTCTGCAGATTGTATTTTCGTTAAAACCCTCCTCCATTACTCCCTTGAGTGTGCCATCTGCCTCCGGGTGGGCCCCTGGCACGTACCACAGACGTGAACTCAAGTAGCGGTGCTTGGCTCCCAATGCAGGGAGCCACGCTCTCAAGTGTGCGGTGGGAACTGATGCTGCAAGGAGGGACCAGCCTCCAGGAACATAGTGATCTGTCCTCAACAAAGACGTACCTTAACCTCAACTTCTTGTTTCCTTTTTTTGCACAAGGAGTCGTGAGCCCAGAAGTAGGCTGAACAATCGTTATCTTGAGAGAGCATTTGGCATTCAGAGAAAAACACCAGCCTTGGGATCACCTTCCAATCATCCGGACCCTAGCTCTACCACCTGCCGCTTGCTGACACAGGGCAAGCTACCTCTCTGGGCCTCAGCATTTAGTCTGTTAAGTGATACTAAAAATATCTAGTCTACTGGGTCATTAAAGGGTAACAATGTCTTTAATGAATCTAAGTTCTCTCTCCCCTTACTTTAAGGAGGCTACTGTTTTCTCTTGGTTCCTGGCTTTGTGTTTAGGCCTCAGAATACTTCTCCCGTTCCCCTCCTTAGCTTGAGTTGAGTTCACTCTACTCATCCATCTGGAATCCGTAAGTCCCAAGGGCTTTATTCTTAGACTGGGATAAAAGGATGACTTTCTTGATGAGACAAGAAATTCTGGGTACCGGCTATTTTCCTTGTGATCTAACTTGCGCACTTGCACACGGACATACACACACACTCGAGCACACACACAGAAACCCGATCCAGGGCAAGCTCATTGCCACTTATGACTCATGCTTCCATTCACGTAATGTTAACTGGTCCCTGGAGAGCATTGCAGGGGATAAAATGGCAGCGATAACAAATGGATCAGGGCGAGAACCCTTTTTGGAAATAATAGTTAAGGGCCCAGAGAGCTGATGCCTGCCTGGCTTGGTTAGGATTTAGTAGGTATTTCTTCTAGGGCAATTTCAAGCTGGTGCTCAGTCCTTTGTGGCAAATCCAGAAGCGTTTCCAATTAGTCATGACCCTGGGGTGGAACGAGTCTGTATTTCCTCCTCCAGTGCTTATGTCTGAAATAATGAAGCCTATGAAACTCCAATTTGGAGTTCTCCAAAACAGATTTCAGGCAGTGGTTCACAAATTTTCATTCCCATCAGAATCACATGCTCAGAATCACAATCATATGCCTTGTCCAATCGTGTTAAAATCACCCTTGCATTTTTAAGAAGCTCCCCAGATGACTCTGATGAATATTAAAGATTGATAGCAAACGATGTTAAGCGGCTTGAAGAAGAGCTTGTCACATCCCCTCAGGCCACCTGCCAGATGAATTAGAGACATCGGTCGCTGGTGAGGACACCCATGCAAGTTGCCACTGGCCGATGAGTAAGAGGCCAAAAGGCATTTCTATCTGGCTTGCAAAGGGGGCTTCTGTCTGACTTATTTCTTGCAAAAGATTCAGCAGACACATATAATACGAACTTCCCAAGTAGTAAAATTTCTGGTGGGAACTGATGAAGTTTGTTGCTTGGGAAGGGATGCAAGGGGGCAGGAGTACAGGCAAGGAGGACCTCAACCTGGGGAGCAAGAGCAATTCTACGTGGGTCAGAGAATTAGTGGGGCGGCAGCACAGGTGTTAGAACTGGAAGGCACTCGGCTGCAGAAATTCACATTCTGCCATCGTAATGTTGCCGGGCCTGCATGGGTCTCTACGCTTCCATCGCAGTGGCCACAAGCCACATATGGGTGCTGAGCCCTCAAAATGTGGCTGCATCATATTGAAATGTTATGTAGGTGTAAAACCCACACCAAATTTTGAAGACTTATTACAAGAAAAAAAATCAAAAAAATCTCTCTCAATAGTTTTTCTAGTGTTTACATGTAGAAAAATGATATTTTAGATAGATCAAGTTAAATATCTATTACTAAAACTACTTTTATTTGTTTCTTTTTTCATTCACTGTGACTTACAGAAAATTTTAAATTACATGTGTGGCTCACGATTTTGTTTTCCATCGTATTTCTAGTGGACAGTGCTAGCCAAGTACTAATACTTACCTGATTTTTTTTTCTTTACATTTGACTCACCTTTTTTACTTAATTAAACTTAGCCTTAACCCAGGCTAACCATGAAATCACAGGTTTGATATGCCAGTTAAATTTTTTCTAATAGGCATTAAAATACATATATAAAATGGCTCGTCCATACATTCCCTAAATTCAGCTTGTGTTTTGCCAGTGGTACCCAAAACCACATTTTGGGAAACATGAATCTAGTCTAAACCGTCTGACACCCAGGGAGAGAAAAAGAGAAGACGATGGAGCCATGGCCGCTAATGTGCCCCGAGACAGAGGCAGTCCCGTGCTGCCTGGTGTGGTCTGTGGGTGGGATGGGGTGGGGTAACCTCGGGCCACGGGCTGCAGGAACAGCCCACACACAAACAAGTTCCCACGTCACTCACAGGCAGGGACCGGAGATTACGTGACTCTCAGCACAGAGGGAGTGGCGTCTGGTCACACTCTCTGGGCTTCCACTCTGCAGGTGCCTTTTCTTAAAGGGCCAGTAGGAAGTGCGGCTGTGCCCGTGAGTGAGTATGGAGGCAGGCCTTGCCCCGTGGTATCCCTGTGCCTGCCCTGTCTGACTCAGGAGAGGATTTGGACTCTGGGACAACAGTCCTCCTGAGGGGCACCTGTGAGCCCCTTGCCTTGGCCAGAGGTAAGGACCCTTCGGTGAAGAGGAGGGGTCAGGCCAACAGCTCTTGTCCTGCAACTTTTTGTGTGTCACCCTAGCCCAGCAGGTGCGTGAGACACGCTGGGGAAGAGCCAGCCTGCGGGTGTGAGAGTCCTGCTATTTCTGTCTAGAATCTCTCCTCCAACTGGCAATGTTTCCTCCTGAGGAGGAGGAAGAGGTCTGGGGCCAGTCTCAGCAGCCAGTACTCAACACAGTAGCAAAGTGAGAGAACTCTGCCTTCCCTCGGAGGAGCCTTCTAGAACATTCTGGGCCCTTTAAACAGGCCACTGCAGGAGGTCCAAAGCAGCCTCCTCACAGGCAACACTGTGTGCCTGGCAGGGTCTAGGGCTGCTTCCCTGGTGCTCGGCCTTGCTGCGGCTCCTCTGGCCTCCCTGGCATTCCGAGTCCTCACAGCTGCCTGTCTGCTCTGGCTTCCCGCATGTCTTACAGCCTGCTCATGTGGTACGTTTTAGCCAATGTGGTTTCAGCTTTTACCCCATGACCCAGAATGAGAAATCACATCGGAGCGGCTCCTGCCCTACTCCCGTGGACGGGAGACAGCCCCAAGCAGAGCCCGGTCCGTGCCCGTCAGAGAGAACCCTTATCGCTGTGCCCACACGTGGGGCTAGCGTGCCTGTCCCGGCCCTCACAAGACCACCTGAAGGCCAAGACGGGAAACAGTATCTGGAAGGAGCCCTGGCCTTGAATCCCAGCTCAGCCCCCATTTACTCACCCTTAAATGGGCACTGGGATGTTGTGAGGCCAACTGGAGTTGAAATAGATTAAATCGCTGCCGGAAAGGGGGAAACCAGGGCGGAACCCAAGCTGTCTCGTGCCGCACCTACATAAAAATGATAATAATAGTGGATAATCACTGGGCAGTTACAATGCACCAGGCCCAGTGCTTAGGAGACTATCATCTGGTATAATCTTCACCACAACGTGGGGAAACAGATTCAGAGACACTGAGTCATTTGCCCGAGGTCACACAGCTTCTAGGTGGCAGAGCCAGTCTGTGTCCTGAGCCTGCTCTGTGCACAGCCTCCTTCCCCACTCCTGTAAAAGATGGCAGGAAGGGAGAGAAGCAACCAAGAGGGGACGGGGGACGTATATTCAGTGCAGCTGCCCAGACATCCCTCAAGGATAAACACAAAGGGGTGGCATGAACTAGCACAATGGTGACTGGCCCAGGTGGCTTCTTCTCATTCGTCCCTCTTATCATCACGTCCCACACTCAGCAGAGCCCCCTCAAGGTCGTCCGCTGCACGCCTGTCCCCAGGGGTGTCTCCAGGGATCTGTGACAGGCTTTCAGGGTCTGTGCGGTTGACAGCTTGAATTTGACAAGATCTGTGCTGAAAATGGAGCCCCATGACTGACTCACAGAAAGCCACCCCCAGCCCTCCCGGGGGACCCCCGTGATGGATGGGCCTCTCTCCAAGGGTCTCGGTGGGCCAGCTGGGGAGGACTAAGATCCATCCATAGGGCCTCACTCATGCTGCCAGGAGGTCAGCTGCCATTGGAATGACTGTCCTGCGTCAGCCACCTCTCACATGCTTGAGGCTCAGCCCACGCCAACGTCTGTCTTTGGCAAACCCCACACTTCCCAGAAGGCTGGGCACGCTCCTGCCCCAACACCCTCTGCTGTCCCATAGGACAGGGCCACAGACTCACTTCTCATGGCCATTTATCCTCACGGGCCAGGGCTTGGAGGGGCCCACTGGATACAAAGCCAGGGGCCTCCCTGTTGGCCTCCTACAGACAAGATACGCCCATGGTACCATGAAACAACAAGCTGACTAGCATGCCACACACCTAATGGGAATGGGGGAACAAACCCATTCATTCCCTGATTCATTGATTCAAAAAATATTTTCTGGGCACCTACTAGATACTAGGCCCTGCTGTAGTCATCAGGGGCACAACAGGTAGAGGAACAAGTTTGTCCCTGTCCTCGGGGAGCCCAGTGTCTGGGGGCAGTTTTTACACAGGAGCTGCTGGGAGGAAGAGAATGCCTCAAGGTGACATGCCCCCAGCAGCTCCTGTCCTGGTTTCTGTGAGCATTTGCTACATAGGGAATTCCCAGACTAGAGGGGCTCCAAACCAGCTGTGCCTCAGAGCCCTGCCCTGAGCATCTTAAATAAACAGATTCCTACAAACCTACTCCTAGAGCTTCTGCTTTTACAGGTCAGAGGTGGAGCCCAGGAATCTGTACCTGTAAAAACTTTCCTAGGTGATTCTGAAGCAAATGCAGGTGTGGGAGACCCCTATGTTTAACTGCGAGTTCCTTGTTTGTCTAGGCTTCTGCAGAGCTAGACCAGCGCAGCAATGAACGAATGAGCCAATGCGTGGACGATTACATCCTCGAAGGCATGTTTGGAAGCTTGCGTGTGGCTGTGGTCAGCACTGGGGACACAGAGGACTGATGAATCGGTATGGCCTAGAATCGCTGGGGGTAATAGCACCATGCAACGGGGCGCAGGATGGCGGCAGGATGTGGGACCCATGCCAGGGCCAGGTCTGGGCCATCGCGCCAGTAGGGGCAGATGAGCTCAGTGTACACAGAGAACTCATGACTCAGGGGAAAGTGGAGCCCATAGGCCACAGACATCTCAGGACACCCCAGGCAGACCGTCTGTGCCAGCTAGTAGAGACGGAGGCGGGCAGACAGTGTGCCCTGCACCCGGAAACCCCCACTGTCACCACCTTGCACCGTCAGTTACTACATTTACTCACATTGGGTAGAGGTCTACTGGGAGCCAGGCAAGCCACCAGCACTGAGGAAGCAGGGACCGGCCCAGCCATCAGCCTCAAGGATGCCGGAGTCTGGTGGGGGTGGCCGGCATGGAAAGAGACAGAGGGGATAGGGGTCAGGACAGAGGCCCCGGAACATCCTGGCTGAGGACAGAGCCGCAAACCCAGAAAAGGAATCCTGGAAATATACCAAAGCTAAAAAGAGGGGAGGGACCCTAGTAAAATGTACAGGGTTCAGCTGGGGGGTGATGTGGGACGATTCCTACGCTGGGATTTAAATCCGGTGTAGTGTCTGCCACTTACTATTAATGCCAGCTGTGCAACTTCAGACTTAACCCCTCAGAGCCTCGGTTCCCTATTCCGCAAAATGGAAATGATAATAATTCCTACCCCTCAAGATTATTATGTTGACAAAATGAGAAATCATAGATGAAAGCACTGAGCACACAGTAGGGACTCAATAAAATGTAATAACGACAACCACTATTTGAGCCCCACGTGTGATTCTCACGTGTTCAGCACACCCTGAAGGAGCTGTTTGTTCTCAGCCCCAGCTTTCCGATGCAGAAACAGACACAGAGAAGTGAAGCCAGTAAGTGGTGAAGCCAGACCAGGAACCCACGGACCAGCGTCTTACTCCAAATGCTTCACTGTAATACTATGCTATATGCAAATATATTTTTGAAAGGGAAGATGTTTAAAAATCATAGTATCTGTGATTACCATAATAATCAAAAGTGGGCAGGTGCTATGATTCACACCTGTAATCCTAGCACTCTGGGAGGCCAAGGCAGAGGATTGCTTGAGCTCAGGAGTTCAAGACCAGCCTGAGCAAGAGCAAGATCCTGTCTCTACTGAAAACAGAAAAATTAGCCGGGCATCACGGTGCGCACCTGTAGTCCCAGCTACTCGGGAGGCGGAGGCAGGAGGATGACTTGAGCCCAGGCATTGGAGGTTGCTGTGAGCTATGATGATGCCACTGCATTCTAGCCAGGGCGACGGAGCAAGACTCTGTCTCAAAAATAATAATAAAAAT
>NW_012148952.1:4951771-5142538 GCF_000956105.1 Propithecus coquereli
AAAAGAAATAAATAAATTGCAAAAAAATAAAAACACTAGCTGGCATATAGTAATACACCATTTTACAAATGAATAAATCAAGTCTCAGAGAAGTCAAAAACACATTATTTATTTACACTGTCATTTAATAAACATTACTGACAAAATAAGAAAACTGGTAAAATTTGAATAACATCAATGAATTGTATCACTGTTAATTTTCTGGTTGTGATACTGTACTGTAGTTATACAAGATGTTACAACTAAATGGTACGTGGACTCTTTCTGTATTTTTTCTTACAACTTCATCTAAATCAAAACAAAAAGTTATAAAGTTAAAATAAAGCAAAATAAAGACTGAACTTTTTAATCATTTTAAAACCAAAATAATATATGTGTATATATGTACATCTATATGTGTATTTCACACTCTCACACACGCGAATATACCCTTTATCAACTCTGTTGATACACACACAAAAATGAACCACCCTTATTGAAAAGACTGAAACTACGGGAAATGGGGGAGCATCCTGGAAAATTTGGGACACATGGTTTGGTCACCATAATTATACTACATGCTTTTTCTCAATCCAACAGGGATTTCTTAAAATAGCCTGTGTTCCAGCAGGATACAAAACCCTACTGAGGATGCCTCAATCTGGAATCAAAGAGTCAGAGTGGCTAGAAACAGATCTGGTTCATTTCACCCTCCAACTAAAATAGGATGCAAAACTAAACAATGTCATCAGGCAGACAGAACTTCATTTCCCCCTAATGGTCTTTTTAACCTAGAAAGCAAAAGGGCCTGGGCCATTGGCAGGCAGAACGATTTCTTGTTAGTTTGCATTTCCTTCCTCAAAACTACCTTTAATAGTTTGAACCATGGAGGAGGAGGAAGACAAACTAAAATTAATTTTTTTAATGAAATAAAACAACAAAATAAAGCACAGGCAGAAACCTCCTAAGCCTGAGAATTCTACATGCTGTGAGTCCAGGGCTCAGTTCATCCTGACAAAAGGAAGGAGGAGAGCCAGGCTCTGTTCCGCCTGATTAATTCAACATTGTTCAGTAAAGATCGGTCCAAATGGTTAGAACAACGACTAGGCGATAATCACAAAGCCCTCAGTGAGCAGTTAAAAATGAATTTGTCTGATACATTCGTGGCGTCTTCTGAGCAACATCAAAGGAGCTCGGGGCGCAGTGGACTTTGTGGAGTTACCGGTTTTAGGCAAGGTAAAAAAATGAACATTTGCCTGCCTGCTAACTCCAAAAGCCCAACTTGTATTCTCGGAGTCCAGGAGAATAAATCACCCAAGCAAAGAAATAATAATACTGAAGACATACGGTGCAATTCCAAAACCTACCGTGTGCCAGTCATTAATCATGAATCAGAATGCTGACCACATTCTTATCAAAACTGTATGTCACCTTGTACATCATAGGAAAAATATAGAAAACAGAATAAAAATCATACAATGAACTCTATGAAAAATGACTAAAGGACCTCTTTTAGCTCAAAAAAAAAGAATGCTGGTTTTTTTTTTTGGAGACAGAGTCTCGCTCTGTTGCCCAGGCTAGAGTGCCATGGCATCAGCCTAGCTCACGGCAACCTCAAACTCCTGGGCTCAGGAGATCCTCCTGCCTCAGTCTCCCAAGTAGCTGGGACTACAGGCATGAGCCACCATGTCTGGCTAATTCTTTTCTATATATTCACAGTTGTCCAGCCAATTTCTTTCTATTTTTAGTAGAGATGAGGTCTCGCTCTCACTCAGGCTGGTCTCAAACTCCTGAGCCCAAGCAATCCTCCTGTCTTGGCCTCCCAAAGTGCTAGGATTACTGGCGTGAGCCACCTTGCCCAGCCTGATCATCATCTTTTGATAACTTTCTTGTAGGGACAAACTCAAGTGCATTTTCTTTCTGTCTTTCTCTTTGAAAGAATAATTTTTTAAAGAAACCATTTAAGGCATTATGATGGCATCACCAAGAGGATGACCTTCTGGCAGCAAGAATTCCCAACACAGCGAAAACTCTTTCCCACCTCTGGAGCTGAGGAAGTGGAGCATTTGGCTGGTTTTCAGCATCCATCCAACTCTCCGATCCTCTTGCTCTGCTTGGTTGCATGTGCTGCTATTTTCCACACATCACTGGCTCCAACCTTTCTTCTCCCCAGAGCCTTTTGATCTCATTCACCTTCTCTGTTACTCTCTGAGTCTGTTTACTTTCCTTTCCAGCCGTCATTAATTTCAGCAAATATGTCTTAATAGTAAGCACCTACTCTTGCAAGACGCGATATCGCTTTCTCTCTCTCTGTAACGCTCCGATACTCACTTTCCTTCCTGAGCAGCACTCCCCCCTTGATTTTGAACACATTCTGTGTATGTGGGGTGGGGCGTGGAATAGTTCTCGTGAAATATTTCAGACTTACAAAACAACTACAAAGGGCACTATAACAAAACACCTGTGTGCCTACTACCCACCTTCTTCAGTTTGCTCTTTCTCTCAGCACTGTGTAGTTGGAAAGTCATCCATGTTAATAGTTGTATCTCTAGTTTATTCCATTGTCATTACTATTATTCCATTGCATCAGTTCACCCCAATTCATCTATCCAGTCTCTTCTTGATGGACATTTAATTCCAATGTTTTTGTTATTACAAAACAGTGCCGCTGTGCACATTCTTACACGAGGCTTCTTGCACACTTTCCCGATATCCTCTTTAGCTTCGCCTACACATTGAATACCAGAGGAATTGTCATTCCTTAAGTTGTCAACAAAACTCCTGCAGATGCAGCTACGTTTCCCTCAGCCTGAAATCTGGCCCTTCCCCCCCCTCATCCATGACTTAAATGGACACAGCCGGGCTACTTTGATCAGTGAGGCCTAAAAGACAGATTTCAATAGATGCCACCCCCAGGCTCCCTGGTCTTCGGCTCTGCCTCTCATCAACATGCCGTGGAGCCGGGGAAGTTGCATTCCCATGCTGTGTATCTCGGTGCAGAATCAAGTCACTGCTATTGGGTTTTATATGACATTTCTGACCCACTGTTTGTTCCCTAACACAAAGGAGTTTATGCTCTCCCAAGAAATTAATTTGGATTTCCTTTACACTTTAAATTGTAAAACAAGAATGAACAGCTCAGCCTGGGTGGTCTGTTTCTAGCTTATTTTTTCTAATCCCTTTCCCGGCAGTTGGCTGACAGCACCGTTATCCGCTCCTAGTCGTGGTCTGGGATGTCGTGTCCCAGACTTGTTCAGTTCACTTGGTTTGCTTTGTTTCCTTCATCGTCTCTCTTGTCTGTGCTTCCACATGGTATTAAATAATCTTCTAGATATGCCTTTAGGATTTGCTGCAAAGACACTTGAGATAAAGTACCTGCCAGAAGCAACATGGTGAGGATAAACGGGAAATGTAGTGGTTGGGGTCCGAGTTGGGATCTTCCCTCCAGCAGGGATTATGCTGGGACCAAATAGTTTCCAACTAAGGACAGAGCCTCTCCTAGAGTCCCTTTTATCGAGACACTAAAATTTCCCTATACTTCCTAAAAGTCAAATCTGCCTTTTCTCATTTGCCTGACTACCAAGGTTGTTTTAAATGACTTTATAAGATGCATGTGGGGAGTCCGAATAACACCATGATAGGAATAAGGATATATGAGAACTAAGGATACTGAGAAGGAATACTCAGCTAATAACTAAGTGCAATAAATTGTTATTAGCAATAATCATTGACATTCCAGGCACAAAAGATGAGATTCTTTACAAAAAATGGCATCCACTTCACATGAGGAACTACTAATAGCAAAGACCACATAAAAAACACAACTGAAATATACGTTCCCAAAGGCCTTATATATTATAAAACTGGTGTTGGGGAGAAAGACAATACCTTCTAAAATTTCCACTTGAGAATCTGAACAGAGAATTTGTCACCAGAAAGCACATAGGGCAAGTTTTTCCCACGGAGTATGCATGTATTCCTTGATTTATACATGTACACACACGTGCTCACAAAGCATGAGCACACACATGCATGCACAGAGCACATGCCTGAAACGTGCAAGTACGTTGAGTTTTTGCCAGTTAAATAATATTGAATCTATGGAAGTTTCCTCAGTTAGTGAATGAAGAGCAGGACTATGAACCCAAGGCTGTTGGACTCCAAAATCTAAGGACTTAAGCACTACCCTAACCTGGCTCCATACAAGACAACTTGTAGTACTTACAACTTTTAGTCCTCACAGTCCCTTGGATATAGTAGGTGCAGATGGATGGATGGCCAGATGATTAACAAATGAACAAATGGATGGATGGAGACTAAGGAGCTTCAAATCTTAATGGAGAAAAGTAGAGTGATTTTTCTCTCCATGGTAAAGGATGTATATAAACAAATATCCTTCTAGATACAGAGAGCCTATATTATTGTCTATAGCAGACAGATAAATAGATAATCAAAACCCTTTAATGTATCTGTTTAATGAATTTAATTTTCCCTTCTGAGTTTCCTTTAACCTTTGTTTCTGAGTCCAAAGAACAGGAGGAAGTACTTCAAAATGGAACTTCCTGAATGGTGTCTTTATACCCTGAGCTTGGTTGATGAACACACGAAAATAGCAAAGCCAGGGCTTAATCCTTGCACAGGTTTGTTGGTTTCACCAGTTCCCGTCATCCCAAACTTTTCAGTGCAGCCAACTACTTCCCTGGGACAAGGACCCTGACCACAGCGACCTCCAGGAAAGAAATAGGGAATGAACCCACGCCCCACATCTGTTGTCTACCGACCTGCATGCCCCCAGCAAATCCACACAATCCTCTCTGTGTAGGGAAACCAGCACTTTCTCAGGATTGCCAAACCTTGAACATAAAACTAGGAAACTCAAGTAAGGTAGAACAAACCTGCAAATGAGCTGCACGAAGCATGGGCACCAGAACTGACACCACAGCCAGGGTAGCACACGTCCCACAAGCCACAGGCCCAACACAAGCTGGGCGTTCTGACATAAACACTGGTGCACTCCAAGAAAGTACTTTGCACACATTAAGTAATGAATCTTCATCTTGCTGCAATTCAAATTGTGCTGAGCCCATTCTGCAGATGAGGAAAGTAAGGTTCCTGAGAGGTCAGGTCACTTACTAGACAGAGCCACAAGTCAAGCCCTGGTCTGTCTGGTTTCGAAGCTGGCACTCTTTCAAACACACTGAACTCCTAATGGTCCCTTCCTGTTCCTGGCCTGTCCATCTGTCACCCAGCTGCACAGCACAGATCTCCTGGTGCACAGTAATGTGAGACTTAATTAAATAATAGTGGTAAAAACCCATATAAAATGTTTATAGCTGTATTAAGTTTTCCTCAGTGCAGAGTGACCGGTGCTTCCTGCATCTGACAAGCATTTGGCTTTGGAGTTGAACCAAGACTGCTCAAAGTGCACACACACAGCCCACAGGAGAGCAGATAGTGCGTCAAAGGCCAGCAAATGACCCGTGTGATCCATTTTGCATGCAAACTGTGATGGTCCTAGAGACTTCGGGCCAGCGGGCCTCCTTGAGCTGGACATAAGGCTCTAGTGCAAAGTGTTGAGCACGTTGATGCCTGTTTCTGGGAACCTGACCCGTAGCTTTCACCCATTTCCCAAAGGGGGCCTGTGACCCCCAAAAGTTGGGGAACACTGTCTGAGTGATCCCGTTTAATAGTCAATTCTCAGGATGTTGTCAGAGGCAGCTGTGGGAAAGGCTTGTTTGGCATTCAAGGCTAAATACAGGCTGTTTTCTAAGCCTCTGTCCTTGGCCGTCCAGGACAGGAAATGCAGATTAACATCCTAAACAGGACTCTTTCCAAGCGGAACTCAAGATTCTCCTGAATCCCTGTGCAATCCACCTGCAACACTTCCCCACAGCGACAGGGGATGCAAAGCTGGGTTTCTGGACTCTGTTCATTACAAGGGCCACACTTCACAGCTGACTTCGAATTTCCAGACAACCACTGCGAAGGCAACCAGCTGGCGCTCAGCTCTTAGCTGAAGAGCACAGATTCTCAGGAAAGCCAAGTGAGGGAGGATCTTGCCACAGCAAGATCGACATTCAAAATCTACATTTGACACTGCTGAGAAGGTCCAAAGGCCTCAAGCCCTTGTGTCCCGGCCGGCCCTGTTTCACTAAAACCAAGAAGGAGGGCCCTGTCAGGTCCAGCAAATGTTTTCAGGACATTGCAGGAGGCATCAGGCAGAACTGATGTGAGGCCGAGGGAGGCCAACAGGAAACAATGAGATAATAACCCCCACTGAAGCCTAGAGACCGAGAATAAACAAACACACACCCAGGGTCCCTGGGATGTCACATCACAGGCCTCCCGCCAGGGAGCGCAGAGAAGGCTCAGAGCCACCCCTTCCTGCCCACTCTCTGAAGCCCCCTCCACCTTGAATTCTAGACAAAGACCGGGCTCCCCCCAGTGAGGCTATAAGGGAAAGAACCTTCTTGAAACTACAGCTGGGAAAGGTAAGACTTTAAGAACCAGTTTGAACAGCAGGGACTGGTAGAGGGCAGGTACAGGCGCAGGTCTTCCTCCAGAGGCCGTCAGTCAGGGCCACCGTCTCCCTTTTCAACCTGATGGGAAATCCAAGGAGTAGAAGACGTGGGCCAGCGGAAGATTTTTAATAAGAAAACCCACATTATATAACGTATTGCTTCTTACCATAAGTATCTATTACTTTTATATTTCTTTAGAAGTCACTAAAAATATAACAAATCAAAACTCTGTGAAGTGGATATCATGGCTATTATGGTCAGCACGTTCTACGCCTTACCCAAGGGCACATTAGTGAAGAGCTAGAACCCAGGACTTCTAAATTTTAGCTATTAATATTTCTTCAGTTCACCCCACCAGGGATAGCTGTAATAGCTGCCTGAATTCCAACTTGTTATAGAATTTGTTAAAACAGTAAAGGTGATTTTACAGGCCCAGCAAGGTGTGAGGACGCCCTTCAGATGCCAGCAGTGGGGTGAAAGAGCCAGGGCTGTCATCCCACTCAATCTAGGTCTCACGTGGGCTCTGCATGCCCTCCTCTAGCTTCTGGGGATACAAAAGCATTAAGAAGTGGTCCCCAGCCTCCTGAGCTCTCCCAGGGCAGGGGAGGCAGAGAAGGAAGGAGAATTGACAACACTGCACAGGAGTCCTGGGATGGCAGTGGGTGCAGGGCGCGTGGCAGCATTTAGTCCATGTTTATTGGGCCCTGCATTAGGCTAGGCCCTGGGGATTCAGGGACAAATAGAAAGAGGTCCTTATCTTTGAGGACCTCTCTAGTCAAGGGAAGCGGATTAACTCAGCATCATGGGATTAGTAAATAAGTGCTGCGGTGGACATTTGAATAGAACTCAGAGGATGGGACAGGCAGGATTCTGAGTCTCTGGACACCCGGCACTCACTGGGCAATCCCTGACAGAGGCCCACAGTCAGCCCCACCCAAATGCACTGACCTCTCTCACTGCAGCACCGCCTCCAGGAAAGCAGAATCTCCACAAACCAGAAGAGTTCGCCTTGTGGCTAGGGAGCTGGGCCTCCAACGGTGGTAGAACTGATAAAGTTCAGGGGTTCACTTCACTTCAGAGCAGATTTCCCCATTGCTGTGGAAGGTGTTCTTGTGAACTAATCCTTCAGTTCTGTTTGCCTTCTCCTTATCATTGTTTTCTCTGCAGGGCCTCCTAGGGCCCTGAGAGAGAAAGCCATTCAGGAACAGCCCTCCTCCCAGAGAAGTCCGTCAGGGAGCTCCTCTGAGTAAAAGGCTCCGCGAGCTGAGGGCAGCTGCGGGAACTGCACCAGCTGCTCTCCCAGGTCAATAGGTCAAGCCCAACAAAAACCCGAGCTCCTATTTCTGACCCCAGGGGTCTCAATAAACTTTAGAGAGCATTTTGGGTATTGTGGTGACATTTGCAAAAAGCACTAAAAGGGTGGTATTCCTACTACAGTGTAACAGCAAGGTAAAATTTCAAAATGGCTGACTGATGGCTACCTTTGACTCGAGCGAGTGATCCAAAAAACACCCTGGGGAAAGGAAAATGCTCCTGAAATGCAAAGAGTTGTAGGTATGGATTCTAAACAGATCCTCCAGCACAAGGAGGCAGTTCGAGTTTAGAAGTTATACTTAAATCAAAAGGGAGCTGGATCCTCAATTGCCTGGAAGATGGGAAGGAAGCAAGAAGCATGGGAGCATCTGCAGGTCTCTCCACGTGTCCTTCCCAGAGCAACGACATGAGAGCTAAGAGTGAAAATTTCAACAGCGCGTTTCCTCAAACTAAATATGGTGCGCTGCCAAATAAAGGTGGATCTTAATAAGCATGACTTAAATGAACAATCTAGTACGATTATTTTCACTAGAAATAAACTTTCCTTGCACATGTGGGTGTGTCTGTTGATGTGTCCTATATGTCATTGTGTTACTTTTATAAACAAAAAAGTGATAACAGTGAACTCAGGAGATGGTCCCAACTAACAATTCCTTCCTTCCTTTCTTCCTTCCCCCGTCTCTTTTTCTTTCCTTCTGTCTTTCTTTCTTTCTTTCTTGCCTTCCTGCCTTCCTTCTTTCTTTCTTTCCTTTCAGTGGCAGGAAATCTGATCACTGAGCCTGTGGCGTAAGCAGCCAATCACCAGCCCCGGATGGAAAAAGCCCATCTGGGGAAATGTATACAACAGACCAGGCAGAAGGCAAGTAATCAGAGTATTCTTCATGCCATGTCTCTATTGGCCAAAAATACCCAAATTTGATAATCAATATGAGCAAAATAACCTGATAGATCACTGTAGCAGAATTAAAATGAGGGTCAGGAAAGGGAACAGTTTGGTGGAACTCAAGTACCTTTGATTAATCATCTCCTGCAAGGACAATGTGAGAGAAAACATGGTGACATCATTAGCAATCCATCATTACACACAGGCATACCCAGGAGATGTTGCAGATTTAGTTCCAGTCCACTGCAGTAAAGCAACTATTGCAATAAAGTGAGTCACACGAATTTTTCAGTTTCCCAGTGCATATAAAAGGTATGTTAAACTATACTGTAGTCTAAGTATGCAGTAGCATTAGGTCTAAAAAAATACATGTTCTTTAATTAAAATACTTTATTGCGAAGAAATGCTAACAATCATCTGAGCCTTCAGCAAGTCATAATCTTTCAGCTGTTGAATGATCTCGTCTTGATTTTGATGGCTGCTGACTGGTCAAGGTGGTGGCTGTTAAAGATTGAAGTAGCTGTGATGATTTCTTAATATAAGAAAACAATAAAGTTTCCTGTATCAATGTACTCTGCCTTTGCAGCATGTGATGCTGTTTGATAGCATTTTACACACAGTAGAACTTCTTTCAAAATTGAAGTCAATCCTGCTGCTGCTTTATCAAGTAAGCTTATGGAGTATGCTAAATCATTTATTGTCATTTCAACAGTGTTCCCAATATCTTCTCCAGGAATAGATTCCAGCTCAAGAAACCACTTTGTTTGCTCATCTGTAAGAAGCAACTCCTCATTGCTCAAGTTTTATCATGAGATTGCAGCAATTCAGTCACATCTTCAGGCTCCATTTCTAATTCTAGTTCTCTTGCTATTTCTACCCCATCTGCAGTTACCTCCTCCAGTGATATCTTGAACCCCTCAAAGTCATCATGAAAAATGGAATGAACTTCTTCCAAACTCCCGTTCATGTCAATATTTTGACTTCCTCCCATGAATCATGAATTTTCTTAATGGCATCTAGAAAGGTAAGTCCTTTCCAGAAGGTTTACGATTTATTTTGCCCAGATCCACCAAAGGAATCACTTTGGCAACTATAGCCTTATGAAACGTGTTTCTTAAATAATAAGACTTGAAAGTTGAAATTACTCCTTGATTCGTGAGCTGCAAAATTGATGTTGTGTTAGTAGGCATGAAAACAACATTCATCTCCTTGTATATCTCCATCAGAGTTCTTGGGTGACCAGGTGCACTGTCAATGGGGCAATAATATTTTGAAAGGAGTCTTTTTTCTCCGAGAAATAGGTCTCAACAGTGGGCTTAAAATATTCAGTAAACTATACTGTAAAGAGATGTGCTGTCATCCAGACTTGGTTGTTCCATTTATAGAGCACAGACAGAGTAGATTTAGCATAATTCTTAAGGGCTCTAGGATTTTATTCATGATAAATGAGCATTGACTTCAACTTAAAGTCAGCAGCTGCATTAGCCCCTAATGAGAGAGTCAGCCTGTCCTTTGAAGCTTTGAAGCTTTGAAGCCAGGCATTGACTTCTCCTCTCTAGTAAGAAAGTCCTAGATGTCACCTTCTTCCAACGGAAGGCTGTTTCTTCTATGTTGGAAATCTGTTGTTTGGTGTAGCCACCTTCACCCTTTATTTTAGCTAGGTCTGGATAACTTGCTGCAGCTTCCCCATCAGCCCTTGCTGCTTCACCTTGCACTTTTACGTTGAGGAGATGGCTGCTTTCCTTAAACCTCAGGAATCAACCTCTGCTAGATTGTAACTTTTTTCTTCTTCAGCTTCCTCACCTCTCTCAGCCTTCACAGAATTGAAGAGAGTTAAGGTCTTGCCCTGGATTGGGCTTTGGCTTAAGGGGGTGTTGTGGCTGGTTTGATCTTCTATTCAGACCACTAAAACTTTCTTCATATCAGCAATAAGGCTGTTTCACTTTCTTGTCATTTGTGTGTTCACTGGAGTAGCACTTTTAATTTCCTTCAAGAACTTTTCTTTTTCATTCACAACTTGGCTAACTCTTTGGTGCAAATGGCCTAGCTTTTGGCTTGTGTTGGCTTTCCACATACCTTCTTTGCTAAGCTAAATCATTTCTAGCTTTTGATTTAAAGTGAGAGCTGTATTACTCTTTCTTTCACCTGAATGCTTAGAGAATACTGCAGAATTATTAGTTGACCTAATTTCAATATTGTTGCATCTCAGGGAATAGGGAGGCCCAAGGAGAGGGAGGGAGATGAGGGAATAGCTGGTCAGCAGAGCAGTCAGAACACACACAACATTTATGGATTAAGTTCATCATCTTTTATGGGTGCAGTTCATGGTACCCCAAAATACTTACAATAGTAATATCAAAGATCACTGATTACAGATCACCATAATGGATATAATAACAATGAAAAAGTTTGAAATATTGCAAAAATTACCATATGTAACACAGAGATGTGAAATGAGCACATCCTGTTGGAAAAATGACGCCGATAGACTTGTTTGACTCAGGGTTGCCACAAACCTCAAATTTGTTAAACACACACACACACACACACACACACACACACACAATATCTGCAAAGGCAATAAAGCAAAGCACAATAAAATGAGGTATGCCAGTATGCCTGTAATTCACCTCTTCTTCCCTTCCTTTCTGGCCCCATCCGCTCCCCCAAATATCACAGCTGACTTTCTAAACCTTTTCAGCAAACTCTCCCAGCGTTAACCTCACCCTTTTTTTATGCCTTCAGGGCTGTAGCCAAAGCTCAGGCATATGTTCAGTTCTGTGGAAAGCAGGCAATGGATAGGTGGCCCCTAGATAATGGAGCAACTGGAGATAGGGCACCTCCCTCTGCTCTCCAGCAGCTGTGGGAGTTCACTGCCAAAGTGCCCAACTGAAGACAGCCCAAGAGAGCACAAAGAGTGACTTGGACAGTGGAGTGTGATCATTGTTCTCAGAAAAAGGACAAAGCTGGAAACAATGGGGCACATTAAAAACATTTACGAACACAGACAATCCATCTCTTTTTCTGGGAAGTGTAGTGAGAGACAGGAGGTATTTAAGTGGGTCCTCTGACTTGGGAGAGCAGAGTTGTCATATACGTGCATTTTCCTAGAGGGAGTGGATAGCTGTCCTAAGAGTCTCCAAATTGTTCTAGAATCTTCTTTTTCCTCCACCCCCCCCAAAAGTAAGAACCATTAGGAGGCTGCCCAGGAAACTAGGTCAACTGTCAAACAATACACAATGAAAGAATTCCGAAGTTGGACGACTGGGAGGTCTGCCGCCTGCCTTCAAACACGAGAGTGTGGAGATTCCTGGCTTGGTGTCTTCATTTATTTCCTGCACTGACTCCCACAGAACGTGTCACAGTCAGGAACTCTTTCTTGGTAAATCCTTTGTAGGTACAGTTGGAAAAGTGCATCCAGATTTTCAAAGACCCCATCCAAGAATTTTCCTCACTTAAAACCATCTCTTCCTACCCCAAAATAAATCCTCAATCCCCTGACGAGAGTGACTTGAGAGTTCCCAAGCCTGTAGTTGGTTGTTACTACTACAATTCCCAACTCCTTAACAACTGAGCAAGTTTGAATTTTTAAAATTTGAACAATTTTGGTTGTGGTTATTCAAATAATGAAATCTTAAAGTTCTTTCTCACCATTTATTCTCACTTACTCACTGAACAAGCGTTTATTGATCTGATCTCTGGGGATACTCCATAAGAGACGTCATTCCTTCCCTCAAGAAGCTCCTTGTTCAGGGCACAGTTTACCTTCCAAGCTTGCTACAGGGTCTAAACTAAGAATCCACCAAATGACTGTCTAAGGCAGTTGGCCTACTCTCTGAAACTGGCTTTGAAACTTACCAGCCAGTTCTAGCACAAGGATTCCACGGAGGACTACCTGGGAGCTGCTGGGAGGATTAAGTGAGAAGGTATAGGTGAAATGTCTAAAGCATTTTATAAATGTGATGTATTACAACGATGACCTCTTACTCACTTGCGTATTTTGGGGGGGGGTGTCATGGTATGAAATAAAAGAAACTATCATTAAGACTATGTAGATAGACTTTGAAATTTAAAGGGCATTGGAAAGCCTACAATATCCACCCCTTTTTGCCACCACCACCGCCAAGAAAAGAAAATACTTTCAGAGGAAGAGCAGAATGAGAGGGCAATTTGAAGCGTGTAGCCCTGAGAAATAAATATGTGTGGTTGAAACATAGAAGTGGGCAGAGGTGCTTGAAGCCTGGAAGATGGACAAATACTGCCCCAAATTTCATAAGAAGAAGAAAATAGAAGCTGCAAACAGATCTCAAAACCAACTAACATTGGGCAAGAATTGAGAACTGATTATAATAACAATTCTAATGTCTATAAATGTTCGTCATGTGCCAGATATTGTGCTAAATATTTTCCATGTATTAATTCACTTACACTTTGTAAGACTCGAGGATAAGAAATCAGTTAATACATGGATAATTCTTAGAACAGTGCCTGGCCCATAATAAGTACTCAACACACTCACACTATTATTATTAGCACTAATTTCATAGGTGCAGAAACCAAGGACGGAGATGAGCTGTTTTGCCTAAATTTACACAGTGACGTTAAGTGGTAGAGCGAGCTGCCTAATCTCAAAGCCTGGATGGAAAATGTCTTCAAGGACCTTTCTATATTTAAATTGTTATCATTCTTTGAATAACTAATTCAATTTAACAAACATTTAAGTACCTACTTTGAGCAAAAGACTCCAAGTTCCAGGAGAAAAGGGACCTGGGTTACATCACTGCTATGTCCCCAGTCAATTCATTAACTGATTGTTTCAGGCATTTGGAAAAATAAGAATTAAGACATGATACTGCAGAAGCCAGTAGAAGAGATACTTGCTTTAAATAACCTAATATCTGCCTGGTTGATACATGAACTATAATGGAAGGATGTGCTGGGGGGATGAGAAGCTAGAGATGAGGGAGAAACGGTTGGAGCAGGGGGTCCTTTACAGTAAGTCAATGTTAGAAAGCTTCAAAGCATAACCCAGGCAGGCAGGGGGCTGATGCCCTCTTGGCATAATAAGGCCAGGGTTGTTAGTCTGCTAGAAATAAGGTTAAAGTTATTTTAATAGCAAGAATATGAATTTCTCCTTTTGACCAGATGGGGGTCTTTAGAAAGAAATTAACCCCAGAGGTCAGAAACTGTATTTGAGTTCTTATACATTGGAAGAAAGCCAATCCAGCCTGTCATGAAGGCCCTACTAGTGTGTCCCACTCTAAAAACAAATCCTCCGGGCCAGATCTCACCCTTTGATGGTATTGGGGAGTGAGTCATCTACAGCAGGGATACGATTCCCTACCTCCTCCACTACCACTTCCACCCCATCCCACACTTGGCCAAAGAGAGCTTTGGAAAAATCACATAAAAACCCTCAAAAAAAGAACTCCTTAAACCCTCAGTTAATTTCCTAGAGGAGTGACTGTCTGGGGTCGATGGTGTTAAGGCAGCAACATAACAGTTATTCAGAAGAATTGTCTTTTTCCAAAGATTTCTGTAGATTGCAGTGGTCACACAAAAGTTCTAGCCTTTGAAATATATGTGGAAATTTTGAGGCAGGGCTTTAAGAAAAGTTCCTTAAAAGAAGGAGAAGACACTCTCAGCTGGCATGCATCCTTTTGCCCTTTAATCTTCCCCCATCCTCCTTCCTGAAGTGCAGACATGGTAGCTGGAGATTTGAAAGCCCTTTTGCAACCATGCAGGAAATACCGAGAGCCTGATAGAGCTCTCATCTCAAAATCCCTGAGCCAACAAATCAACATCACCAACTGAATACTTAAGGATTTCTCTTTACATGAGAAAAATGAATTCCTATTGTGTTTAAGCCATTGTCATTTTCAGCTCTGCAGCTGGGCTCAAAACTCAAAGCTGTCATAGACTTCTAGAGAGGCAGTGAGGTACAGGACACAGAACTTGGAGCTCAGACTCACGCTGAAGCCCTCGTTTTTTAGGAGTTGTGTGACCTGAATCAATGAGTTCATCTGTGAAGGGGGTGTCTTACTGTGGCTCCCGAAAGCTGAGAATGAGCAAGAACTTAGGTGGAGGCAGGTGATTTATTCGTAAGGTGATCCTAGGAAGCCAAGAGAGGTGGTAAGACAAGAAGGAGGGAAGGCCAACAAAGAATATGTTGTCGAGCTGGCTCCCACTGTGGGCAATTCTGGTTTAACCCCCTGTGGGACCTTCAAAGGAAATCCTATAGAATCTTCCTACGGAAAGTGTGGTTCATGGGCCAGCAGCACCAGCAGCACCTAGGAGCACAATCTAGTCCCCACCCCAGCCCTCCTGAATGGTAATTTGCATTTTAATGAGATTCCCAGGAGATTCCTGTGCACATTCAAGTTCAAGACATCCTGGTTTAGAATGCCCCTCAATGTCGAGCCTTGGAAAAACAGGAGGCTCTTGTCCCTCCTTGGTAGAGGAAGCATTTGCTCTCCTGCATGTCCAGACTTCCACAGCTTAGGAGAAAACCTTGAAGAAGAAAAGCTGGGAAACTCAGCAAACACTTGAGGTGGGAACATTGCACAAGGGAAAACCGATCACCCGGGCTGAGGGGATGAGGCACGGAGCACCAACAGCATCTGCTACCAGGGTAGTTATAATACCTGGTTCACGTGGACATTGGAGACATGAAACGAGCTACCACATGTAATGGGATAGCTGCCCAACAATCAACCGCTATCACAATCATGGCTATAACAACCAACCCCGTTTGGAAAGACATATTATAACTAATGTGATAATAGCTAACCCAGTTCCTATATCTGCACCTCCCTGAGATAAGGAGAAGCACAATCCCTGACCTCAAGGAACTTACAACCTTGATAGGGAGATAAGGCTTGGGGACATGAAGCAATGCAAGGCTGGTCCACATGTAACTAACCTAATAACACACTCACATGAGTATTACCAAGAGTCCTCATGTGAGCTTCCTACATACTAGGACATCCTGTATCTCTACCTCCCCAAGATAAGGAGAAGAACAGTCCCTGACCTCAAGGAACTTACAACCTTGATAGGGAGATAAGGCTTGGGACATGAAGCAATGCAAGGCTGGTGCCACATGTAACCTATGAGTATTACCAAGAGTCCTTATGTGTGCTTCCTATGTACTAGACACTCTTCTAAGGGCTATAAAATGTGTGTGTGTGTGTGTGTGTGTGTGTGTGTGTGTGTATTTTAATTCATTTGATCCTTACAAGAACCCAATAAGGTAGGTACCGTCATTAGTACCATCTTACAGATGAGGAAAGTGAGGCACAAACAGGGCAAGTGATCTGCACAGAGGCCACACATTTAACCTTCACACTACCACTGACACTAATACAGCTCCACGTTCCTCATCACCCTTTCCTGATGATAGCCCATGACTGTGATTTTAGGCATGTTCTATTTTTTCCATGTTAACTCTCCTTCGAGGTGAGCAAGTCACCCAATGCTGTCCTCGTTGTCTAGATGGTGTGGGAACTGGGGCTCAATGGGATTACATTTCAGAGCAGAGCAGTGGCAAGGACTCCATTCTAGACTTCAGAGGAACCAAAGCCAGCTGAGCTCCTGTCTACCAGGAAGTCAGGAGTGGGGAAGGACTATGCCCAGACCTAGAATCAGGAACACACAGTCTGGCCACTAACTAAAGCCATTTAGCCATTTGGATCTCATTGTTCTCATCTATAACCCAAAGGGGGTGGGATTAGCTCATGCCCTAGTGGTCCTTTTAAGCCCTAAATTCCTAAGGCTGGGTGGCCTGCTTAAGGCCGCTACTCACCTCTCAACCCTCCTGCGAAAACAGCTATAATGCAAACTCTGAAAGTAAAGAGAGTTTTCCCTATCTTATTTGCTATGATGCTCTTTCACCAAAGATTTAAATATTGATCATTTAAGAAGCTGCAAAGGCAAAGACTCACATAATGATATCTATAAATATTCTATAGGTATCACCTCCCATCTAATTTCAAGGTGTTCTGTACTTTCAAAACTATTTCCTAATTTTACAAAGCATTTGCACTACGCTTACCTGGCCTTCCACTTCATACTCTGTACGTCTAATTGATTTGCTCTCTGTGACCCGACGTGGCCCTCAGCACTGCCCTGCTCCTTTCACAACGTCACCACATCGCTTCATCATTAATGCCACGACGTGGACTCACCCCCATCACTTCTTCCCACGCGTGCCAGGTTACTCTCTTGCCGCAGTGATTGACGCAATCTTCCTACCAACGTGCAGTTTTTAAAATGGATCAAAGATCAGTGCCTATTTCCCCTCCAGGCTCCAATTTTCCAGAAATCTATCCTTTGAAAGTACCAGTTGGACAACTTCAGCGTGAACAGAAAAATGCCATTCTTCAGGCCCCAGGAAAAATATTTATGAAGGTGCCCCATGCAGTCAGCCCTCACTTTGTTCCCACACAATCCTCCTCCACCCTGAAGGGAGGATCCTGTGAGTTGAGAGGAGGCTCAGGCCCTAAGAAAAAGCCCAGGAAGGGGTGTGGGGCAAGTGGCACATTGTTATACTCTGCCAGTTGCTCTGACTCAAGGATCACAGGTTCATTTCTGAATCTCTCTTCCTCTCCCTTTTCTATTTTTCTTCTAAAGCAAACAAGTCATCAGCAGGACTCTCAAAGCAATTCAAGAGTCATCTTATAAGCATCTGTCACTCTGAAGGCTACAGTGTCCACTATTTGCAAAGAACTGAAGAGACACAACACAGACGCAGTTCCTGCCTCTCCAACTCCCTGAGATATAGATAGAAGTCTCTGACCTCAAAGGACTTACAACCTTGATAGGGCAGATAAGGCTTGGGGACATGAGCAATACAAGACCAGTGCCACAAGTTATGTAATAGCACAGTCACATGAGTATTAGCAAGTGTCCATGGGTGGAATTTCCCCCTGCTCTCTTCCTCTCTTCAGTGCCTTCAAAGTCTTTTCTTGAGCTGACGTTACTTGTGCCCAGATGAAAGACTGCTCCCTCCTACAACCAGACAGCAGAGACAGGACCTTGACTTCTCTGAGCAGCTTGAAAAGCAACAGAGAGCAGCTGGCACTCTGCACTTGGCAGAGATGAGATAAAATAGCGTTCAGAGTCACAGACTTCACTCTCAGCATTTATTGACTTTAATTCAAGAGAAAAAAAAGGAACAAAGTCTTTCCCACACTGGAGGTTCTTTGGAACATACACCAAACAGTTTCTAGGGCAAAACTGTCATATTCTTGAAACACATGGCACTTCTCTTCCCTCCTGCACCCACAGCAGACATCACTAATCAATGATGGCACTGTTCTCAGCACAGCACTCCAGGCAGCCATGCCTGTTTGATCAGAGTTGCCATGGGAGATGAAGCCTCCTTCTATCCCAGTTGGTGAAACAGAGTGAGGACACCTGATGCTGCTTTCTCAGTCCCCTCACATTCCCACAAGCACAACATGCTCATCCATACCTCCTAGTCATCACAAGTTAGAGCTTTGTACTTGAATGTTCTCCCTTCTGCTTTTTCAAAGCAGAATCATCCTTCAAGGCCTGGGTCAAATTTCGTTCCTCCCAGGAACCTTCTAGTATGCCCCAACTTCCCCCAGCCAATCTCCCCCTCCTCCCATCTCCCAGGGCTGGCTTCTGGTACCGCACATTGAAGCTCTGTCCTGTGCTCTCCAGTTTTGTTTCCTTACTACTTTCTCCCTCTCCTTGACTTTAAGCCTCTAATGTTTTTTAAACTTTTTAAAAACTCTGTTCCAAAGAAACCTAACACAGAAGGACCTTGGATATGTAGTAGAATACCTGGTGAAGAGGGATTTTGTTTGTTTGTTTGTCTTACATTTCAGCCAGGGAATTGTTTTTTGGGGGATGATTTTAGTTTTGGTTTCTAGAAGCCGAGGTCACCACTCCTTTAGAGCCCCTCCCCCCTTTATTTGGGGAAGCTCATAGGTCTTTCAGTTGTGTCAATAGAAGACAAGTCCCCACTCATCGTCCCTGGAGGAAACTGCGAGGTCTTCTTATATTTGCATGTATGTGCCACAGGAAGACATGTAAAGTGATCTCCCAAGTGCCAGACTTTGCACCTGAAAGCAGAAGAAAAATGGCTTTTCCTAGAGAGAAATGCATACTAGATGTCAGCTCCCCCAATTCCTTACCTATTGTGGACTGAATGTTTGTGTCCCTCTAAAAGTCATATGTTGAAATCCTAAATCCTAATAAGATGGTATTAGGAGGTAGAGCTTTTGGGAGGTGATGAGGTCATGAGGGTGGAGCCCTCATATATGGGATTGGTACCCTTAAAGAAAAGGTCCCAAAGAGCTGTCTCACCCCTTCTGCTAAATGAGGACACAGTGAGACGACAGTTATCCATGAACCAGGAAGCAGGTTCTCACCAGCCACCAAATCTGCTGATGCCTTGATTTTGGACTTCCCAGCTTCCAGAACTGTAAGAAATAAATGTCTGTTGTTTAAGCCACCCAGTCTATTGTATTTTTATTATATCAGCTCAAACAGACTAAGACATTACCTCCAGTGGAGTTATTTAAGAATGAATACCTGGGACTTTGGAAAATGTGCTATGGACCACTAGTCTGGGTCATGGAGTCCACCCTTAGTTAGACTTCAGGAGGGGAAGGAGAGGACTGTGTCTGGGTTTGGAGCAAATCGGGAGAGGCTTGATCTTCTTGGGGATCTGGGGCAAGGGTAGCAGGGGACGCAATGAGCAGAGGAGCCTGTGGCTGAGCCAGACAGTTCAGCTTTCAGTGGTGACATTATGACAACCCTGATGGCAGGGGACAGTGGGCCTTCAGGCAGACTGACCAGACTTTCTGCCCACAGTAACCAGGCTGACATCCTATGACAGGTAGCAACACTGGCAGTCCCCAAAAAACATCTTGGGAGAAGAACCACAGGAAAATGGACTTCCCAAATCCATTCAATGGTGGGAAGGGAAAGAAGGAAAACCAGGGTCAGGGTCAGAGTCATGTTAACTGACCATTAAGAGAGGGAGAGAGAGAGAGAAAGAGAGACGGAGCTGCTGCTGGTGATCTGTTTCAAGTAGGTGACATAGATCTGGGGTCTTACCTACTTGGACCCTCTCTCTTCTTATCTCCCCCACTTTCCTAAAGGGCTCAAATTGAAAACCATAAATTCTAATCCAAACCCCTTATTTTATACCTAAAAGAACCAAAGCCCAGAGAGGTAGAGAAAATCATTCAAGAGCACATGCCAAGTCAAAGCCAACACCAGAGACAGCACCCCCATCTCCCAACTCCCAGTCCATTACTCCCTCAAGTCCAGCAAAGCGGATTTGGATTCCACTAGGGGGCAAGTCTTCACTGAGTGCCCATGATGTGCCAGCCCTGTGCTGTGCTGAGTAGGACACGCAGATGTATAGGACTGAGTGCCTGCCCCCAACCCCGACCCAAGCAGCTTATGGTTAGGTTGGGGAGGTAAGGCAACAGGACCCTGACTTCGTCCTCACACCATAGGTGGCTCTGGAAGTCAATCTGCTTACTTTAGATATGTACCATTGCTGTGGTCTGAATATTTGTGTCCCCCCTTCCCAAATTCATATGCCAAAACTTAATCATTGTGATGGTATTAGGAGGCAGGCTGTTGGGAGATGATTTAGATGAGATGATGGGATTCATGTCCTTTTAAAAGAGGCCACAGAGAGTTGCCTTGCTCCTTCTGCTATGTAAGGACACAACAAGAAGGTGGACACATAGTAGGTAGAAGGTACCTCCATAGATGGTACCTTCTATGAACCAGAAAGCAGGCCCCACCAGACACCAAATCTGCTGGCACCTTAGTCTTGAACTGTCCAGCCTCCAGAATTGTGAAAAATAAATTTCTATTGTTTATAAGCCACCTATAGTCTAAGATATTTTGTTACAGCAGCCAAATGGACTAATGCAACCAATCTGCATTTATGAAAGAGTAACATAATTGAGGTGTTATTACCACTGGTCTAGTTCAAGAGATTTCTAGCAACGCTTCTCCTCTCTCCAGGTAGGGGTGCCAGGTAAAATACATACATTATTGCATGGGGCATACTTATACAAAAAAAATACATTGTTTATGCAAAATTCAAATTTAACTGGGCATCCTGCATTTTTTTCCTAGATCTGGCAACACTACCCCCAAGTCCAGATGTTGGGGGAACTTGCACAACCACTGGCCTTATCTTGAGTTCAGCAATATTCTAGGTTAGAGGATGTAGAACTACACAGGTGAGCAGTGGGGACTGAGCAAAGCCTTGAAACATAAATGGAAGTCACTCTGGGTTGGCAGTGATGGGCCAAGATAGCAACTGTTGATGAAAGGAAGGCATCACCTACAACGAGCTTTGCTGGCAGGAACCTGGGCTCCCCTTAAGTGCCATGACTCAGTTTCAACACTGGACTTGGACCGTCCTCCTCTTGCTGGTCTTTTGCCAGCTCCACTCTCACAGCTCTAGCCATAGAGCAGACCCTTTCCCTCTTTAGTAACCTCTCAGTCTCAGCCCTGGCTCTCAGGGCTGCCCTGTGCTTCCCTCCTTCTCCTTCTCTGCACACCCCCACATTCTTTCTAGCACTGATGAAATCCTTCTTTCCACAGAGGCACTTCCTTCCCTCTACCTCCTCCTCAAACCTTCTTCTCCTCTTGTTCCTTCACAATAAACATGATGACCCATCCCACCCAGAGCTCAAATGAAGGAAAAGTCAGTTCCCTTTTCCTGAGAAGCAGGAAAGACAAAACCTTCACACCCTCCCTGGAGATTAGGGGAAACATCTCTGTACCATCAAGGAAAGGGAAGAAACCCAAAGCATGTCACTTACTAGTTTAGATATTGGATAAGCTGCTATAATGAGACCAAAATTACAGAGGCTAAAGCAAGGCATAAATTTCTCTCTCTGATTTAACATCAAGAGGCAGATGGGCAGTTCAGAGTAGGTCAGCCACTCTATTCTACAGAGCCATCCCAGGACTCTGGGACCCAAGTCTCTTTTCTCCCATTATCCCACTGATATGGGCCAGTCTATATGCTAACCTGTTATAAAGAGAACAGGGAAAACGGAAAGACAAGAAATTTCCTCTTTGGGAACAATTGTGGACCTCTCTTCACAGGATGTCAATTCACATTCCATCATCAGCCACACTTAGCTGCAAGAGAGGCTGAGAAATGTAGACTCTATCTGGGCAGCCATGTGCCTTCTGCAGGTAGGGGAGAAGAAATGTCTTATTAAATGTAAGGAGGGCACAATTATCACTTTCTGCCAAAAGTCTTCATATTAGAACAGTCTGAAAATTCAAATCCCACTACAGTACACCAACAACACAACCACACATGATGCAATGCAGAGATGAGTAGTACAAATCAAATACTGTAAGGGCTCCAAGGAGGGAGGATTATGTGAGGTTTATGGTGGGGATAAAACCTCACCTGGGTCCTGGGAAGGCAACAATCCCTGGACTGAGCAGATGGAGAGAAGCTGCACTTTCATTTCATTGTAAGGTGACTTTTAACCAGAATCACCAGTACCAATGGGGATATCCACTTATTACAACAAACTGTTAGAAAAAACTGGATCCTTGATAAAGCTGAAGCACATACTCAAGACATTCATATCTCGAGTTACTTTGCAAACACGTACTAAACCTCGGACCTCTCTTTATTTCTGGTTTTACAGGTGTGTTCTAAGAAGTTAAGCAACTAAAACACGGTAAGGAGATAAGAATTAAGTTCAATTTCCTCTCGGAGCCCTCGGCTCCTCCTGAACAAAGTCATTTCCTGATGGAGCACAAGACAACTTTAATCATCCCCACCCCATTAAATCTATTTGCTTTCATTATGTGTTTCTAATCCAGTTGAGCATGGACAAAACATTGGATTTACTTCCCATGAATTTCACCTCTTATTTTAATAACTACTTCATTAGCCTATTTTCCCCAGCTTCCCTTTCATCTTCTCCTCCCTAATCCTTCAGCTTCCTCATGATCTGGGACACAGAGAGCTCAAAGAAGCTACAACAATGCCCTTTCTTCACATCAGCCCACTCCCACCTCCACCGCTAGCTCCATCCTGTGCCCCCCTGGTTCCCAGCAGTAGTCTGATCTCAGGGTCAAGGGCATACGAACTATGGGAACACATTTTGCAGGCAGAAGCACTGGGCTGTAGCAGGCTCCCTCGCTCCCTCCTTCAATCCCGTCTGTCACAACATTTTGAAGCAGGTGTAAAAAGTCACACCAAACCCATCTTCTCTCTGAAGCCCAAGGTTGAAAGGACAAGAATCAAGGGCTGGCGCAATCCTCCTCGTCCTCCTCGTTCACTCTCTCTCCCTGCCAGGGCGCAGAGTCCAGGGAGAAATTAGTGTCAGAATTATAGTCTGAGCACCTTGGCTTTCTCTAAAATGAATGCTTCAGAAATGCCCAGTAGGCAGATCATGAAAACCGTCTTCAGCATTGTTACAGGAAGGCCTCCCAGAGCCACAAATCTTGCCACCGAGGTACAGTATTTATCCAGTCAGCATTTCCATAGCGAGTTTATGGCCGGTGAAGGATTTAGCAAGGTGGTTCTTCCAGCCTCCCCACTTTACAAAGTGTCTGTTGTGGGTGAGCTGACCTTGAGCGGATCCTGTCTCTTCTCTGAACCTGTTTCCTCATCTAACAAAGGGGTTAGACCAAAGCCTACAAGTCTGTGTTGTAAGGAGATGGTTTCAAGGACACTGCTCCCGTCTCCTTTCCCAGGGGCCAGGGTTCCGCTTCGAAATGGAATGGGTTCCACCTTGGGAAAACTGGTAATGGTCCCCAAATTCAAATAGACTAATGGATGACAGAAAGTCCATTTAACCTGAATATTTAATCAGGCAATGGAAGCAGAGGTCTCTTTGGTGTTTGCTCGGCTCACCACAATCCCTTTTCTCCCCCACACGGTTCACACGGGTGAGCTTCCCACACCAGTGGGTGGCCACGCCCCTTCTGGTGATTGACAGACACCGTACCCACAGAGAGCCAATCAGATTGCCTTTCCTGGGAGTTGGGATTGAGAGACTACAAGTCAATTTCCCCCTCAAACTGAAATTGTTACGTGTTTGTGGGCGCCCTGGGTTAAGATACAAAACACATGTTCACCCTCCATCCATTCTTTCTGGTCTTTAAAATATGAGGTGTTCGTTCTCACAGAGCTTCCACTGCCTATGTGTGTCTGCCCAATAAAACTGTTACCATTTCTCCTCTGATGTGATACACGAGGTGGGGTGGGAGTAGGCGTAAAAAAAATGTCAATTGTGTAACCACCATTTGATTCCAGAACAGCTTCTCTGCTGGTAACCCAGGCTTGGAGGCATGACGTGGGACCTTAGGCATATAGACCAGCCCGGAAGGTGACCTTGAAGATGGCACTGAAAGTGACTTCCTGAATTGGTGATTCAGGGCTAGAAAGCCCATACCACTTCATTAGCTCCCTTTGCGCTGGCCTCTGTGGCATTTGAATAACATGATCCTGGCACTTACTGCACGTCAGGAGGCTACAGAGACTCATCCGTAGAGCAGTTACATGGCTTTGGAGGCCAGAGCAGGGCAGCCTAGTGAGAGGCTAGGGCGGAGAGGAGTGGTGGAAGGGTTGTGTAACATGGACTCTGGGATATCGGGCTGTCGTGGGCAGCCTCATGGACCAAAGAAGGGAATGCTGACCCGCTGATGGGAGAGGATGTCCCAGGTCTGCTTTTCATTAGCTGCAGTTGCTTTCTATTATTGGCAACCAAAGAGTCCACAACAGGGTTTTTATAGTTAAAATCCAACCAGAAGGTTCCTTCAGAATCCTTGGGTGCAGAGGGTCAGAAGAGAGGCTGACAAGCCTTGTGTCGTGCGAGCTGCTCTGTCCTTGAAACAATACCCAGACATCTGCGCCACAACCTGCCCCAACTTCTCTTTTTCTGTGCTTCAAGCAGCCCTTTCAGTTCTTTGCACAATACCAAGTTTGCTATCACTAGTCTCCCTCAGTGGCTGTGGGGAAAGAGCTCGCGTGTGACCTGGTGTGCAAAGATGTGAACGAGAGAGACAGGCTGGTGGGTGGAGTGGCTAGAAGGAAACCAGGACTCAGGGTCAGGAAGAGCAGCCCACCGATGAGCTGGATGCCCTTGGGCAAATCCCTTAACCTCCTTGACTTTGTCTTAACCCCTCTGTAACAGGAGGAGGGAGGATCAGGTGATCCCAAGACCCTATGACCACATGGTGTGATTTCCTTCGCCCTCTCCTCCTGCAACACCTGTGTCCTGACCAGTTCCTGGGAGAATTACTCCCAGAAAAGGTGTCTGCTCTGCCAAAGCTTTTCCCAGATGCTGCCTGCCCAAAAGGGAGGGAGCTCTGATTGGGATTCACCCCACACTCCTTTCCTTCAACGCCAGAAATGCTCATTTGAATTGATGAGTTGAGGACTGCCAGTCTGGGTTGCTCTGGCGATAGACAGTTGAGTTTATTGGAAGTGAATACCAGCCTTTCAATTCGCGTCAGTCTGGGTCCTTGGATTTGCATGATTGCACATTCAGAGACAGGCACCTGCACTCAGAGCATCCTTGGCCGCCCACACGCTCCGCTGAGCCAACCCCAGCTGTTACGAGCCGCCTGTTTAAACAAGGCCTGCCAGGAGCTGAGCGGGCCGCTGAGGCGAAACTGTGCGTCAGTAGCCGAGGTTGCTCGCACAGAAGAGTCCCCACTGTTAGCAGGGCCTGTCGGTCTGTGCTCCGCCTGGGGATAGCTGTAAAGGGTGCGTGGCCCCAGGTAGCCTCCTCCATCATGGGTAGGGACATCTGCTAAGGCCTGTTCTTCATTCTCAGGAGCATCAGAGCTGGGGAAAGGGTGGCTCTGGGATGCTCAACTTCACCACTAGGGAGGCCACAGGCTTCCCTCAAGCGAGGAGCCACATTCAGAATCTCTCCCATGAAGACTTCATAGTAGCAGACAACCCACAGGTACCTTCAGGGTTGAGTCCCAACATTACATGCGCTAGCAATGTAACCCCAGGTTTTTCTGAGCCTCTGTTTCCTCAACTATAAATGGGAATAATTACTGCCTACCTCATTGGGTCGCTGAGGAGTAAATTAATTAATACATGTTAAGCACTTAGAACAGGGCCTGGGACATGGAAAATGCTCACTAAATCTTAGTAATTATCATTGTCCTTAATTTAGTCAAGGGAGGTCAGATGTGGAAAACATTTGGAAAGAGACAATTTAAGTTCATTGTTGAAAAGCAATAATCTTATTTAAGTATCAAAATGTTCCTTGTAAGCAAGATGGAATTATTTAACTGTGACACTGAGTACTATAAAATGCAAAGTAACCTCTCATGAAATTTTACAGTTTTAAGATTAAAATGCACTAGTTAAAATGCAGACTGGGAAAAGGGTGGCAAAATGGAAGGGAGGTGTCCTCCTTTGGCTGATCTGGTAGACCATCCCCCAGGCTTTCTAGCCTCCCTCCCCATGGGTTGACCTGTCCTCAGCTCTGAGCAAGATAATTGAAGAACAGACATGTCAAATAATTTGTTGCTGATCTGCAATTCAAAACCAGATCCAAATGGATCAAAAAGCCTTTGCTATTTCTACCTCTCCATACAGTTAAGACAATCTGTGCCAGACAGACACTCTGCAGGAAACACAGGTACAGGATATGGCCCCAAACCCAGGTGTCATCGCTCTGACAAGAGCACCTAACATTACATAGAAGTTCTGCAATATAGTTGAGAAAATCTCTCAGCAATTGAGAGAGGGACAGAGACAGAGAAAGAGAGATCAGGTGAGGTGGCTCACGTCTGTAATCCTAGCTCTCTGGGAGGCTGAGGCGGAAGGATACCTTGAGCTCAGGATTTCGAGACCAGCCTGAGCAAGAGTGAGACCCCCATCTCTACTAAAAATAGAAAAATTAGCCGGGCATCATGGTGTGTGCCTGTAGTCCCAGCTACTCAGGAGGCTGAGGCAGGAGGATCGCTTGAGCCTAGGAGTTTTGAGGTTGCAGTGAGCTAAGATGACATCGGTACACCCTACCCAGGGCAACAGAGTGAGACTATGTCTCCAAAAAAAGAAAAGAAAAAGGAAGGAAGGAAAAGAGAGAGGAAAAATTAGAGAGAAAATTAAAGTATGAAAAGAAGAGATCCAATATCCAAGAAGCTGGAGTTCCAGGAAAAGGGACATAATCATTACTTCATAGTACATAAATACATTACTTCACATATTCAGATTAAAGAAATATAATAAAGTTTCTCAAAACTGAAGGGCATGAGCTTCCTGAATGAAAAGGAACTGCTAAGAATACAGAACAAGGAGTGGGAGGGAATCCACTGTCATGAAATTTTATATAATCAGGGACAAAAAGAAAATTCTAGAGACTTCCAGAGAAGGATAATAAGAAACACACAAAGGATGAGACCAAGGATGGCACTGGAAACTAGAAAAAAAAGGAGCAACACCCCCAAAGTTCTGAGTGAAAACTATTCCTCACTTAGATTTCAATATTAAGATAAAATCAATTGAATGTCAGAGTTTAAAATGTCATTTTCAAATAATAGAAGTTTTGAAAACATTTACTTCTCATGTGCCCTTTCTCAGGAAGCTAGTGGAAGATGTAGTCCATCAGAATAAGGGACTAACCCAGTGTTGTGCTGTAGCTGGCTCATACCAGCTCACAAGATCATCTGTCCCCACCCCTGAGTTTAGTAATAACACACTGTTCACTTTAAAACCAGCCATGGTGGGAATATTGATACCACAGAAATCAGCAAACACCATAAACTAGGGCTTCCTGTCTTCCTCAACCCTCCGTGACTCCCAAGTGGTTATTAGCACACCACTAAAATAAGCCAAGAAAGAGAAAAATGAGGGACGTGCTATAGTCTGAATGTTGGTGTCCTTGCAAAACTCATGTGGTGAAATTTAATCTCCAATATGTTGGTATTACAGGGTGGGGCCCTCACAAATGGCATTAGTGTCCTTAGAAAAGAGGCCTGAGTGGGGCTTGTTTATCCCTTTTGCCCTTCTGCATGTGAGGACACATCGAAGGTGCCGTCCATGAGGAACAGGCCCTTATCAGACACTGAATCTGTTGGCACCTTGATCTTGGACTTCCCAGCCTGCAGAACTGTGAACAATCAATTTCTATTTTTTATAAATTAACCAGCAGCCCAAACTGACCAAGACAGGATCTTTAAGAGAAAAAGCTCGGTGAGTTCCAAAGATAATGATGAAGAGAAAGCCCAGTATAGCTGAGGAAAAATTGGATAAATAGATGGTTCTAGAAAAAAATGTCTCTGGTAGTTTCAACTGTGTTGAGAGGTATTTTAAAACTCTGGTGAAGATTGTAGGAATATTTTAGTAACAGGTACAAAGGCAAATTCCTGGGGGGGAAAAAAAGGCAATTATTAACTACAGGGAAAATGCAACATTTCACAAAAAAAGGGATTGTAATTATAGTACACTATTTGGCTCATCAGTGAACAATCATAGTGATGGGAGTATTAATACTGATCTAACTAAAACTGTAATATAACTCTATCAAAAGAATATAAGGAGAGAAATTGGGAGATGTTTGGATAGTGGTAGACCATCTAAATCTGTAGTAGGAAAACAATGGATAAAAGGTATTATGGAAAATATTTGTAGCATAAGTACATTCTATAATAGTAAGGAGACAGCTGAAGAAACAAGTTTAAAAATTGTAAATGGTTACCTCTGGAGAGCGATAGATAATTGGGAGGTTGACATGGGGAAGGTGGGTGACCTCTTATTCTAACCGTCCTAGGTCATGTGGTCCTCGATTTACAATGGCTCAACTTATGATTTTTTGACTTTATGATTGTGCGAAAGCAATACACACTGTACATCCAGTACCCATACACCCATTCTGCTTTTCACCCTCAGTACAGTGTTCAGTAAATTATTAATACATGGAATATTCAACACTTTAATATAAAATAGACCTTGTGTTAGATGATTTTGCCCAACCACAGGCTAACACAAGTGTTCTGAGCATGTTTAAGGTAGGCTAGGCTAAACTAGTAATATGACATTTGGTAGGTTAGGTGTATTAAATGCATTTTTGACTTGGAATATTTTCAATTTTTGATGGATTTATCAGGACGTAACCCCATCGTAAGTCGAGGAGCATCTTCTTCAACTGTGTGCCTAATTACTGTAAACAAACAAGGAGAGCGAGGCCAGGGCGCGGTGGCTCACGCCTGTAATCCTAGCACTCTGGGAGGCCGAGGTGGGCGGATCGTTTGAGCTCAGGAGTTCGAGACCAGCCTGAGCAGGAGCGAGACCCCATCTCTACTAAAAAAATAGAAAGAAATTAGCTGGACAACTAAAAATATATATATATTAAAAAAATTAGCCAGGCATGGTGGTGCATACCTGTAGTCCCAGCTACTCGGGAGGCTGAGGCAGGAGGATCGCTTGAGCCCAGGAGTTTGAGGTTGCTGTGAGCTAGGCTGACGCCACGGCACTCACTCTAGCCCGGGCAACAAAGCAAGACTCTGTCTAAAAAAAAACAAGGAGAGCGGGCGCACAGTACAGATGATCTCAGACTCAAGCTCTGTGGGCTCCTGAGATGAAGAGCAAGACAGAGTGACTGGTGGTGGGGAAGATGGAGAGCCCTATGCTTTACTCTCTCATGGGCCTGTGAAGGAGGAGTGGGAGACAGTCAGAGAGAAGAAATGGGAAGGGCAGGCACAATAATCCATCTTTCAGCCAGTCGGCTGAGACCCTCTAAGAGTAAGTGAGCTGCTCTCTCAGCTGTTCCCAGAAAAGGCTCCCAGCTATAAAACCCAGAGCTCAGTGGATAAAAAATGTTATTGACAATAATGTAAAACACATGATGCAAAAGTGTCCCACCATAAGGGATGGCTTAAATAAAAACAGTATATCCATATATGGAATGCTGACAGATATTTAAAAGGATGTTTAGAAGGCTATTAAACAACATGGAAAGGTATTTATAGTCTATTCAGTTTAAGGGAGTAAAAGGAGAGAACCAAAAAGGACAATACACAGCGACATATACATCATGCCTTTTTGGTTTAAAATCATATACGCAAAAGATAAAAACTATATACATGTACACACATAGAAAAAAAGACTTGAAGAATACAATTGGTAAGCAATATTTATTTTAAATTGTCTACATTTTTAAAATCACCTACATTGAGCATATATTCCCTTTGTAATGAGGAGAAAACAATAAAGGTGCTGCTGTTATTTCGAATTTTTAATTAATAAAATGAAAGGTGCAATCTTGGGTGCATCCCCTCACACATTCCTGCTTCTCAGTCCCCCACCCCGTCACCACCCAGGATGGAAGAGAAGGACTGTGATTCCAGTGAAAGACAAGTAAGGCACAGCAGTCGGTTACCCCACCTCTGCTGGGGATAAACTGTGTGTCACTGTCACTCTCACTCGATGTGGTCATATGTGAAACCTCTACCCACACTTCAACTCGCATTGCAATGCATTGAAATTACAAACGAGTGACACGTGAAGAAAGTATGATTATCATTTTTATTCAAGTTGGCCACCCTCTACCAGAAGCACTTCAGGAGTTGTTTCAATACCAAATTTTTTTAGTAACACTCCAAATTTGGCCATCTCCTTCTAAAGCTGTTAGGCAACAAACAGACATTCAAATGCAGTCTGTCAAAGTGCTGGTTTCTAAGTTAAAATAGAGCTCTTAATTGGGTCAACACAGTGACTAAGATCAAAAGGAGTGCTCCCTCTTCATCAGAGTAAATATAAACTAGGACAAACACTTTGGAAAACAATTTGGAAATACGTATTTAAGCCTCAAAAACTGACTCAGTAATTCCTCTTATGGGAATATAATCTAAGAAAACAATTGAAAGGCAGAAGGAAAAAAGACATTGCAACATTATTTATAATGCAGAACAGATAAAATGTTTAATCCCAAGTGTAGGATATTACATAGCCATTAAAAAATATATTTTCAAATCATTTTAATGACAGAAAAATGCTTATGATATGATGGTGGTTGAAAAGAAGGATGCCCAATGTATAATCTCAAAGATTTAAACCAGATGCATAGCGTGTGATGGTTAATTTTAGTATCAACTTGACTGAATTAAGGAATACTTAGAGATCTAGTAAAGTATTAATTCTGTGTGTGTCTATGAGGGTGTTTCCAGAGGAGACTGGCATATGAGTTGGTGAACTGAGTGGGGAAGATGTGCCCCCAATGTGGGCGGGCATCGTCCAATCTTCTGGGGGTGCAGATAGAACAAAAAAGGGCAGAGAAAATGCACTTTCCTCCCTCTCCCGGCCACCTCCCCACCCTCTGTAGCTGGAGCTCTCCTTCTCCTGCCCTCGGACATCAGAACTTTGGGCTCTCTGGCCTTTGGACTCCCAAACTAACACGAGAGGACTTCCAGGACTTCCAGGTTGTCAGGCCTTCAGCCTCAGACTGAGAATTACACCATCAGCTTCCTTGGTTCTGAGGCTTTCGGACTTGGACTGAGCCACATGGCCAGTATCCTGGGTCTCCAGCTTGCAGACGGCCTGCCATGGGACTTTGCAGCCTCCATAATCACACGAGCCAACTCTTCTAATAGGTCCGCTCTCCTATATCTAGATATAGATTTATATCTAGATGTACATCCCATTCGTTTTCTCTCTGGAGAACTCTGACTAATAGAGCATGGAAGATGAGAAATACATCAAGTCATTAATCATGGTTATCTTTGAGTGATAGAGTTATGAATGATTTCCATTCTCTTACCTAGACTTTCTGTTTTCTGAATTTTTATACAGTGATAACGGAGAGGTTAAATGACATTCTTTAGTTCGTAGAAACTAGTTAAGTGCTAATGTTGTTTTAAATACATTCATTCGGAAGTGTGCTTATAAACTGATTCTAGAAAAGAAAGAAACAAACAAAAAATACCTTGATTTATAGCATTTTCTATTTCCATGGTATAAATACTTCCACTGTGGCCACTTTCATGCTTCAGCAGCTGGCCTCTTAGGGGTGGGCTGGGGCGGAAGTGGATGAACACCAAGGACAAAGGGACATGAAGGACAAAGGGACACCAAGGACAATGGGACACCAAGGGCACAGGGACACCAAGGACAAAGGGACATCAAGGACAAAGGGACACCAAGGACAATGGGACACCAAGGGCAAAGGGACACCAAGGGCAAAGGGACACCAGGGGCACAGGGACACCAAGGACAAAGGGACACCAAGGACAATGGGACACCAAGGGCAAAGGGACACCAGGGGCACAGGGACACCAAGGACAAAGGGACATCAAGGACAAAGGGACACCAAGGACAATGGGACACCAAGGGCAAAGGGACACCAAGGACAAAGGGACACCAAGGGCAAAGGGACACCAACGGCAAAGGGACACCAAGGGCAAAGGGACACCAAGGACAATGGGACAACACCAACGGCAAAGGGACACCAAGGACAAAGGGACACCAAGGGCAAAGGGACACCAACGGCAAAGGGACACCAAGGACAATGGGACACCAACAGCAAAGGGACACCAAGGGCAAAGGGACACCAAGGACAAAGGGACACCAAGGGCACAGGGACACCAAGGACAAAGGAACACCAAGGGCACAGGGAAGCTGGAAGAACTAGCAATGAGTTAAGCACATCATCCAACCCTCCACTCCCGCCGCCAGGCTTCCCCTTCCACTCGTGGAATCTCGCTAATGTGTCACTTTTACCTGTAGCTGGGATAAGGAACACCAAAGAGTGAGGTTTTTCAGTCCCACAGGTAGATTTCAAAAAGTTGGATGGGACAAAAGGCAAGCCAAGGCTAAAATAAAATACCCAGGATTACAAAGGAAACCAACTACATCAAAATATTGTTATCAAAATAGTATTAGAAAACAAGTTTTGATATGGTGATAGGTAGCAATGACAGATATTACTATGTATTAAAGTGCTTAGAATAAGACCTAAGGGCTGGCCTTACAACTGTCATAAATTTGAAGTACTGAGGTGAATAGTATTTTGAGATACCTGTAACTCTCTCAATGTGCTATAGAAATAGTTGTGGTTCTGACTGGTGGCAAAGTCATACGTCTGTTAATGCTACTGTGGTTTGTCACATACCTTTGTAATAAAAGGACATGCCAATTTTCAATTAGAGATGGGTTTTTTTCCTATTCAAGTTCACGCACCCTCCGAATTCTAAACCTATACTCCTTGGGGGTCTATGGACTTCGGTTTAAGTCAAGTTCAACAAATTAAATAAATCATCAAGACACTCAAATTTGTATTTCCATCTTATTTTTCATATTCTTCTAAAAAATATGGCCACATGACTCCTTGCTTTGTTTTTTCATTTTAAAACTTAGAATCGGTTACTCTTGTTCAGTAATTACCCCGGGATCCACTACACGAAACAGGAAACACACTCATATTCGTGTCTCAACAGGACTTACAAATGTCATAGATCAAGCATGCTTCCTAAACAACATAAAACATCATTGGTTAAAAAAAAAAAGTTGTATTTTGACTCACAGGCCCATCTTTTTCAGAATCCTGCACTCAGAAATCTTGCCTGTGGGCTGTTGTGCCAAGTCAGATTCAGGGCTAGCTGCAGAATACTTTTGGCTCCTTAGAACACATTTCATTTCATTTCTTAATGGGTCTTAATTAATGCCCTAAGTTCCCCCCACCCCGGAAAAGCCATCACACAAAAAAATTTATTCTCTTCTGGGAAACCAAAAGCCAATAACAATGTTCTCTATCACAGCTGCAAAGGTAAGAAAAAATTAACAGCGTTTATTCTTTTCCCAGACTCCAACCTGCTCACGAACATATTGAGGTAACTGGAAGTTAAATTTCTACTTTTTAATAGTCATGGGCATCTCTGCAGAGCATGCAGCACCAGGGCATTCATGTGTTTTTTCATTGCATTCCCCAAGCTCCTGCCCTTTCAAACATGTATGTAAATGAGGGGGCCCAAAGAGCTATTAATGCAAATTTCTTTAAGGATCCTGAAAACCGAAAGGCTGTTTGTTGGTGGTTTCAGAAAATATCTTGCAGTAAAATGCTGTGTCCATAGTGAACTGTCGCTGCATGACCCTGGGAAAATTAACTTGTGTGGAGGGAAAAACAAAGAGCAGTGGCTGGAGCAAGACACCTCAGTCAGTCTCCAAGCACAGAACTCTGCAGCGGGGCTGGTGGGGAGGAGGATTTTCAAAGAGGGTTAGAAGGGGTGCTGATTCTTTTCCATGGATTTGAGGATTATTCTTTAGCAGAAAATGTCTCTAAACATCCTGCTTAATAATACATTAATAAATGTGTGAAAGGTCTTCGAGGGAGGGATGAAATCCCCCCCCCCATTCCTGGAAACCGAAACCATTGGGCTAATATCCCTAGAAGGCCCTGAAACCAAACTTCCCACTGGCCTCACCCCACACGTCCCCACCCAAGACTGTCCCCTGCCGCCAGGAGGCTATGCCACCAGCAGCAGGAAGCTGGCTCCCAGTTTTGGCTGTCAGAGCCGCTACGTGCCTAGGGCTTTTCCTGCTGCCTGGGGGACTGGACTTTGTCACTACGTGGAATCTGGTGGGAATTTGCTTCTCCCTCAAAACATGATGCGTTTTCTGATCAGCATATTCTTAGATCAAGAAAGGGATTTTTCTGTGACCAAGACCTTGCTAATCTAAGAGAAGAGAAACTAGCAGAGCGGTGAAGCAGGCAGGTTTCCGTCACTTAACCTGGCAGTGCCTCTGTCTCATCCATGCAAGGAAGGATGAAGCTACCTGCCTCTCAGGGTGCTGTGAGCAGCTTCCAAATGAGGTTGAGAAGTGTCTGGAAGAAGCCAATGGATTTACGGTGTCTTTCAACCCAGCCCCAAACACCTGAAAACACACATCTTTGTGGAACATTATTGAGTTTGTAAACATGTATCTATTGGCCTGGAAAGTAAAAAACCTTATTCATTAGGAACAATCGGTTATTTTTCCAGAAATCTGCATTTCTAAACTTCTTGAAGTTGTGGGGAAGGAGTACAAAATGCTTCTGGAAATCCTCCCTCTTGCCTGGAACCACACAGCTGCCAGCCCAGAAGGGGGCTTGGAGAACCCACTCCCAGCAGCCCTCTGGTTTTGTGGATGAGACACTGAGGACCAGCAACACCCACTGTCCTGCCCATGGTCACCCAGCAGAGCCCACTCCAGAGCTCAGCATCCCTGACCTCCAGCCCAGAGCTCACCCTCAGCTGCGCAGCGCCCTCACAGCCATAAGGTGACCCTGATTCTCCACCCCCTATGCCTCCCACTCCCATGTCCAAGTGCATCCTCCGAAGTTGCTGACAGTTGAAGATGCAACTTAAAACTATGAGTTGCCTTTGAATTAGTCTGTGGAGGCATTTGAACTCAGAAGCTGGGACTAGAAACTAGAAAGTCAGAGGTTTGAGGGAGAAATTTTCCCCTGAGAACTGTCAGCAGTGCACATGTGTTATTAAGGTCCCACTTGGTCTCCTGACCTCTCTCCATAGATTTCACTGCTCCATTAATTTTAGTGCCTTTGAAAGGTCTAAATGCAACCCCAGACTCTCAACCCCAAGCAGCCCTCTAAGAACAACAACCTTTGGAAGACAAGGTAGTGAGCACAGCTGGCCTCGACCATAGTGAAGTACAAGTTCACAAGCAGCTCAACTCACAACCCAAACATCATCACATACCTGCCAGCCTCTAAATTCACACACCAAAGTCCATACAAGTGCTAGGGGCCTATCACATGTATTCATACTCTACACACTGGCCTCAAACACATAAACACACCTAGAACATGCTATACACACAAACCCTACATACACATAGATGCACCGTAAGTCAGCCTAAACAAGTGCTCACACATGCACACACACAGGAATACTGAATATGCACACACATACACACATACATGCACATCCTCTCTCTCTCTCCTTCTTCCTCTTATTTAGTTCCCTACCTGATTGCTAACCAAGTCCAAGTCTTGGCTTTGTGACCCTGAACTCCAACCCTCAGACTTGCTTCTGGCCCTGTGCATTTGGCATTTACCCTCAGGTCCTCCGGAACCTGAACATGAGCTGACCTTAAGGGTCTTTAACTCAACTCACCATACTTCTGAGACCTTTAACCTGGATTTCCAATTTCCATGTTCGAGCTCAACCCTCTGAAGAATCCAGACTCTGACACCCCCGATGTGGTCAGAAATCCAACACAATCGGCCCAGCAAGGAGCAGCCCTTCTTCCTCCACCACCACCTTGCTCACGGAGTCAAAGGACCAGGGAAGTGACCAGGCAGGGCAGCCCAAAGAACATCAGAGCTTAAAACTTGCCCATTTGAGCCAGTTGTTCCATTCAGGCAGCCCAGAATTTCACATCTACAGAGTAGCTCTGAGTGATCTCCTCACAGGACTGCAGTCATGACCCCACCCCACCTGCCAAAAAAGCCATAGGGAACTGACCCATCCTTGAATGTCTTGAGTTAATTTCAGGCTCTGCGGGGGGGGGGGGGGTTTGTTTGACTTTTTTTGGAGCCTGGCACCCTAACTCTCCCTTGGCATGTTGCAGCGGCAGTAAGGGGGCCGTCCGCAGCAGCCAAGAGCAGCCCGGCAGAATGTCTCCCAGCCCCTCAGCTGCTGCTGCCCACCAGAACCACTGCCCAGGCAGAGTGTGGCCACACGGGACGTGGCCCTAAAGACACCCACTGCCCATCCGTGTCTTGATCCTGTCTTCATGTCCCATCCCGGCGTCTAGTTTGGGTGCTGCACATAACTGAGGTCTCCAAGAACATTTCCACTGAGGTTTGGCTACTTTTTCCTCCATTGTTTTCACACAGTTTTATTCTGTGCATCCAGACAGGGGGGAGGTAAAGCTGGGGGAGCGATCTTGGATCCTGCATGGAGAACATTCATTTCCAATGACGCCTCTGCTGCCCACTCTTAAACCCACTCCCAGAAGGAAACAGACTGGAACCCAAGTTCTACAAAACAGCCATGGGCATTTCACATGCACACAAGTGACTCACCCTCCCCCACAAACTCCTCAGTCATCTTAATAGCCCATGACCTCATGTTAATTGAAACCCATCCACTGTTGTAACGAGTGAAAATGGACTTGGGAAGAGCAGCCCCATCCCGCACCTCTCACTCCTGCCTGTGGAGGAAGAGGTGTGTTTGCCAGTGAGCCACAGTGGATCAGATGAGCGGTCAGCACCCAGGACCAGTGGGTCCCGTCCCCAGACTCAGGAATGGGCACATTGATAAATTGATACTCTGCCAAATAACTAGAAACCACACTTTATTGTCCAAGCTCAAAAATGATAATATTTTATCTTTGTTGATTGTTGTATAGAATTATACATGTAGCTACACATACATAGATGAATTTTAATTGTCTAAATGTGTTTTGCCTATTTATGAAAAGGATTTGAATCAGCTAAAAGCTGTATACAAACATGTGTATATTTATGTACACACTGGCTTGCATCCCTGCCTCAGGCCAGGGGTTGGGAAGGGCAGGGTAAGTCTCTTGTTGTTTGTGCAAGAGGAGATGGCCCAGCCCAGACCTAGTAAAGGGAGGTCCTGGGTGGAGGTCACCAGGATTGTCTTCAAAATCATTAACAGTAGTTGAACAGTAATTGCCTGAAGCTGAGAACTCATCCTTTAAAAGCTCTGTATTTCTGCTTATTATTAGGACAATGGCATTTCAGACAGGAGTCTCCATCCTCCTCCTTTGCTGGCAAAGTAGTAAAACTTCTTTCCTTCTCCTCAAACCACTTGTTCTCATTCTTCTGATGCGGCCTCAAGGATAAGCGGCCGAGCTTTCGGTAACAGTACCATGTGAATGAACCTGGAAAGCATTACCCTAAATGAAAGAAGCTGTACACAAATATATGTATGATTCTATTTATAGAAAATATCCAGAATAGGCAAATACATAGAGATAGAAAGCAGGTTAGTGGTTGCCAGGAGTTGGCCAGGGACGGAAAATTCATAGTGACTGTTTCATGGTTAGGGGTTTCTTTTTGCAAAAGTATTCTGGGATCAGATAGTGGTGACAGTTGCACAACATTGTGAATATACTAAAAGCCACTGAATTGTATCCTTTCAAATCATTTAAATGGTTAATTTAATGTTATATGAATTTTATCCAGAATAATTTTTTTCTAGATAGTCATTAGGCATGAAGGAAAAACAAAAGGTAAAACATTAATATGAAGCCTAGAAGTGAGAGGAGTAGAGAGTATTATCAAGTGCAAACCGTAGTTTCAAGGGATGGGCCACACTGATTTGGCCTTGATTCCCAGAAGAGAGAAAAGACCAAGAATCCAGTCAATCGGTTAGGAGACTCCCATTTTTCACAAGACAAGAGCAAACCAGTTAATGAGAAGAAGCACAAGTCCCCCAGAACTGGGAGGCAAAAGACACTATTCTTTGGATCTCCAGAAAGGAAGCTCAGAGATGTGGTGGGCCGGGTCCTTCAGCAAATGCAACAGCGACAGCTGGTCTCACCAACATCTCTCAGTGCAGGCCCCCCTGAAGGCGAAATACCAAAGCACTGTTCCACCAAGGCACGCCCATTATCAAACATCCACACACTGTGGCTTAGATCCCCTGGACTGTCTTTAGGGCCAATGTTTCTCAAAGGATCTTCTTACCTTTATCCTCTCTGTATTTTTTAATGTATGTCGGTATTGTTATGTATCTTTTCAGCCACTCTGAATGCTGTATTAGTAGCACTTACAGTGCTTACGAAAATGCAGATTCCAGGACTTTATGCTAAACTAAATGCAGATTCAAAGTCTTTGAGGGTAGGGTCCATGAATATGCCATTTATTAAGCTATCCAGTGGATTTTTATGGACACTAAAGTTTAAGAGTCACCCACTTTAGTCCCTGAGGACCCTAAATATGGCCACACCACACAGGCAGCCAGAGGGAGCCACGGTGCATCTTCATTCTCCCCACCGGCCGTCCAAGGTCTCCAATTCCTGTTTGGAGGTAGGTCATTTTAGAGAAAAGCAGACATGCGGTGTCTTCCAAGATCCCCTCCCAGCCCCTTTCAGAGCCTCCTGCTTTGGAGGGGCCCCCAGAGCTGCCTTCAGCAGCCAGAGGATGCTGATGAGCTCACCCATACTAAGGCATTAGAACCCCTTTTGGGGACCTAGCCGAGCAAGGAGGAAGTGTTAATGAAAGCTCAGCGCTTGTCCATGAGGCCGAATCAGAAGAACAAGGACAAGTGGTTTAAGGGGGAGGAAAGAGAAGTTTTACTACTTTTCCAACAAAGGAGGAGGATGAAGACTCCTGTCTGAAATGCCATCATCATAAAAATAAGCAGAAATACAGAGCTTTTAAAGGATGAGTTCTCAGCTTCAGGCAATTACTATTCAACTACAGTGGATGATTTTGAAGACAATCTTATGACGTCTACCCAGGATCTCCCTTTACCAGGTCTGGGCTGGGCCATCTCCTGTTGCACAAATAACAAAAGACTTACCCTGCCCTCCCAACCACTGGCCTAAGGCAGGAATGCAGGCTGTAGCTTCCAAAAAGGAGTGGAGGATGTTTTAAAGAGACACAAAATGTTTTTGCCGTTTTTCAGGCCATTCTGTCTGTTATAGAAGGAGCTTCATTTCCTCACTCCCAATCAGGCCCATCTACGTAAGGAAGCAGCTGATTTTCAGAGCAAAGTCCAGCTTTTCTCTCCCCAGATCTGAGCTAAGCCTAGGTCCATGTTTACCATTCTGTGCTGGACAGCTCCAACCAGAGGTCCCCAGAGCCCCTCAAACCCAATAGGCCCAAACTGCCTTATATGCCTCCAATACCTTTAAAGGCAGAATGGATTGAATCTCAGACTTCTGCAGGTAGGCATTCCTTCATTCCTTCATTTAGTCTGTCTCAGTGTTTCTTAAACATCACGGACAAAGGTTTGTATGCACAAAATTATGTACACTATACTTTGGGGACTTAAGCTATCCATTAAGGGTAATTTTGACAGTTGATTTTTGCTACCATCGAACTTCAGAAACTAATGGACACATGATGTGACTCCTCTGTACTTGTTTCTGTTATCATTTGTGAATATGTTGTCCCACCTTGCTAAATTCTGAATCCAAGCCAAGGACCATGTTTTTTTTTTTCCTGGGAATAATCTGTTCCTATTATCTATTTTTCTATGGGGTGTATCTTTTTCTTATTGATTTATAGGTGTTCTTTACATGTTATGCACATTGACCAGTTAGTTAGCATATATGGTAAAATTATTTTCTCCTACTCTATTGATTCATTCTTAATGTTGTTTGTATCATCTTTCACTACATGGAGGTGAAAGTCTGGCGGGGGAGGAGGACCTTGCTGGTACAGCACTTAAGCCTGCTTTGAGATTTTCACTCTCATGAGCTTATGGGCAGCTGCTGTCTATGTTCTCTTTTTATACAGCCTCAGCCTCCAGGAAAGGTTCAGAGTAGAAAGATACCCACTGTCTGACACAACCGCAGTCATTTCTTTCTGAACCACTTGCCCATGGCTCCCTCAACCACTAAACAGCACAAATGAAATTGCTCAGGTGGGTTAGAAGTACAGTATGTCCTCCTCACCTTCCAGAAACTTGGAAATCTATAGAATTTCATTTGTACTACACAAACAACACATGCTGGGACCTAAATCCTAAACTTACAAGCAATATTTTCGTTCTCTCACCTCCTCTGGCCAGTCTTGTCCCTCAAACCTGTTTAGAAGCTTACTGAGGGAAACAAAACCTGCCACCTGTACACTCCCACAGTAGGCTTAGTTTCCAAGAACTGTTCCAGAGGTACAGCGCCAAGAAGACAGGCTTCGGAGACATGCAGACACACTTTCAAACCCTCGTTCTGCCGCTCTTGAGGTATTTAATCACTAAGTGGCCTGACTTTACTGTGCCTCAGTTTCTTCTTAGTAAAACTGTATTTTATAGGGTTATTGAGAGGATTAACTAAGTAAATATATAACCAGTGCTTGCCAGCCCTGACTAAGAAGAAACCCTCAAGACTCAGATATTCTGAATACACACTTGTTATCTTGAGTCTTATCTGAAGGGAAACTTTGGTGGTGGTCCGAGAAGATATTGTAAATTAAATCTTCCATTCTAAGAAGAAATAATGGTAGCTGAACACATACCTACACCCTCAGGGCTAATTTGGCCATTAGCTTTCTTACTTGAAGAGGCTGTCATCATAGATTCTATTTCCTGAGGCTAATTTCTGCCCGACTGGAAAAAAAAATGTCCTTGGGGTTTAACCCAGGCTAAAACAGGAAGGCTGGCCAGAGCTAGGGCCACCTGTGGGGTGGGGAGGTGGAAGCTCTGGCTCAGACGACAGCTGCTCTGGGCACACAGCGAGTTACCACTCTGATCCCTGATCTGCAGTCAGATACTACACCGTCCTGGGTGCTCCCCGCCGCAGGTCTGCACACGTGTTCTGCTAAACCTCTGCAGTTGTTTCAGCCCATCCAGCTCCTTCACGTTTTTCCCCTGGGCTCCCTGCCCTCAGGGTTGTGGGTGGAGAAAAATTTAGGCCAGATTTTACCAGAGCCGTTTTCTCCCCTGGGTCAGATGAGGGTTTTCTCTCAGTTTTATCCATTTTTCACTTAAAAGTTGATATTCAACTCAGCACAGTGAAATCTCACTCCCCAGAAGAGGAGAAAAATAAGCCACCCAAATCCTATTCCATAGGGTAAATATTGGGATAAGATAAACATCCGAGCAGCCTTAAAAAGACCATTGTATTCGAGCAAACTGCCATTTCCTCACCTTGAGGAAGGCTCTGAATCCAGAAAGCCTGAAGCTCTGAAGACAGGACCCAGCTGCAGTAAGAAAGGCTATTATCATAGTCACCTTTACCCAAAGTCTGTAGGGCCAGGTTCCAGACTAATACTTTGTCCCAGCCAGGTGCTTTGTCCACTGGTCTACTCATCCATTTAGCGACCCAGCAGGGTTGGTGTCTCTGACCCTATTTCCCGAAGACCCCTGTCTTGCCCCCTTTTCGCTAAGACTTTGTGGTGGCTCCCTCCCATGCCCCAGTTAGTTGGGTGGGCTGGCCCAGAGGACCCTAGGCCATCTTGGTTGAGCCCTCCTTGACTTGTGCTGGGGCTCAGAAAAAGACACCCCAAAGTATGGCGCTTTGGTGTGCTGAGCGCTCCAAACTAAAGAACTAAAGTGCCCTCCAAAGCAGCCCCGGAAGCGGAATCTCTCTCTGACCTCCTGCCTTCCGTGTCTCACCCCTCTCTCTGTCTCAAAGCCAGTCATACAAACCAGAATTCCTCTTCTCCAAGGCAGGTCACAGAAACTAGAACTCCTCAAAGAAAGCCATAAAACCTACAAAGGTCACTCTTTGCCATCTCCCTTGAAGACCTCGTTCCAGAAGGGTCCTGCTCCTTACCTGGAAGGGAGGAGTGCTGCACAGAGAGGCCCAGAAGAATGTGAGCAACAGGCCTTGCTGGGTTTCCCGCCCTCTCCCCCAGGCTGTCAACATCAGACCGTGCTCTTTTGTCCAATCCCATTTCTACAGGGCTGTGCATTCTTCATCAAACCTAAACTTAAAAACCATTTTCCATGCGTCTTTGGGTCTTCATTTCTGAAGTTTCCTGTGTCACACAGAACTTGGATTAAATGAATGTGGTATGCTTTTCTGCTGTTAACCAATCTCTTCCACACCTTTTCCGCCAGGTGGCTTGCAACATGACCTTAGGCAAGTGGGTTCCTCCTTTAGCTTCATTCTCTCCACCTCTGCCTTTGAATTTGCCACTTTCTTCCTGGGGTAACAAGCAGGTGGACAGTAACACTACTGGCTGCATTTTAGTGAGTAACTTGGTGGTTCTAAATGCTATCTATGTGTTTATATGCAATTTAATCCTATAAATTTGCTACAATTATTAACCACATTTGTACCGAGGCATGGGTTCAGTAACATGCCCAACTCACCCGCTCCGAATCCTGTGTACTTAACCAAGGACAACAGATAGGAAGGGTGGAGAGCAGCCTCGACTTCTTTAAGCCAAAGTCCACATCCATGAACCTTCCAGCTGACCTTTTCCCAAAGGGCCCATCCTGCAGGTGTTGATTAGGAACATGCTCCAGACTGAAGGAGGCACTTTGAAAGACTTGGGATGTTTAAAAGGCCATTTCATTGCAGAAGTCACCAAGAACTCCAGAAGTTTCCTTAGGGTACAAAGAGTGAGGAGAGGAAGAGACATCTTTAAAAAAAAAAGAAGGAAAGAAAGAAAGAGAGAGAGAGAGAGAGAAGTTTCCCACTGATTGTGGATAGCATGTAGATGCTTCGTAGCATGCCTGGGTGTTTGGAAGTCCCAGCACAGAGCACGGTCCCTAAGGGGCCAGTGGAAATGGGGCTTCTCTACGAAAAGTGAACTAAAGTACAGCCTAAGGATGCAGAGAGGAGGCATGGCAGGCAGGCTGGTATTCTTGCTGGGGGGTTGGGGGGTTGGGGGATGGGTTTTGTTTGCACTAGTTGTTTTTTTTTTAAGTTTCTCCTGAAGCTTGTGTTTCTAGATGACTATCTCCTGAGCAGTCAAGCAAATGGACAAACACATTAAGGCAAAAATAAACATTTACATAGGCAGGGAAGTCGTTTCTCCCAAGTTCCCTAATTCACAGGACCATTTAGGGATTAAAACAAACTGGCTTTTTTTTTTTCTGAGGAGAGTGGATTCTTTCCAGAATTCCCATCCTCTAGAGAGCAGGAACAAACTTTGATGACAGGATTCTTTCTTCTCGAAACGCAAATGAAAACCTGATTACCATGAGCAAAGCACGTTTTCACTGTTCTCAGACTCATCATGTTCCAGAAAACGAATCCCGACAATTAGCCTCTTCTTTTCCATTAGACCATGTCCTTGAATTCCAGAAAGCTAGTCTAAGAGCCAATAATATATAAAATTTTTTTAAATTAATCTAGCTGGGCTCTAGTCAGTTATTAAAACCTGGAGATTGATTGTTTCTTCTTCTTTAAATGCATACAGCCTATATGGATCTAAAATTACAGAAAGTTCAGGCTGAAAGGCCTCTGGGGGACCATCTGGTACAGCATTTTCAAACTGCACCATTCAATAAAACGGGTTATAATCGGCATTTGAAAAAAATAGACAACACAGGGGGCTTCATGTAGTAAGGGCACGTATTGTTTCACAAAACTTTTCTTTCAATTATGTATGTTGTTCTGGGGACAGCAATGTAAAATTGTGGGGACTTCTTCCTGAGGGTCCTGGTCTAAAAAGTTTGAAACTGCTAACTCCCTGGCTTTACAGATGGGGAAAGTGAGGCCCAAAAGGGTACCCAGGGTCCTGCTGGAGATCAGGATGAGACTCAGCCCTTGCCCACCCTGCTCCCCCCACCAGTCAGCACTGGAATCAGCATCCATCATGTCCTGCCTGGTGTTGGGTCCACCAGCATTTAGTTCTTTTCAGACAGCAAACCCTCTAGAAGGCCCAATGACACCCAGTCTTTTTGTCACCCCACAGCACTGAGCACAGTGCAAGGCACCTGGAAGGCGCTGAATGCCTACCTGGTAAATCACTGCTCTGAGGAGAGCAGAAGGGGACTCAGGAAGGAGGAAAGGTAAGAAAATGCCCAGAAGGGAGAAAAGCCCCATGGAAAGGGCCGCCATATTCATGAGCTCCTGACCCTAATGGCAGCAATGACAGTGGTTCCCATGACGGCCATCTACCAGCTTATGTGTCCTCCCAGGTGCTGGGCTGAGCTCTGTGTATGCCATACCTCATTCAGCCCTCACAAGAAGCTGGTGGGGTGCTGTGTTCCAGGACCTAGAGAAATGTAGCAACAAGGTCATTTAGCGAGCCGGGATCCAACCCCAAGTGCTGCGGTTTAGGTGTGGTTTGTCCCCACCAAAACTCATGTTGAAATTTAATCACCAACATACGGTGTTGAGAGGTGGTGGGACCTTTAAGAGGCATTTGAGTCATGAGGGATCTGCCCTCATGAAGGGAGTAATGCAGTCCAAGGCAGTGAGGGAGCTCTCGCTCTCTCCCCGGACTGGATTAGTTACCACAAGAGTGGGTCATTGTGAAGTGAGGCTGCCTCTCCTATTTGGTCTCTTTGCATGCACCTACTTTCCCTGCTATTTTTCTGCCTTGAGTTGAAGCAGCACGAGACCCTCCCAAGGTGGGCTGCCCAATCTTGGACATCCCAGCCTCCAGAATCATAGGCCAAATAAACTTGTATTTACAAATTACTCAGACTCTGATATTCTGTAGCAACACAAAATGGACTAAGACAGGAAATCCCAAGCAATCGGGCTTTAGACTCCATGCTCTTAACCGCTCCACCCCACTCCTCCCCACTCCTCCTCGTGATGAAGCCCTTACAGAACGTTAGCTGTTGCAACAATGATTAGGCGCTTAATGAATTTGTTGAAAGACTGATAAAGGAAGAAGAGACCTACTCTGCAGTGGTGAGAGGCTAAAGGCCAAAACAGAGAACTGCTAGGACAGAGCAATTCTAGCCTGGAAGGATAAGCTGGCACAAGGTACATATTCTTCAAAAGGGGAAGCAGACACTCCCGGAACACAGAGAAGCAGAAACACTCCCATCCCTCCTTCCACCCTCCCGTTGCTCCTGCCATGCAGCCACATCCTCAGTCTACTTGCCTGGGGTATGGGTGTCTAACCCAGTGAAGAAGTCTCATGAGGCTATTCCCTAAATCAATGCCTTTTGAAAATCCTGTTTTTTAAAAAAATGACTTAATATGAGACTGAACCGTGGAAGAGAAAATTAACTCAGCCATTCATCAGCTTGGACTCCTGGGGTTGTCAAAGGCAGAGTGTCAGATTAAAACATACAGCACAAATAAAGAAGAAAAAGGAAAGTCTGTCTCTGAGAGAGAGGCTTTTCTTCCTATTCTTCACTGTCGAGGAGGCAAAGCTGCTTTGATTATTCTTTTTTACTCCCCTCGAGAAATTCTCAATATGATTGGCAAGAAATCAGGAATAACAAGATAAAGTGGTGATGTAAATGCCAGTGGAAACAGTGGATCCTTTGTGCTGACCTTGTCTAAGAAGTCTCAAAGTGGGAAGAAAAGCTGGGATTTGGGCTTTGATGCGGAGCCCTTGCATGTAAAATTTACAGTATCCTTCCTATCGGAAATGCTTAAATACTTTCCCTACAGGTATTTACAATCTGTCTCAACATTTGGCTGACTCCTGGCAATTTTCTGCTTTCATTCATATTAACTACTTAAAGGAAAACTCCAGGGCAGCATTTTGAGTAGCATATTGAATTTAAAACAAAGGCTAATCACCAAAGAAACATTGGAGGGTCTGAAATGCAAACATCATCTAAGAAAAAAAAATCATTATTCTTCACAAACACAAAACAATGGCAAGACATTGACAAGGACCAAGAAAGCCAAGAAAACTAGTCCCAGCAAAACTGCATTTGAAACCACAGTATCCCTCTCTTTAAAACTTCCAAAACTGACATTCCATTGTCCTGTCTCACTTCCAATTTAGAGTCGTTTTAATAATCACAATAGACACAATCCTTCCTGTGTCTAACTTAATCTCTCCAACAGCAGTTTAATTTATCTTGTGTCTGTGCTCAATAGAAAGAGAAATACTAGTTACTTGCATCATAGAATACCCTAGAGTTTTGGGATCCTTGTCTGTAAGCAGTCTCAAGACTCCTGTTTTATCTTGCGAATGTTATTCTCTAACTCTGTAGTCCCCAACCCCCACCAGGGCCATGGACTAGGTGCTCCATTTTTTCCGTCCTTTTAGGAGCTGGGCTGCACAGCAGGAGGTCAGCGGGGCCAACAAGTGAAGCTTCACCTGTATTTGCAGCCACTCCCCATCCCTTGCATGACCACCTGAGCTCCTCCTCCTGTCAGATCAGCAGCCGCATTAGATCCTCAAAGGATCTCGAACCCTACTGTTAACCACACATGCCAGGGATCTAGGTTGAGGGCTCCTTATAAGAATCTAATGCCTGAAGATCCGAGGTGGAGCTGAGGTGGTGATGCTTAGCGCTGGGGAGCAGCTGCAAATACAGATGTATCATTAGCAGAGAGGTTTGGCTGCACAGAGACCATGACGAATCAATTGCTTGCAGACTCATATCAAAACCCTATCAGTGAATGGCAAGTGACAATGTAATAATAATAGGAATAAAGTACACAATAAATGTAATGTGCTTGAATCATCCCCAAACACCCCCAACTCCATGGAAAAATTGCCTTCCATGAAACTGGTCCCTGGTGCCAAAAAGGTTGGGGACCACTGCTCTATACCAATATCCACGTCTGTTTTCATGTGAACGGACTGTTTCAAGCTATCATCGAGTTCAATGGACACTAGGAAAATACACCAAGTTTGTCTAGTCCCTGCAAGTATGCCCCAGCACACTGGCCCACATACCCTGCTAAGAAGCCCAGCTCTGGATGAAGTCTCCATCCATTAGAATGCTTTTAGCAGCAAGTAACAAGATACACAATTTAAAGTAGCCTAACAGTGAGGAAAATGTATTACATTACTGCACATAAAAAATACCAGGGAGGCCGGGCATGGTGGCTCACACCTGTGATCCTAGCACTCTGGGAGCCCAAGGCCAGAGGATTGCTGAAGCTCAGGAGTTCAGGACCAGCCTCAGCGAGAGCGAGATCCTCATCTCTAAAAAAAGAAATTTAAAATTTTATATTTATTAAAAAATAAATATAAATTTAAAAAATAAAAAAAGTAAAAAATGCCAGGGGTAGATGGTGCAAGGTTGTTTCAGTGCCTCAAAAATGGCACCAAGGACTGGGCTCTTGGCAGTTTCCTCCGTGTGCCGGCTGGATCCTTAGGTTGTCTTCTCACAGACACCAGATGGGCGTCGTGGTTCAGGTGTTCTATGTAAACACAGTAACAACTGGTTGAGGAAAATGGATGCTTCCTCTCACACATGCTTCATTAGGGAAGAAAATCTTTCCCCACATCCCCCCAGGAATCCTTCCCTCAAACCCCACTGGCCAGAACTGGACCACATGCCGTGCCTTAGTTGCTGGAGGCAGGCGGGGAGAGTGAAAAATGTGTTATTTTCCATTTCTATAGTAAGAGGTGAACTCTGCTGGCAAGAAATAAAGGGGGTAGGGACCTCCTAGCCCCCTGCTAAACAGGCAACCAGCGGGTCTCCCACAAAGCCCCTCAGTCCCATGGGCTCATTCCTCATGACAGAAAGGGGAGCCAGACACGACCACTGTGAATGAGCAAGATTCTCAAGGATCCACACAAATAGCGCTAGAAGAGTGGCTTCTTTATTTTTGTAAAATTCCTTCACCCTCTTTTTCAGTCCATTCTTTTTTTTCCATAAATTTTATTGTGTGTATTTGAGCTTCACAGCATGATGTTATAGAACACATCTAGATAATAAAATAGCTACTATAGTGAAGCAAATTAACATACCTACTGTCTCACATGGTTACTTTTGTGTGTGTGTTACAAGAACAGCTAAAATCTACTTATTCAAAACAATACAATTTTATTAACTGTGGTCCTCACGTGGTACATGAGATCTCTAGACTTGTTCACCCTACACATCTGCTACTTTGTGTCTCTGGCCCACGTCTGCCCATTTCCTCTCCCCACTCCCAGTCCTTTCTGATGCACTACTTCTGTCTTCCCATTTCCCGTCTCTACCTGGCACCAGGGCCACGAGTGCTCCTGGGACAGCTAGGACTCCCCCTTCTGCCATTGCATCAGGGCCCCGCTTCAATGGTACAGCCTTGCTCCAAATCAAGGTCCCAAACTCAAATGACTTCCAGTACATACTGCTATATATACCCATAGAAATGTTTCTCTACTTTAGAGAAACCGAAAGACAATTTAAGGATGAATAACAAATGACAAGTAATCTCAATGATGGGAACAACAGGGAATGGTGGGGAGTGAGGCAAACCGAAAACTCCTCTCCTAATGGGGACAGTGAGGCTGCCATGTAGAAATACAGACACTGGATTGCCAGATAATCCTATTTTTTCTACAGAAGTCAGAAATCAAGATCTTTTTTCACAGAAATATCTAAACATTGGCTCAGGATTTTTAAAAAATAATGTGCAAACCAAATATCGTATGCACATCTCTGCTCAAGATCTTGCCCTCCCTGCCCCCATCAAAGCATATACCTCTCCCCAGTAGTCTTGCTAGATCCAGCAAGGCTGTGCCTTCATGCCATGCCTTTTCTTGACTACTACCATCCCCATGACCTAGTTCTTCATCCTTGGATAACTTTGGTCCTTATTATTTCTGACCACCCGAGGACTCTCAAGACTTCAACATCCCTGTTGAAAACATGTCAAACCTCTTGACCCCGTCGTCCCTGGATCATGACCTCATTTCACATTCGTATTTCTGGGCTGCTTTGCTGCTAAGCACCCAGCTGAAGCCTCTCCCTCCTAATAGCATCTTTCCACTCCACCACCATGGTGACAGATCTTCACTGTCCCCAAGACCTCTCTGGACTTGACCCCTCTGCCTCTGCTGTGTACAGCTATTGGCAACGCTGACAGCAGGAGCAGCTTGTTCTCCGTACTCCTGTAACTATCCGCTGGGTCTGAAGGCCAGGCCCTAGGTCCCCCTGCCTGCTTCTGTGCTCTCTGGTCCTGGCCCTGGGCTGGGGACATGGCTGGACCTCACTGGACACAATGGACTTGGTCCACTATTAATTCTTGGCTTCTCACTCCCACTGAGCTCTTGCTGCCTCTCACTATTGCTACCATCCCACAGTGGCTCCTCCAAACATTGGTCCCTGTGCCAGTTCCCAGGCTAGCCAGAGTCCGCCACTATTAGCAAACATTGAGGATGAAAATGAGAACAATGTGTGGAGGATCGTCTATTGTGAGCCTACACGTCCTGGGCACTCGGCAGTATCTCATTTAATCAGTTCTTCAGGTGAGATATTATCATCCTCATGTATAGATGTGGAAACTGACAGTCACTGGAAATACATTAATTGCTCAAGATCAAACGGAAGCATCTGCAGCAGGGAGCACATCTATGCCCACTGGCTCAAAAGCCTCAAATTTTACTTTGTTGCCTCCTCTGTGTTGCCCTCCCATCTTCTCTTTGTTCTTGATTCTTTACTTTCTCCCTCTCCCTCAGCACTTTCCTGAGCCCCTTCCCACTGACCACTTTCCCTTTACCCATAGTCAAGAACAGGGATCCCTGTGCCAGAGAATTCTACACAAGTCCCCTCTTCTTTGTCATCCATCTAGGTAGTCCCTAAACTAATTCGAGCTAAGGTGTTAATGGATGCCATCCCTTCCAAAGACTGTGTTTGTTTTATTAATGGAAGCCTTTGGAACTTTACCCACAGAAAGAACAAGTGTAGGAGACAGGAAGGGTCAGGGACATGAATGTGAGTTGGGGGATGATGGACTAAATGGGGCTTCCCGTCCTTCATATTATGGAGAGTAAGGGGGGACCCCCAGTGAGAACACGCACAAATGACTCATCCCAGGTTCTTCCCAGACATGTTGCAGATTTTGACTCTCACAACAATGCATTTGAGGCAGGTATTATGGGCCCTGCTTTCAGTTTAGGAAACCAAGGTCCAGAGAGATTAAGAAACTTGCCCAGAGTTGCACAGCTAGGTAGTAACAGAAACCATGATTTAAACCCAGGTCACCTAATTTAACAGCCTCTGATCTTTTCATATAAAGCGAAAACAACTTCATTGGGAAGGTCCAGGTCCTACAATTGCAAATGCTAAACCAGACCCATAAGACAGAGCACTGAACCCCATACCCTCACTTCTGAGCTCTACAGTAACTCCCAGCCTCTCCCTCCCCACACTACCTCAGAAAACAAATGACTGCCATGGAAGGGTGTGCCTGGAGCTTGTGACCTGCTTGGATTTCCATCTCCTCTTTCCCAGATTACAAACTCTTCCAGGTAGTACCTGGTTCTTTAATTACCTGAAGCTGAAGATCCAGGGACAGGGGCCCAAGAGGATGTGGCTACCTGCCCAAGGGCTGACAAGAGACCAGGGCTCATTTAGCCCATGTGCTGATTGCAATTATCTGGGGCTAGTCCAGAATACTCTGAGGGAGCTATTTTTAATGTCCGAGTAGCAATTCAGCACAACTTGTTTTCACATAGCCTGAAGAACACAGAAAGTCAAAAATGTTCTTAGCACAGTACATGTATTTTTATAGGAAAAGCAGAAACAGCTCAGACAAGGTGTTAGAGCAATGTTCCTATTGCAAGCCCTTACAGATAACATCTACAGATAAGACTAAGAACCCCAGGATGCAATCACTAAAATAATTGTTGCTGCAAAGCCCTGGGGCTATTAAGAAAAGAAGAAGAAAGAAGAGTCTCTCAATTATACCAGCAAACTTTGAAGGCAGCCTGCTGCAGGGTCTTCCAGCTCAGCTTCTGAGCCTTTGTGTGAGCTCATTGTTAAACAGGGCAGCTACTCCAGCAAAGGAATCAGTGTCGGAATTCCAGCTTCCATTGAAAGGGTTATCAGCAGCTATTGTTTTAATGTTTCTCCATTTGCAGTGTTTAGGGGAGGAAATGGTCCTCTTCGTTATGGCACCAATTCATTAAAACATATTGGCCTCTTTCCCCGGCTCGGGCATAATTTACCATTTAAGAAACGGCCTCTCTTCAAACTGTCTGTGCAAATCCCAAGTTATGCATTTGAAGTTCATGACCCCTTTTTCCTCTTTATGTTCCTAGCTCTCCCTCTCCCACAAGTTGCTGAGCTGTGGGCAGGAAATACCCGTGCGAATCGTGCGCCCCAGCATGGAGCTTCCCCAGCTTCCTCCTCCCAAACAGACAGGGTCTGGCTGTTGGAACAAGTCACCAAAAACCTTCACTCCGCTCCCACCCGCCCCCACCAGCGTGCGCTCACACACACACACACACACACACACACACACACACACACACACACACACACGGGCGGGGCCCCTCTCCATTCCCTTATTAAGGAAACAATGAGGCGAACACACCAGGAGATTCTGGTGTGGACAGTGATCTCTAGCAATAAATTACTTCCTCACTTAGTGACTTTTATGGGTCAGGGAAACCATATGGCCCCTGCAGCTGACTCCGGGTCAAACCCAGCAAATACGATGCTCATACATCTGACCCTGATCGTATTAAAAGACTGTGGGGTGCCCAGTGCTAAAGTTTTTCATCTCCCCACACCCCAAATGCATGCAATTTACTCTCAGTGACCAAGCTGCCTTCCTCCTCACTCTGTTGTCACCCTTCTGAGCATGTGGACTCTCGGGCATGGTTTGTCCCATCTGATTCTCACTCTGCCAGCATCTTTCAGGTACAGCCTAGTGGGGGGGAATGGTCCTTTGGCATTTACTGCCCTGACGTGCTTCTCCACATCTTTATCTTGCCTTCTTTTCATCTAGGTGACGGGAATTATGTGACGTATGTTGCCTGTAGCACAAATTTACCAAATTAGGCAGGGAAAGCCTGGCGCGGGTCCACTCACCCCGTCCACTCCTGCGCTGTGGAGCTCAAGGCCACCCTTTGTGGCACAGCATTCATTAGGACGACGCTCTGGGCCTGCTCCTGCGCAGAGTGCTCTGAGGCTGCGCTCCTCAAACTGGGGTGCAGACCCCCCGTGGACAGCAGCGAGAGGTGGGTGAGATGGGGGTACCCGAAGCCTCAGGATAAACCAGCCCTTTTCTGCCGGAGTGTCAGGTAGGGAGAAGAGGGCTGCAAGGAATGTAACTGGTAGGTAATTTAAAACATCTTCACATTAAAATAGGCCTGGATTTACATGAACTGGAGTGCAGAAAACTTTATAAATATGTACAAATTGACTTCTCATTTGCAGTTGGCCATTACGGTCATTACCCTCCCCCAACTCTCACCTACAAGATAAGTTTCCCTCTTCTGTTCCCAGAAATACTTTGGTCAAAAGCGTGAGTACTGGGCTAGGTGACAATTCTCGATGCTATTTACAAAAATAATCGTAGTTCTCACTATTTCCTCTGAGATTATTTTTCTCAAACAAATGTTGTCATCATACTTTTGTGGATAGATTAATGATAATTAACTACCCACTATGTGCCTTCTCGAGGAAGATATTATTATTCCATTTTGCATTTTACAGATGAATAAACTGAGAAAAGTTATTTCCCCGAAGTCTTTAGTTAGTAAGTGGAAGAAGCAGGATGTGAACCAGTGCTATCCGACCCCCTGAACTACTTTTTGTTGCAGTAGGAAAAAAAAACAGCCTAACTTAAGGGGGGAAAAAAGGAGACTTGGATAGCCAAAAAGTTCAGTATTAAAAAGTGTAATCTACTATTTACTGGGCACCTACTATGTGCCAGGCATTATTCTAAACACTTTATATATCTCATTTAGTCCCAACCTTGGGAAGAAGATACTAGTATCATACCCATTCTACACATGAGGAAACTGAGTCAGAGAGTTACATTTCATAAGGAAAGGAACCATAGCTGTACTGTTCACTGTTTTATCATAGCATTGTCCTGGCATATAGTAGGCAGTAGTTCAGTAATTATTTGTATGTAATAGTCACGTAATATCTAATTTAATATTAATAAGGCCAATATAGGATAGGTCAACCATATTGTCTGTCTTGTTCATAATTTGATCCCTAGTATCTAGCATAGTTTTAGCACATAGTATAAGTTAGTTGAATAAATAAACTAATCTTATATTCACATAATATTTAATTTACTGTTAATATTTTCAATATGTGGTGTCAGCCTGCTTAATATTAGGTATACATATAAGGTATTATATTAATCAGAACTCTTTTGGTTGCAAATGCTACCTTAAAATAAAAGAAAAAATTAGATGAAGGGAGGAAAGAAGGAAGAAATTAACACATACAACTAAAAAGTTCAGAAGTGGACTTCAAGTAGGGCTGCATCCAGGAGCTTAACCAATAGCATTAGACCATTTAAGTGCACTTATAAGTTCAATTTTCCTTTCGTAGGCTCTTTTATATAGTGGCAAGATACTCTAGGTTATCATCGTTACAGCCAATATAGAGAAAAGAAAGTGCCTCTCTCTACTGAGTTGTAGCACAAGTCCCAGGAAGAACTCAGATTATACCAGCTAGAGTCACATGTCCATCCCTGAACGAATCACTGAGGCCGGGGGAACAGGAGCTCTGACTAGAGGGAGCTGATTATGTGCACTTCTCTGGAAGGAAGAGAGAGGTCAGTCACTTTTCTTCCCAAACTATATGGAATGGGTTTCCTCTATTAAAAAAAGAGAGAGAGAGAAGAAGAAGAAGGTTTGGTTATTAGATGAAGTGAGGAAGGGAAACCGTGTTGGACAAAAGCTCCGACGGCCATAACTCACTGGCAAGAAAAGGTCCAACTTTCCCTTGTGGGTTCTGAGGCCCCGGTGATGAGACTCCTGAGCCTGTAGTTTCCTTCCCCTTAATCTTTTCCTCCTTCAGCCCGTGTTGATGCTTCCTGGAGATGCAACCCTGAAGAGTAAAGCACCGTCCAGCAAGTCCTGTTCTAGAACCCTCCAGTCCCAGGCCCACCCCACAGGCTCCCAAACAGGGCTCTTCTGGTGTGCAGTGCTGGTGGGTCGTGCGATCATGCCAGAGGGGGACAAGGAGCCAGGGGACCATGGCCTCCAACTCACAGGCTCCTCTGTCCCCTCACATTTGCACTCCGTTCCCCCAGTCTCTCTCTGGCTGCATGTCGCTTCCTACTCGGATTTCATTTTTCAGCCCTTTATGATGGGCCTTCCCTTGCCACATGTTTGGTGTAATTGTAGTATGCTAGCACATCAATCACGGTCCTGCGATGGGCATGAGAGATGGCCTCAGTTCTCACTCGTCATCACAAAATTGGTAGCGTGTGCCAAGACGTCAGGTCCATTTAGGAGAGGCTATGATCTGTAACGGACTAAATGACCCATTTCAAGTGCTCCTGCAGGGCGGCCAGGGAGGGGAGCAGAGCCACTGAGTCCAGGTCAGCACGGGGTCCTCTTCCCCACATGTGGCTTCTGACAACCCTAGTAACACTCAATGGCACAACTTTTAAACGGGGACAAAGCAGGGCTTACTTTTATATTTGGTGATTCAAGATCCTTCAAAATTACTTCCAAATCTCTGACAAATAACCCAGTTAAATGCTTAACAGACTTTCAGAATAAGGCCCAAAGAGCTAAAAAAGATGATGCAGAACATCCTCTCCAGGGGCCACAAACTAGCAGCCTCCTGGTTGAATACAATTCACAGACATGTTTTGCTGGGTTCTGATAGTGTTCACAAATAAGGAAATTCCTCCTTTTACAAATCCAGAGTTCTCATTTTTTTTTTTTTTTTTTTTTTTAGGGACAAGTTCTTGCTTTGTTACCCAGGTTGGAGTACAGTGACATGATCATAGCTCACTGCAGCCTTGAACTCCTGGGCTCACGTGAACTTCCCACCTCAACCTCCATAGTAGCAGGGACTACAGGTACACATTACCATGCCTGGCTAATTTTTTTCCCCTACATTTTGTAGAGATGGGATCTTTCTGTGTTGTCCAGGCTGGTCTCAAACTCTGACCTCAAGCAATCCTCCTGCCTCAGCCTCCCAAAGTGCTGGGATAACAGCCCCGAGCCACTGAAATTTATCTTGAAATACAAACTAGGCTAGACCCACAATCCAGCTTGGTAGTCACCAGCTAAGGCTGAAGCTGAAGCTGCTCCTTTTAGGCAGATGTAAACTCACTAGTTCTCCACAGTCCCCACCGCTCCCAGTTGTCTTCCATTTCCATCACCGACGTCCTCCTCATAGGCATTGCGTTTGCTACTCCTGACTGTCCCGGCCTTTCATCTCACAGAGGAATCAAAGGAGGCCCAAAGAGGTAGAATGACTTGCCACTTCCAGACTGAAATTCTATCTATTGGTTGTTTGGGATTTTTTGGGGGGGGAGGGGTCCAAAATATGCTGGCTTTTCCCCTTTTTAAAAAATTAACATACAGTAATACTGACTTTGGGGGGCTATAGTTGTACGAATTTTAACACATGTATACACTCAGGTAGTCATTAGCCAATCAGGACACAGAACAGTCCACCACCCAAAAGGCTCTCTCAACCTGCAAATGCTACGGGGCCTCTCCCTCCCCTTTCCTTCCCTCCTTCCTTCTTTCCTTCCTTTCTTTTTTCATTCTTTCTTCCTTCCAGAGAGCCAGAGGTCAACCATTTACTAGCACTCCACGGGGTAGGGGAAGTCAGAGGCTAGATCCTCCCCAAAGAAGGGGGAGGCTCCACCGCTGTCCTCACTTGCTCTCCCCGTTTGTCTTATGAATTCAGGTTGGGTGAAAGCATGTCCCCTTGTTGGGGGGAAAGACGTGGTGAAAACCTGACATGCCACACTTGGCCTAGAAGGTGCCAGCAGCAGTGTGGTGCGGGGGAAGCGCCCTGAGCTGGCGCCAAGGTGCCGACAGTATTGCTCTGCCTTCTCCACGGACGCTCGCTCCTCGCAGGGACATGGAGCACGATTCTTTGTTCCTCCCTCTCCATCTTTTCCATCCGCACAAACCCCACCTACCCAAACCCCACTCCTCCTGGCTGTACCTCCTCGATGAGAGGAATCACATGGAGATCAACAGAGCCCTAGGTTCAAAGGTGCCTCCAGGGATCACCAGGTAGAGGCAGCAGGGATGAGGGCACGGGGCAGGGGGCTCTGGACACCCCCATACCTCCTACTTCAACTAAAGCCGCTTCGCTTTCATGCTTCACTTTAATGTTTTATAGATGAGGAACCAAGATAAGATTTCCTTTGAAAAAAGGTTCCCGCTGCTAATATAAAAACTTTATGAACACAAGTGATTAATGCTGCAGAATCCCTTATCTGGATTGTAGCAAAGGACTCCTGACTGGTCCCCCAACTTCCACTCTCACCTACTCCTTCTCGTCTGTCCCCCTTGCCCCTACTCCATGCACCCGTGAGTCACAGTGATAAAATGCAAATCAGATCATGTCACTTTTCTCCCCAAAACTCTCCAACAGCTTCCGGTGGTAGTCAGAATAAAATCCGAAGTCTTTAACATGTCCTACAGGGTTCTACAGGGTCTGGCCCCCAGCCCCTCTCTGACCTCACCTTCTGTCATCCTCCACGCCTATCACACAGCTGGCTGCCGAGCTGTCCTTCACAGGCTCAAGCACATTCCCACCCCAGGAAGCACATTCCTACCCCAGGACCTTTGCATATCTTTCCAGAAGGCTCTTCCTCTCAGTGTGCACATGGTTTGTTCCCTCAAAGATCTGTCCAAATGTCACCATCAGCAAAGCTTTCCCAAATCTTCTCGTCAAAACTAGTACCTTTCACTATAACTCTCTCTCCCCTTAACCTAAAATGTGTTTCATGATTTAAAAAGTAAGCCATGTTCAACATGGATGAGCCTGGAGGTCTTTACATTAAGTGAAATAAGTTAGCCACAGAAAGAGCAATACCGCATGTTCGCACTCAATTGTGAGAGCTAAAAGAATTGAGCTCATAGAAACAGAGAGTAGAATTGTGATTATTAGAGGCTGGGAAGGGGATGGGGAGGGGAGGATAGAGAGAGCCTGGTTAATAGATACAAAGTTCCAACTAGATGGGAGGAGTAAGTCCTAGTGTTCTGCAGCACTGTAAGGGGAATATGGTTAACAATAATTTAGTGCATATTTTCAAAGAGCTGAAGAGTAGATTTTGAATGTTCACAACACAAAGAAATATTAGATGTTCCACGTAATGGGTATGCTAGTTACCCTATGTGCTCATTACACATTATATACATGTATCAAAGTATCATTCTGTATCCTATAAATAGGTACCATTATTACATGTCAGCTAAAAATAAAAGGAAAGAAGAACAATATTTACAACAGGAAAACATTAAAATAAATTACCATGTGATGCTTTAAAAAAAAAGTAAGCCATGTTCATTTTAGGAGAGTAGAAAATTTTTTTTAAATTAAGATAAGAAAATAAAAATAATCCATTACCATAAATCAGAGATAAACAACTCACATTTTGATATTTTTCTTTCTAGCGTTTTCCTTTCTTTTGGTCTTATTCTTTTTCAATGTTAATCACGCACAGAGTTTAAACAATCAACTCTATCTACAAAGTTTACTATGAGAAGCAGCAGTTTCCTACTCTTCTATTTCCCCTGTCCAGAGCCAATCACATTCAATGACTTACACTGACTTTTTTTCCTTGTTATTATTGCCTCCAAGTCTTTAAAAAAAAAAGAAAAAAACAACAACCTTTAGGCGTTATGTACTGAGTTCCCACAATGGAAGGTGAAGATTTTGATTCTCTTCTTCCCGCTGCCCCCACCACACACCCACACACTTTCCATCCCTCTGTCCTCATAATACATAGTAGTTTTGAATAAGTCAACATTCAGTGTTACGTAAGTATGACTATGCAAATGCAATCGATGAGCCATATCGCATTCCATTATTACTTTTCCTTTCCAATTATTTCTGTTTTGCCTGGTTACTAATTTTGTTGTTTTTTGTTTGCATCAAGTTCTATGTTCTTATCAGTAATGAAACCCAGATTTCACCAGTTCCCCAAATCTTCTCAACAGATATTCAGACATATTATGTGCTCTGTCCTTTTAATTTCTTGGAGCACTCTCCTACCTATGCCTTCTAACATGGTGCAATGTAGAATGGTCACCCAATTCTGGTCTATTATTGACAACCTAGAATCTCTCTTCACCATCATCCTAATGATCTTCTGTTCCCTGACTCTAGCATATTTATTTTTCTTGGTTTACTCCAAGCACGTGCTCCAATAGCTTCCTGAGAAAGGCTGCATGGAAGGAAGACATTTTTTTTTTTAAGATATTGGCCATCTGAAAATGCTTTTCTTCTATGCTCACGGGTGATTGGTAATTTGGCTGGAAGTAGAATCCTAGGTCTGAAATCATTTTCCTTCAGAATTTCCAAGGCATTGCTCCATTGTGCTCCAGCTCCCAAAGTTTCTATGGAGAACCGAAACCATTTTAACTAATGACCCTTTGTAAGTGGCATGTTTTTGCCCTCTGCAAGGTTTTAAGCTCTTTCGTTGGCTCAGCGTTCTGAAAATTCACGATGATGTGAATGCGGGACTATTTTCACCCAGTGTGTAACGGTGATGGGCACATGGTGGCCTTCTCAATCTGGAAACTGATATTTTTCGATTCTGAGAATTCTTCTTGAATTCTTTCTTTGACAATCCCCCTGTCTTTTGTTTTTCTCTTCTCTTTTTCTGAAATCTCTATTATTTAGATCTCCTGGACTGTCCCTCTAAGTTTCTCATCTTTTATCTCCTATGTATCTATCTATCTCCTTCTCTTTTTTTTCTATTTTGGGGGAGGTATATTATACTGAGTTTTTCAGTTTTGCTGTCTTATTTCCAATTTCCAGCAGCTCCTTTCTGTTCTCTAAATATTATTCTTTTTTTAGCATCCTGTACTTATTTCATGGTTGGAATATCTTTTTTTAATCTCTCTGAGTGTTTAAGGATAATTTTCTCTCTCCCTCTCTTTTACAAGTTGTCTTCTCCTTGTATAATCTGTTTCTTCCAAGTGGCTTTCTTTTCTGTTTATTTGGTTTTTGTTTGGTCTTTCCTGTCAGAACCGTTCTACAGATGTCTAGTAATCCTTGGCCAAATGTGCATCTGAGGAATAAGGAGCTAAAATGCTGCTTGGTGGCTCTGAATGCACACGAGGGGATTGTTGACTGAAGAATTTCTCTACATGGTGTGATCATACTGCACCACTTGGTTGGAAAACCCCAATATCAATATCTTTAGGTCTTTCTCCTTGAGACGGTCAAACTCTCCAAAGAGACTACTCCAAATTCGTGCTGGAGGGTCTAATCCTGGCTGTCATCTCTCTTGGGGCAGGAGGACCTCGGCATCCAGTACGTGTACACTCACTTCATCCCCTGTTTTGTGCCCAACCCTCCTTTCTCAGCTGAGCTTTATGCCATCTCCACAGAATAAAGCTCCTGTCTTCTTCAGGGGTGCAGAAGAAGAAGAGAAGGTCTGGAGAGCCAACTGCTTCTTCGACAAGTTCTCATCTGATCCTTTTGATGTCATCTTGTGTTCCCTTTACACAGGTATGCACACACACCCCACTCCAGATTCACCGGCGACCACCAGGTCCTACGCTTCCGAAGGTGATTCGTGTAAACCAGGGTGGTTCTCGCCTTCCCTCTGCCCACTTAAGATGCACTTTTCTCAAGTTTGCCTTCCAGCTCCCACCTTTGTTACTATTGACTTCTCTCCCCTTCTCCTTATCCGTAAGTATGAATATTGCCTTTAAAAAATAACCTTATTGGCATTCTGTGAGGTGTCAGGAGCAAAAGTAGATGTGCGTTTTCAAACTAGTATATGTATCCAGCAATCTGTATTCTATACAAATATCTATTTATTTGCTTATTGTCTATCTTGCCTTACTGAAATATGAGCCCCAGGAAGGCAGGGACTAGTACGTTTTTGTCACCTCTATCTCCTCAGCTACTAGAAGAGTGCTCCTGGGACACACTAGATGCTCCATAATTGTTTACAAATAAATAGATAAATGTAAGAAAGAAAGAAGTTTCCCCCAGTTCTGTTTCTATTGTATAAATTCTTTCATCTTCGTTTACCAAGTTCATTATAACTTTTCTTCTCTTGAACCATACCCTTTTCACCCAAAAAACCTCCCACTTCGCGGTTTTCTAGTCTTTATTTTTTTCCTGGCAGCTTTTTCTTTTTCTTGGCCTGCTCTTAACTTCCCTCTCTCTTTCTACCACCTGGCATTGTCTTTAGTCTTAATACATAGACATATTATATGCTCTGTCATTTTAATGAGGAAGATTGATTTTTTTTTTTCACTCAGTAAAGCACATCCACTACATTTGTAGGTGCTAGGGGAACACAATGAAGAAAGACTTAGGCTCTAAAGCCTCTGGAAAAATATAATTTAAGAAACTCTCTTTAAAAAAAAAAAAATCAAGATTCCTATTGAAGGCCAGGTGCAGCAACTCACACCTCTACTCATAGCACTCTGGGAGGCCAAGGCGGGAGGATTGCCTGAGCTCAGGATTTCGAGACCAGCCTGAGCAAGAGCGTGACCCCTGTCTCTACAAAAAATTGAAAAATTAGCCAGGTGTCGTGGCTATAGTTACAGCTATTCAGGAGGCTGAGGCAGGAGGATCACTTGAGGCCAGGAATTCGAGATCAGCCTGAGCGAGACTGAAACCCTGTCTCTACTAAAAATAGAAAAAAATCAGCCAGGTGGGTAGCACACACCTGTAGTTCCAGCTACTCCGATGGCTAAGGCAGGAGGATCTCTTGAACCCAGGAGCTGGAGGTTGCAATGAGCTATCGTGATGTCACTGCACTCCAGCCCCCACGACAGAGCGAAACTCTGTCTGGAAAAAAACAAACAACAAACAAAAAAGAAACGATTCCTATTGAAGAATCTAATTCAACTAGGCAAAGAAAAAAAAATTAAAGGGACACCAAATTATCAGGGTGCCAGGAGCAGGTGGGTTAATAAGAGATCTGGGGGAAGGGAATTTGAGGGATTGTTGGAAGGGAAGGAGAATTAAGCATCTAGACAAAGAAAAGGCAAATACTCACAGTGCTCACATTCACCTTTTCCCTTCCAAGGCTTTGTCTCCTGTCTCCCTTAGCAAAAACCAGGGCTAACTTGGAAAAGAAGAAAATTATTCATTTTTTTTCGCTAAGAAATTATTTATTGAATTTTCTTGTATGTTCGGGCACTAGGTTAACAAATTGTATCTGCTCTTAGGAGTTAAAGCCTAGTAGGAGATTTAGTCCATAAACTAGTAAACAAACTAAATATTTACAGACAGTCGCAGGTGCTACGAAGGAAGGACTCAGTGCTGGATGGTAACAGAGGAAATTGCTTAGATGGGGAGGGCAGTGAAGTCTCCTCTGTGAAAGTGTAATAGACATATTTTGGATACATTTCAAATATTTATTTCCCACTTCCCCTACCAAAAGCACTCTTTATCCTTTGGGAATTAAACACGGCAGGCAGCCATGTTGTTTGGTTATGCAAATCCCATCCTCAGGGAGTGTCCTGATTGGCTTAAGCAATTCTAATCCCTCCCCCTTGCAGTTGCCCCGCTCCCAAAGGGATTGGTGTAGACATGGCACCTGATGTAATTTAGACCAATGAGGGAGAATAGATCCCTGGAGTTCAGCAGGAGCCACCAGAACAGTCTCTTTCTTCCTCTGGAGATCATAGCGCCTCGGTGGGATAGATCAAGCCTCCCTTGAAGCCAGCACTACTTCAAGACCTGTTAGCTGCACAATGCAGTCGATTCCCTTTATTAGGATATTTAGAGTGGAAGTTTCTCACTTATAATCAAAACAAAATGATCATAACTGCTAGAGAAATGACATTTAAGCTGAAGACTGAGAAAGGGCTAACCAGGAGAGAAGAGGAAGTAAAAGTGTTCCAGGCGCAGGAACCAGTCCTGGGAAAGCTCCGAGGGGAGAAAAATCTTAGTGTGTCAGGGAACTGAGGCCGCAGCGTGGGAGCCACAGGAAGAGAGAGTGAGCTGAGGCCAGATTGGCAGGCAGCGGCCAGGGCGTGCCTTGTGGGTCATGGGAAGGAATTTGGATGTTTGGATGTTTGGGTTTTATTCTAGGGAACTAGGAAGCCCCACACTGATTCGTGTGTCAGAATGATGTGGTTGCTGGGTGGAGGATGGACTGGATACAGGTGAGAATGGAACAGGGATATCAAGGGGTCTGTGGTTGTCCCAGCAAGAGAAGATAGTTGCTTGAGCTAGGGTAGAGGTAGAAGAGATGGAAGATGGATCGTTGGATAGTTTTGTAGTCCTTTCTTCCATTTACTTCTTCATTAATTTATTCAACCACAGGTATAAAGAGTGTCTATGTACCACTGTGTTAAAACTGAAAGTGCGCTTTCCCTGGCCACAGGGAGATTTCAGTTTAGAGGAAAACGGTCAGGCAAACAATTACAACAAAATAAATGTGCCCTGATGGAGATAACTACAAGATGCAGTGGGGACAAATGAACCACTAAGTTGGCCTGGAAAACTCAGGAATGGTTTCTTAGAAGTAGAGACTTGGGGGCAAGCCATGGTGGCTCATGCCTGTAATCCCAGCACTTTGGGAGGCCAAGGCGGGAAGACTGCTTGAGGCCAAAAGCTCAAGACCAGCCTGGGCAACACAGCAAGACCCCATCTCTACAAAAAATAGAAAAATTAGCTGGGTTTGGTGGCACACACTGGTATGCAGGAGACTGAGGTAGGAAGATCATTTGCATTCTAGCCTGGGCAACACAGGGAGACTCTGCCTCAAAAAAAAAAAAAAAAAAAAATAGAAGAGACTTGGGTTTGTAGGAGTTTGTCAGGTGAACAGGAAGGGTATGCTAGGTAGGGTGGAATGCCTTAATGGAAAGACCTGGAGGCTTAAAAGAGTTTGTACCCAAGGAACAAGTAGTCAAATATTTCCAGAGCTCCAGTTGCAAGGACCATGGCAAAAACAGTTGTGCTCACGAAACATTCCCCGCATTTCCCAGCCTCCTTGCAGTTAGATGATAAACTCTGGCCAATGAAAGTGGGTACTATTCAAGCTAAAGCACAGAAGAGTTTGTTCCCTACACGAGCTCTGCTCTGCTCTTCTCCTCTCCTCTCCTCTCCTCTTCTCTCCTCTCCTCTCGTCTCTTCCTCCTCCATGCTGAAAAAGTAATCTGGTAAAATGGAAAAATCATATGGTCAAAGTAGCCTGGATCTCTGAGTCACTGCATACAGAACAGTTCCTCTGGAGAGTCATCCAGACCTGCAGTGGACTTTTTATAAATAAGAAATAAATCTTTGTCACGTTAGGCCACTGAGATTTTGCAGTTGTTTTTTAACATATCGTAACTTAACCCAACCAATAAACAGAGTGATAAGAATAAGACTAGGCAGGAGGGCAAGGGCAAGAACACAAAAACACTTGACTATCACATGTCCAGGTAGAAGACTGAACTTTATCTTGGAGGGATTTAAGAGTCACCAAAGAATAGAGAGCAACATTATCAGGTTGTTCTGGTGGTAGTGGAATGGGTAGATGATGGGTGGGTGGCTGGATGTGTGTATGGATGGAAAGGTGGGAAATTTTGACTCCCTTAAACCCCTACTTTCTTAGTGCTGTTAAAAAAAACAACATTATTCACTATGAGTCCAACCATTGGACTATGAGTCCAATCAAGAGGATCAGAAAGAAGAGCTGAAGGAGAAGGCTTAGTGACTTTATGGCAAAAGGGAAAAACATTGGCCCATGAGTCAGAGAAGCCCAGAGACCAGATCTGGTCCCTCTGACTTGGAGAAGTTCATTGTACCTCTCTGGACTTCAGTTTCCTTGTCCATAAAATGAAATTACTAGACTTCAAGATCTCCAAGGTCTCTTTCCATTTTAATGTTCCATAGCTCTAAAAAAGGAAACAGAAACAGGGAAGGAAAAAAAGGAAAGAAAGTAGGTTTGAAGTCCAGCTCAGACTACCAAGGGAAGAAGGAAGGAGGGGCAGAAAGACCAGGCTGAGGTTGCTCAAAATGAGGTCCTCGGACCCTGGGTTACCCCAGCAACCCATCAGTTCATCTAGGCCAACATTCAGTTACATGGTGTGAATTTTGTCTTAGCTAACATAGGTCATTGTTTCCACTTATTGGATTTTTAGCTTCAGTTGTTAATATTATGATTATCCCTAATTTACAAATATGTATCAACAGCTCAAAAGTGGTGATGATGAAAAGAGTAATGTAAATATCATAACTGAAGATAACATCTTAACTGTAAAGAGAGAATCGATTCAAGGGCAAACGAAGGGAGGTGAGGCAGAATATGCTGGGAGGATTAAGAACATGACCATGATGATCGTGTGCAAGCTAACAAAATTGTCAGCCTGTAAGTCAAAAATAGAAAGTATGACCAGAAAAAGTCTGAAAATTGGATTGTATTGTACTGGTAATGTGTTTGCCCTTAGACCTCCAGGGTGGCGTCTGTTATAAAAATGTTTTCTAATAACAGCAGGAAGCCATGAAAGCTTCAATATCATTTTCTAACAAAGCTCAATGGCTTCTCTGATAGAACAATAAAGTTTTTCCAGAACAAGTGCAAACATCAAAAGTGCTTCCCAACACAAAATTGATGATTTTTTTCACTAAAGGTAATAGAGAAAGCATTACAGAGAGGCATCATAAAATAGGTATATGCCACACTATTGCCAAGGAGTTTGTGAAACCAGCTACAAAGATAATAATAAATACTATGTTTGGCAAGAAAGCAGAACTATCAGCAAAATTTCTTTATCAAAGAACTTTGGTAGATGTTGCATAATATCAGTGGTATACAATGTGGGAGAAAGGTAGTATCATGTCTGTGCAGATATTTCACTTTATATGTTGACAAATTCAGCTCTCGGGGAGCACATACATGGGAGAGAAACACTTGGTAATTTCCCCCCTCAAGACTCTTTTTTTAAAAAAAACAGCTTTATTGACATATAATTCACATATCATACACTTAATCCACTTAAAGCATACAAGTCAATGGTTTTAGTATATTATTAATACACTATCGATTTTTTAAATTGTGGTAAAATGTAAAATATAAATAACATAATTTTTCCATTTTAACCATTTTTAAGCATACAATTCAGTAGCATTAATTATATTTACAATGAGTAAATTCACACCTGATGGGTGCAGTGTACACTGTCTGCGGTGGGCGCACTTGTAGCTTTGACTCAGGTGGTGCAAAGGCAATTTATGTGACGAAAGCGTTTGTACCCCCATAATATTCTGAAATTTAAAAAAATAAAATATTTTTAAAAATTATATTTACAATGTTATCTACAAGACTCTTTTTTTACTAAGATGTAATTTACCTGATTGTTTATCACTGAAAATCCATTCTCTACGTGAAAATGATTTTCTTTTGGTCAACACTTGTCTTGTGAGCCGCGATGTAGAGTGGGAAGGTACACTGGCATCGGTGTGGGCCAAGTTCTGTCTCTGAGTGCATTAAGGAAGGCATTCCCAGCGAGCTGAAGAGGGCTCATGTGAACACCAATCTATTACAGCTTCCCTCAAAGAAATCGGTTGGCTGTCGGCAACATGTCTTTAGGTCTTGATTCAGTTCTGAAGGTGTTCCTCAGGAAGCAGCCTCAGAGATAGAGAGTAGTATAAAAGATGTTTATTAGGGACCTAAACACTTGTGAAGGGAGAGAAAGGAAGCAAGACTGGGCAGAGGGAGAAGCAGGATTGGGAGAGGTTGGGCCGTATATCCAACAAAGTCCTCTACCAATGCCACAGGGAGCCATGGATCTAGGAGGAAGCTCAGAGTTTAACTGAACTGAAGTGAGGGGACCAAATCTTTACACCCCCTCATTGGTCAGTCATTGGATTTAGGTTGTCTCTTGGAAGTTTTCTCAGCCAAGATAATCCCCCAGACTAAGAGCCATCTTTCCAGAAGCAAGAGGAATTTGTCCCTCGGTCATAAAGGAAGATCTAGAAAATGTTTCACGTGTCCAGCCTATTCTGCCCCTTGCACTGCTCAGATTCTACTTGTCTGGGAGCAGCTCCTACAGGATTCCTGGGGAAAACTTAGGAGAGGAAGGTTAGGGAGATGAACGATAGACCCCATCACTGCAGCTGGTCACCAAGCTGCAACTGATACCCATCATTTCCCACATCTACAATTCGTTTTAGATTCCCCTCACCCTCAGCTAGCGTATCAGTTGGTCTCACTGGCTTTCCTGGTGGCATGACCCAGAACCTCACACGTGAGGGGTCTGAAGCCCTGGTCACCATGCCTTTCCCAGGTCAGGGTAGCCGAACTTGTCCATTTAACATCAGAGTTGGGCAGTGGGGCTCAAAGGGGTATCCAAGTGGATCACCTGAGTGTCATTCTTCTCCCTCCCCTCAGTGTAACAGCAGCCCTACCTCTTCCTGAGGCTCAGAGTCAGTTACACCTGCCAGGATTGTGACTCCTCTTCTTGTCTGCTGAGCCCTTGGCACAAGGAGCCTGAAGCATGCAGGCAGAAGTCATAGCCTGTAGTTCAATGTGACTCCTGCTTTGTCTGCTAAGAGAAGTGTTCATGATCCCTTTTGGGAGCCAGGATCTCTCAATCACAAACCCCAGAGTTCTGGAGATGAGAAGTACACATTTCTATGCTATTGGACCCATGCACAATCCCAGCCTCCACCCCTACCACCATGGCTGCTTTATTCATGCTGCACTGGGGCAGTTGATGACAGAGCCTCACTGATAATAATCAGCCAAGTCATTTTGTCTACCTGGTGGTTTAATGTCTCTTCCATGGCGGATGCTCTCTAGTGGGCTTTAGCATGAAAAACAAAAATCTTCCCCCTTATTGCCTACTCCCATATGTCTATCCACATGTGTCTACCCCAGACCTTCTTGTTCCTGATATTCCAACCTTTCTCTTCCCAGGCTCCTGGACAGCCTGCCAAGCCACTCACCACTGACCTTGAGTCTGTATATATTGTAACCTCCGAGCCACTTCTCCTTCCACACAAAGGTGTACCACTTGAAGCTCTGCCCACCGAGAGCATTTTCCTTCACTACTTCTTTCAAGGCCACCCTGAGAAGGGCTATCATGCAACCACCATGATTTTCAGCTTAAACACACCTACCAAGTCAAGCCATCCGTGAACAAGCTAAGGGTTCTTCCTGCTCCATCACCTGGCCATAAAGGATCCCTTTGCAGTCACAGAAGTGAGCCGAAGGAGGGTCACTTGCGCAGTCTCTGGACTCTCTGACTCTGCCTCTTGCTTGTGCCCTCTGGTCCTACTTATGCACAAACCTGTATGGACCACTTTCATCTTACCGTTGTTGGGCCTTCCCAACCTTTTAAGCCTGGCAGAATTCAGCCTATTAGGGGCAATTCTGGACAAATGATGTGCTATATGTTAAGCACAAAGTCTCTACTAGAGTCCACAAGCTATTTTTCAAAAGATGTGTAATTCTCACTGTAGATGGCATTTCCTCCAGAAACCTGAAGGTCTCTACTATAATTCTCCTAGTGGGTCTACCATAAACTCGACAAGGCATCTTTTCCCACCACTGATACCTCCAGTATCACAGGGTCTCCCTGGTCATACAGTACAAACCAAGCCTGTACCTCCTACAGAGCCCTTTCCCGCTCGGGGCACTAGTCAAAACTGGCATCCTTCTATGTTACCCACAACATGGACTAGATCAGGATCCCAAGGCATGGAGTATGCTGCTTCCAGAACCAGAAATACCAAGAGCTGTGCATTGTGCTTCATTCTTCGTGGTTAAAGTGCATGAAACAATAATTTGTCCTTTAGTTTTTAGGGAATATCCCCACAGGCCCCAGAGCAGGAGCCCTTAAATATATTATCAATGTAGTAGATCCCTGAATATTTGTAGGGTTTACCTCCCACCTTCTGGAGTGTATGTGTCTTACCAAGGTAGCCACAGTATTGGGCATTTTTTGCTCATCCAGTCTGATTGGCATGATTTCATTGATATAATGGACTAAAGTGATATTCTTTGGGATGGCCAGATAGTTCAGACTATCTCATGACAAAAGGCAAAACTGTAAATGGATAGTCTTGTCCTTTCCAAGTCAGTGAAAGTTGTGTTTTGTCCTCTTTTCCGATAGAATTGAAAAGGAAAGCATTAGCCAGATTAATGACCACTTAACATATACCTGAGGCCATGCTATTCTGCTCAAAAACAAGCTGAAAGTGGGGCTACTATTTGGTTAAGTTTGCAATGGTGCACTGTCATCTTTCAGGATCCATCTGCTGTCTCCAGCTGTCAGATTGGCATATTAAATGTAGATGTGAAGGAGACCACCACCCTACATCTTTAAGAGTGATGTTGATATCTGCCATTCTCCCCACCCCTAGAATACACTATTATTTTTAATTTGCTATCTTACCAGTGGGCAGAATGGACAGAGGCCACTTCGGTGGCTTCCACTTGTCTTTCCCCACTACTTTCACTTGCCCTCTTACCCCATGGCCCAATTTCCTCAGTGTGGGGGTTGTGCCAACCACCAAGTATATCTATTCCAATTATAGTTCCAGGGACTAGGAAAATGACCACCAGACCCTATGAAACCTACTGCAAATGAGCCCTGAGCCAGGACTCCATTTGTTACCCAGCCTCCATACGCTCCCACTCTAAGAGGGGCCAGGATGATGCTTTAGGTCTTCAAGTATCCATGTCGACACATACTCCGTGTCCAGCAGTCCTCAGGAATATTTGGGTCTTCCTCTTTTCCCAGTGTAAAGTTATCAAAATAAATGGCCTCACATCCCTTTGAAGAAGGACAGGGGACTCTTTTATAAACACAGTTATCGTGGTATTTCAGGATACTGCTTCCTGGGGACCTGAACTCTCCTTCAGCCAATGGGTTCCTGGTCCAAAAACCAACTCAAGGTCCAGAAATCGGGCAAGAGATCATGAATTTTATTGAGGCAACATCTCTCAGTCTCCTGATCATCAACCTGTGATTTCTCTTGAGCAGTACTCTTGTAGGCTGTCCACATATTTTGTCCCAAAGGACACTGAGTTCTATTAACTATCTCCACAGCCATCTATGTATGTGGCAGGCCCTCCTGGAGGCCATTTGACCTTGTTGCTCATTACCTGGCTTCTGACAGGTAAATGCTGCCACCTGGTCTCTACTGTTTGGGTTCCTGTGATCTCATTGTTATCTATGAACCCAGTTGTGTAACAGCAGCTCCTGTTGTCAGGCCTGGGATCCAGAGGTGAGGCAGCACTGAGCTTAGTGGTGTCGGTGCCCCTCTCTCCAGCACGTTCCTTACTGACGTGGTCCATGTGTGTCCTCCTGGGCCTTCTGTAGAAGACAGTCATCTCATGGGTTTCTCACCCTTGCGTCGTACTTCCACTCTCATGTGCCCACTTTGCTGAGCCTTTTAATTCCTTCGTCCACCATCTGCCACAGAAATTCTGTCATTTCTGCTTTAAGTAATATGGACCACCACTTTTTCAAGCCTCTAGGAACCATACCAGCAGCACGTTTCCACCATTTCCCAGGGGTCCTTCCCAGGGTGTTAAATCCTGTATCCTGGGAGAGAGCTTAGTAAACTCTCTTTTATCAAATGTATGATCTGCCCTCCTCAGTCCCACATCTTCAGAATCCAGTCCTCTCCTGGGTCCTACTGGTACAACTTCGCTAGGTCCCGAAGTTTCTTTGGGACATAGCCCCTTCCCTCTCTGGGCGGGCCCAGCATGTCCTCAGCTTATGTTGTGATTTAGCCCTAGTCATTGACCTAGTGGACAGAAAGGAGGGGAGAGTAGATCCAACCAGGAAGGAGCACAAGTTGTCTTACAGGGAGAGGCCTCTACATCATCTTCAAGTGAGAAGGGAACACTAGTCCTTGGTAGGGAGATGTGGGCCACTTCTTCGGGTTCAAAAGTCTCAAGAGAATCTCAGCATTGAAGATTTTTGTATGCATCAACCCAGATGTTCCTGTTCTGCATCCCAGTTTCCCATTCTTCCCCAACCAAGGCCTTAACTTGTAATAGCAGACCAGCCCTCATTGGGAGTTTAGCCCTCTTTGAAGCTCAGTTATTCTTATAACTAAGTTCTAAGCCTGACCATTGGCTTTTTCTTCTGCTGAAGGAGATAAATCCTCTTCATGTGCTTCCAAGGAAACTCTCTGGATTTTACACTTGGATTTTACATATATATTTTAATTGCCAGTTAATTTCAATCAGCTTTTCATTATCCTTTTCCAGAGTAGAGTTTAGTCATAGCCACCAAATTACACTGACCTTAAAGTTACCATTTCCCCCATATTTCTCAAAAGCCTAAACGTTGCCTATCACATTCTCTTCCACACATGTGCCGTGCCAGTTTGCCACTGGTAAAAGTTTTAACTGTACTACCACATTAGGCCAGGGGCTTTCTGTGCTTCACCTGCCACCAGTGATGGGATCCTCATTACTACCAGACAGCTCGTGAGCTAGACCCAAAATCCCATTCCAGGGACCTCTTTCTTCTTTCTTTCCTGGTACCAGCTATCACAGATTGGGTTTCCCAAGAAGCAGTCTTGAAACAGATATTAACATGGAGGATGTTTTTTAGGGCTTATTGTTGAATCAACACCTATGGAAAGGAGAGAAAGAAAGCAGGATTGGTCAAAGGGAGAATTTGAGCAGTGATCAAGTCCTAAGCCAACTCCATGGGGAGTCCTTGAGCTGGGATGACCCTTAGAGTCATCCCAAGGTGGGGTGAGGGGGCTAGGCCTCTACCCCACACTGATCAGTCAGCCCCTGGAAGGAAGTGTGACCTGGGGTGAGGCACTTTTCTGCAGCTGAGGCACCCCCCAAAGAGGGCTGACAGCTGAGAGCTGTCTTCCAGTAACTCCAGGTGGGAGAGAATTAGCCTTTCATTTCTGGAGGGAGATCTGGGTGATGGCACATCATAGCACCCACCACCACAAAGGAAATGGTGAAAACTTGGAATATGAGGAAATTGCAGTCACTAATAGATAGTGACATATTTTGTCTATTCTCCAGGAAGGAGATTTTGAAATGAGAGATGAGATAAAAAGTAATTTCTTCATGACTATTTCCACGATTCCACGTGACTTGATATAAGGGCATATCTCATTGATATATTCAGTGTCTTGAACATCCTGAACCCGCATGGCCACATGAAGGAAAAGATAAGTGGATTTTTTGTAAAGACTGAACCATGATATACAGCTCAAAAACACCCAAAAAAAAGAAAAAATTGATTCATTCCTAGCATTTAATGGCTTTCTTCATTTGTTGGGAAACAAAATCTATTATGTATTATTTTATATATTTAAAAAAACATACCTACATGTGGCAATAAAACATAAATGAATACTTTCAGAGCCAAATGGAACTCAAGAATGGACTGGGAATCTGTTTGCTGTTATCGCCTGATGTGCGGCATCCAACCGGCCCATGTTTCAGTGTGATAAGCCCATCCCATGAGCCTCTGGCAAAGCATCAAACACAGTCCTCACAAATACTCAGGGACAGCCCTCACCACCATTGCTGAGTCTGCGTGTGACTGAACTACCCAGAACCAAATGTACAAGTGCTGTCCAGAAAGTATCCAGCCACATAACCGTTCTTGTTATATTAACAATCAATGGCTGGATGCTTTCCGGACATCTTGTATGTGCCTTTCTCCAAAGCTTCCTCATGGTGAGATATGGTTTTCTAACTTAATAAAAATAGAAAAAGAAATTAAAATATAAGAAAAGATGAAAAGAAACAAAAAATAAGTACAGAAATTGATCCAGTGCAGACCCTGATCAATGACTCAAGTGAATGATACAAACATGTTATGGACGTCTCAATGAGAGACTGCCAACAACATCATCCATCCCATTGCAGTGGGACAACTGTCACTTAATTTTTAACATTACCTTTTATTTCTATCTTGTGACAAATACTATTTTGTAATTGATTTTTTGTAAGTTACCTAACTTGGTGGAGATGGCTCTGACACCAGCATACGCACACGTGCACACAGACACACACACACATCAACTCAAACAGATATGGTTTTACTTCTATTATATACTGAGGTTTCCCCATAGGATATGTATCTTCAGTTGAAAAAATATAGGTCCTGTTGTTCAAATCCAGTTTAAAGATCACAACACTAAATTATCTGGAGCCCTACTGTTGGGCTATAAATTTGTCTAATTATTCTGTCCATTTCTATCACATCACCCTGTTTTATTGACTCCATAGCTCTTCATTGCCACTATCATGTACATGTATTGCATGCCTCCCCCACTAAATTATAAGCTCACCGAGTACAGGGACCTTGTCTCTTCACCCCTATAGCCCCGTCACCTAGAACGATTCCAGGCACATGGCACATACTTACTAAATATTTGTTGAATAAGTGGATGCATGAAGCCTTTACTTATCCATCCATCTATCCATCTATTTATCCATCACGTACCTTGGGTATCCATCATATGAGAAAGCCATGCATACTAGTAAGTTAGTTTTATTATCTACTTGGCAGATTTAATACTATTTACAGATTAAATAAATATGTTATGTGAAACAATATTCCAGAGAAGCAGTCCTCAGGTGAAAGTCCATGGACCCCACCAACTGCTAACTAGAGGAGTTATCTTCCATCTTCATTTCCTCAATCCTCCCAGGTGGTGATGACAGGAAGACAGCCAGCAAAAGAAAGGAAGAGGACCTGGATGGAGCAGACACTGCTGGGAACTTGTTTAGACAATCCTAGTACTTTGTGCCGTCTTTATATTTTAACGACTTCCTCCCAAATACCTTGCTAACCCAGCTTAAATCACCCCTTTGTACAATATAGTGTATACCTGATGCTCAATAATAACTTCTTTGTTCCACTCTCCCCCAAGCCCAGTACAGTTCCATTTATTCTCTACTTACTTAGACATTTCCAACAATCTTTTCATGTTTCTCCACACACATTTTCTAAAAAGCCAACTGTGCAATTTAGCCTATCCCTGGAGATTATTGACCAGATTGGGTTTGCATTTATGAGCACATAACTGAAGCTGACATGGCCCTTGCTAGAATTAATAGCTCTTGGAACAATTTGCCTTCACAGCATTTTACAAACAGCTTCATAATACATTTGAGGGCAAGGTAGGTTTTAATTAGTGTCACTAATAGCTAAGTAATCAGAAGTGAAATAATTAAGTGGCTAAACCAATAGGGGCAAAGGGTGGAAGGCGAACTTGGAGTCTTTGTAGGTTCAAGGTGGTAGACATTTGCACCTGTCTTTGGGGTGATGTTGGAGAGTCTTCAGTTAACACTGACCAGGAATTACTTGCTGCTGTCAAACTTGGTTTGTATGCATGCAACATCATTTTGAAACACTTGGTGCTTCCTTCTTCCCACCCTTTCTCTTTAGTTTCTCCTCTTATTTAATTTTGGTTGCTCTATTTTATAAGCAAAGCAGCTGCCTGAGTGGGGAAGAGGTGCACCATTTACATTCGTGGTTTACAGTTTGCTAAATGTAAGCCTGCCTAATCCTTTCATATCACTGGATTACTCTCCTCAAGCAAATTTTCCCAGCTTTCATCATGAGAATGGGCTCCCTGCCAAGAAAGCACTCATCCCAGCTCAGGTCCACCTGGCCCTTCCTGACTGCAGACTCCTCCATGCGAGGCCATTAAAAGGGCTTTCAGACTGAATATTTGCACAACCATTTCTGCAAGTGAAATACAAAGTCTTTATAGAATCACCATAGAATCACTAACTTGTATGCAGGATTCTGTTCTGAATTCTCAAGAAAAGGGAGAAAGAGCACCTTTGATCATTCGGTCAGTTTTCTCTTAAGATCATCTAGTTATATAAAATAAATTTATAGATTATTTAAATTTAAAGTTTAAACAATAACTAAGGTCAGATCCAAGGATTTAGAGAAGACCATACACCTATTAGGATTAATGCCACTCTACAGGTGGCTGCATTTGGAAGGTCAGTTAAAAAGCCATTCTAAAATTCCTGAACACCTCATAAACTCTAAATCAATTAAAGTTTTAACCCATTTAAAAAAATGTTCATAGTTATTTGCTGCCTAGTTCCCTCCACAAGCCTGGAGAAGGGAAGCTTCTTGGATTTCAAAGGGAAAGAGTTCTTTGTGACTGCAAAGCAGAACAAGGGGTTTGATTCACACACACACCTCTGTCAATCACGTCTAATATCCTGAGCACGTGGAAACTCTCTCACGGAGCCAGGACAATAGCACCTTGCCATTCGATCGCTGATTGTGATCCATCCTCAGCTAAACTTTAACAACTGTAAGCAAGCAATTAGGGTGGGGTGGGAGTGATGTTGAAAGAATCCCTTTCAGACTTAGGTACCCAGACTTAAGGGATTTAAGGACCTAAAGGTCACATTCATTGCACGGGAAAACATCCAGAATTTCACCTTGAACACTAAATCTGTTTAAAGTATTGTGAAAACAAAAGGTTCCTCTGTGCATTTTCCGCATGTACACAAAATTTTCAGGAGCCAAGTGAATGAAGCATTCAGTATGTCGAATGTGCACTCAGAAGCAATAGGCCGGTGGATTTCTTTTGTGCTATTTTACCGATTTACTTGAAGCCAGCATATCAAAAGTGTCAACATAGAAGAATGCATTTTTGGTGGCCCAGGGCCTCCCTTCCTAACACTCTCCAGCCTTTACATTGCTTTCCTGAGCTGCCATAGCCAAGGGAGGGGTCGGGGGGGGCGGGAACCCTTCTCATGTGCCCTCAGCTGGACAAGAGAGAATGTTAGGCTGATCAACACTAGGTTGATCACATGGCAGAAATACTCTCTAGGGATTAGGGGGATGGGGGGGCAAATCTACAACTAAAGGACACGGGGAGCACTAAAGGGAGGGAAGGGCATGCCTTTAACCCGCATTTGGATGAGGCAAAGACATAAAGTATAACTACAATGTTTGTACCCTCACAAAACCCTGGAATAATAAATAAAAAAAAAAAGAAGAGATAATGTTAGGGGAAAGTACTCTGCCAGCCTCGCCTTTCACTCCTCCTCTTCCTCTAACCTTCCAGAAGATGGGGGCAGGAAAGTCTTGCAACCCACTCTCAAAAGCTAGTACCTGAAAGAAAAAAGCCAGAAAAAAGAAAAGATGGCACCTTTGGTTTAAATTAAGTAGTCCAGATGAGCATGGAACTTTGAGGAAGAGTTAGAAAATGCCATGCTGTTTGGTGGTTGACAATATATCTTATTTTAAATACGAGTTCCTTAAAGGCAAGGGACCATATTTTTTATGAAGAGAAGAGGGTGACATCTAACAAATGGTATATGCTGATAAGAAGCACAACTGGCACTCGGCTTCCATTCACAGAAGTCTGTTTGGCTTGATATGTGCTCATACTTCCAAGTTTCACTTTGCATTTCTGGGTTCAACAAACCCAGATTCAACTCAAATTCAAACTCAAATTCAATGTCGAAAGTCAAAGTGAAACCCTTCATGAAGAAAACCACACTGATTTCCACCTGCTTTAATGTCAACATTTTGACAAACTGACAATAAATCAGACCAGTTCACTCCACACTCACCTGTTGGGGTAGACTGTCCCCAACTTATGATGGCTTGACTTATGACTTTACAATGGTGTGAAAGCAATATGTGTTCAGTAGAAACCATACCTAAATTTTGAATTTCGATCCTTCCCCAGGCTGGCGCCACACTGGGCAGCAGCAGTGAGCCGCAGCTCCCAGTCAGCCGCAAGATCACGAGGTAACCAGTCCATACTCCACAGTGTTCTGTGTTGCCAGCGCTTTTCGGATATTGTCTTTTGTGTTTTCACATCCCATCATGTCTACAAAATGCCTATCTATGTCTCCTGCTTCTGGTGAGAAGAGGGAGACAATTACTCTTAAAGTGAAATTCAAGATAATTGCCCAGCATGAAGGCGGCAAGCCAGTCATGGCCATCACTGGTGGGTCGGGACTTTTGCAATCCACGTCAATCATCTTGTCCTTTAAATGCATTTTCAAGTTCCGGTATTTTCAACCTACTATTTGTTTACCAGGACGTAACCTCGTTGTAAGTCGAGGAGCATCAATATACAAAATACCTTCACTAACATGTCAGCAAATTTGACTTATCTCAAAAATATTCACCAATGCAAAGATTTCAAATAAAATCCAAAGCCTCCCCATTGATCCAAAAATGTTTTTAAAGAACCCTAACCGAATGTCTCGATTTAGACATATGTTTAATGGTTGAGAGAAGAAAAACAAGGCACTTCTAAATGTTAAATATGGTAGGTGTTTTCTGAAAACTTGAATGCCCTGAGTCCCTCCAAACAAAGACCCAAAATAGCTATGCACATTTCTCCAGTAATATGCATACAATAACACTGTCAACCAAAGAGAGAAAGAGAGAAACAGTCCAAAGAATGAGGAGAGATGAGGAGAGAAGGATGTTAGAGGGGAAAAAAGATCCAAAGATGGGTTTTTTACCCACTGCTCACACAGGAAGAAACTTCACGTCTTACTGGAATAGGTGTGATTTGAAATGCTCATCTGATTTGAAATGTTGAACTCAGCCCTGGGCCTAAATTGCTCTGTCCAGCTTATCTGGGGCTGAATTCGGTTAGCTCTGTGTACCTGGGGCATCGTCATCACACCTGGACAGCATCCTTCTGGTGCTCTGCTGTCTGTCACCTGAGGGGATAGGACAGGGGGCCACCCGGGTTCTGTGAGCCTCAGGGTTGCTTAGAACCGAAGGGAAGAACTAGGAAGAAAGCCAAGATGCTGGGAATGTACAAACGGCAGAGCAGGAGTAGCCAAGTCACGGTCTCAGAGCCAGAGCTGGGTCATGCGGGAACAGGTTGGCAGGAAGACTGGGGGTGAAGAAGGGGGGAGTCACAGAGGAAGAGGCGGAAGTTCCCAGAAGACTGTCTAAACTGCCCACTGTCATCAGAGGGATGAGGCACCCTAGTCATGTTGGGGAGTGATGTTGGGGCTCAGAACATGACACCCCAAAGGATGGCACTTCAGCACGCTGGGTAGTTTGAACTAAAGGAGATTAGAAAGCCTCAGAAGCAAAGTCTCCCTCTGACCTTCTCCTGCCTTCCTGTCTCCCATCCTTCTTTTTCTCCCAAGGTGAGTCACAGAAACCAGGATTCCCCTTCCCCTAAGGCAGGTCATAGAAACTAGAGCTCCTCTCCCCAAAGTGAGCCATAAAACCTAGAAAGGGTCACTCTTTCCCTTCTCCCCTCTGTCTTGAAGACCCTCACTCCAGAGGGATCCTGCCCCCACCTGGGAGGAAGGAAGGCCGCACAGAGAGGCCAAGAAGAACCTGAACAGACAGGCCTTGCTGGGTTCCGCCTCAGTCTATCTCCACTAGATCAGGCCCTTTGTCCCCGCCCGTTTCTACATGGCTGTCCCTTCTTCACCTGAGTATGAAAAACGGAGTTTTTCCTGGGTCTTGGGTCTTCATTTCTGAAAGGTCCCATGTCACATAAAACTCTGATTAAATAAATTTGGTATGCTTCTCTGTTGCTAACCTGTCTTTTGTTGTAGCAGTGTTGGCTGTGACCTTCATGATGGGTGAGGAAAAGTATCGCTCCTTTCCACCCCTACAGTGGTTATGCTAATGACAGGATGCAACCAGTCTAACCCTGGAACTCAAAACCTGGCAACCCTAAGGCCAACAAATCCTGCTCTTTTGCACCAATGGGAGCATTTGCCATCCTCTTCTTAAAAAAGGAAAATGCTAAACCTGGGCTCTAGTTTTCTGTCTCCATTAATACAATTCAATAGGTCCCAAGTGGGAATTCCATGAAGCCCAGGATGAGAAGAAACAGGTAGCTGGCCCACCCCACTGCACTGCGTTGCCACCTGGTGCTGATTTCCAAGTGGGCGGTAGCTTCTATCTCTCTGTTCTCAGGGTCTAGCCCAGTGCCTGGCACTTGGCAGACAGTCAATAAAAGTGCCCAATTCATTGATTAAGTGGAGGAATGGTCATACCATTTAATACTTTCAATCTGGAGGGGCTTCAAATGTGTTTGAAGCATTTGTCCCCAGAATCGATTAAATATCCTCAATTTCCAGGAAGCCCCATGCGTGCTGCCAGCACACTCGGTTTGCCCTCTCTAGAATGAAAGCAGATGCTTCTTTTCTGGAAACGCATGAGGAAGTGTCTTATGGGCAGCCCATCTTCCCGCCTTTTTGCCTGTATAACAGTCATCTCTCCGTGCCTCAAAAAAAATATAGTATGTGTGTTTCCAAGCTACAAAGAAAAAACCGTTAAAAATTAAACCACAAAAACAGCATTTTAATGAGAAAAGATTACCTAACACTCCACTGTGGTTGCAGATGGCCTTGTGCCAACCTTCCAAACTGCTACCAGAAGCCCAGAGTTATAAAAAAAAAAAAGGTGGGGGGAGGGGAAGGGAGAAAGAAAAAGGGAAAAAAAGTGATCCCCTTAGTGAAGGTAGCTTTCTTGGATGGCTTTTAAAATGATCTCTCTAGAAGGATGTATGTCATTGGTGCCTGCAGTTGAAGAAAACTTTCTTCCTGTTTTGAAAAGTTTGAGAGAGAAAAAAGGGGGGCCACCTTTGAATGAGTACATGGTGTCCTGAGCTAGGTGTTTTCAGCACCGAAGTTCTGCTGTGAGTGGCTGTACCCAGCCCTGACTGCCTCATCGACTTGCCTTTTGTGTACCCGCTTGCACCCACTTGCTATTTCTGTAGCCAAGCTTACGAGACCGCAGGTCACGCTGCCGGGTGGAAGCTCTGCTGGCCCTCAGAACAAAGCCCCAGCAGCCTTGCTCCTTTCTGGTTGGCAGTTGGTGCTGAGTGGGCCCAGTACTGGGCACAGAGGCACTGGGGCCTACCTGGGGTCGTTTCTCAGGGACATTCTTTCCTTGGTCTCCAGCTAGCCCAGCACTTCAGCATTCCGGGCTGAGGTTTCATTTCCACATTGGGTTTCCTGACTTAACCCCTGAACCTCCTTCTGCAGTTGTCTTGCCACCAGTTCAATGACAACCAGATGGCCTGCAACACCGCAGGAAAAAGCAGATCCCAGAGCTGGAGAACGCTGCAGTGGAATCCCTTCATTCCACAGATGAGGAAATCAAGGCCCAGAGGAAGTCTAGAGATTCCCCAAATCACACAACTACTCAGCAGCACAGACAAAAATAGAACCACCATCCTGATTTCCAGGCTGCAGGGCTCACCCTAGCCCCATCACCCCCATTGCTTTCAGTAGCACGGAACGACGTCTTGCACACAAAGGGATAGACACAGAACAGGCCCTGCATAAACGCTACTTTTCCTTCCTTGCAAAGCACACAGCACTGTGCTGAACCCTCAGAATTGGAGTGGAAAAGTATCAGTAGCACAGACTCTAGCCCTCAAGGAGTTACAATGTCTTAAAGGCAGCGGACAGCACGTGCACACAGCACAGGCTGATGCAAGCAGGGTGCAAGAAAACAATCAGCAGCATGAATGCGATGAAAAGCAAAATGCTCTGTCTTTGCTGTCTTCTAGTTAACTCCCATTTATTCCTTTTGTCTTTGTTTCCAGGTCAGTTCTTTCGGAAAGCCTTCCAGCTTTGGTTTCGGTAGGACTGTGAGTAACTGCGCCCTTGTCTGCGACCCTGTGAGCTCCGTGAGAACAGGTTCCTGGTCTTCCTGGGGTACTGCTGTATCCCCGTATCTAATGCCTAGTACACAGTCAGTGCTCACTAAACGTGGGGAAAGAAAGAGCTGAATATCCATCCGGAAGCTTCTAGCCAGGACGTAGGGTGGGAGGTGGGATCTAAGATGGTCAGGGTTTCTATGGATGCAGAAAGTACTCCAGAAATGGGAGGCTGATACCCCCTGCCCCGCCCACAGAAAAATCACCGCAATCCGTGCGGGTGGGAGGCCAGGGAGGAGCCGTGCACGGGTGTAAGAGGAGCTGGAGGGTACTATTGAGTAGGTCAGGTGAGGCCCGACTCCCGGACGTCAGGAATGCTAAGAGGATGCCAACAACCCAGATGGTTTAAGAAGAAAAGTATTAGGAGAGAAAATCCAAGGCACTAGAAAGCCGCATACAGCAAACCACTCAGCTCAGTTTTAGAATCTGATTTTGGGGATCATTTTCCTACCCTTGAAAGCTTTCAGGCTTCCCTTTGGTAGCTGGGTTGTTTTCCCCCCTCTCAACTTTGAAGTGTTGACTCTCTTTCTCAACACCTGAAAAGACAGGCTGAGTTTCACCTTGGGAGAATGCAAAATAGTCAGCTGCAGTGAAGAAAAAATGATTCGCAACCTCAGTCACAGATTTCTTTGAAACACTGTTGTAAAGGGAATTCTGAAAGGACCACTGACTCATTTTAGCTAGCGAGCTGGGGTGAACGTTTAATGTGGTGAGTCGGTGACCGAGGAAACCACTTCTCTTTGAGGAGCTGTTCATTCTGACTCTTCTTATCTAGGTGCCTGTACCAAACAAATGAGTGTCATCTTTCACTGGAGGGCACCTGGTAGGCATTTACAAAAAGAAAGGAGTTCTTAGAACTATAATTATCAACAGCAGAGAGAGCTCAGTTTCTCCTATCTTATGGTGCACCCACAGAGTTATCGCAATAGAGAAGCAAAATGACTTTTCTGGGAAGGGGGAAGAAGGAACAGAGTGATAAAGGACAATGGGATTTAGGATATAAAATGCCATTATAAATGGCCCGCTCCCCATACCCATGGTAGGAAGTGCCACCTTGCAGGCAGCCACGTTTCATAAAACACAGCAGATATTTACTGTCAACTCAAACCACTCTAGCAAGACATTAGTTTAGAGGAAATGCCAGGAAAATGAGAGGCTAGAAGAGAGAGGAGGAAGATTCTCGTGGACAGCTAGCTGCCAGGAAGTCCTAGAACTGTTGCTGGTACATTCTCTAGGTACATTTGACCTAGAGAAGACTGGATAGGAAAGTATGACTCATCTCTAAGTCAGATCCCTGGACAGGCTCATGATAGTTCTACTGCTCCCCAGAGAAGGTCACCTGGAAGTTACAGGTTTAGAGACCTCACCAGGCTGGCCTGTGGGCCGAAATGCCATTGTGCGGGGCAGCAAAGCCCCACTTAGATAAGAATACGCCCCATGACTGGCTTCCCTGTAGAAGGCACTCTTCTCTTGGGAGCCATCCCTCTCTCAGGACCCATGTGGATATGGATATGAACTTCCAAGTGGCACCTCAAAGAGCCCAAGTCCCAGTGATCGTTAAGGTCCACGTAACCAAAGGAAGAGCCTCTTCTAATCAAACGTGCCTCCTCAGGGACCAGGCAGGAGACATGGGGGCTGGGTTGCCACCTGGTAAGCAGCCCTTTGTCACCACCCCCCACCAGCTGGAAATGGGCAGTTGCCATCTTCCTGTTCACCATCAGCCTCTAGGGAAACCCAGTGAGGCACCCACCTGCCGTGGGGTGCAAGAGAGAGCATCGGGTATCTGGCCTCCCTGGTCCTGCGCTCCTTCGCGTAAAGAATGAGGTGAGCTTCTGATGCCCTTGTCTTCCTCCTCCCCCCCATATCCTGGACACAGGTTTCTATCAGCTTCTAGAGAGTGGCCTCCCCAGCCCCCGCCTGGCACAGAGCAGGTGTGCCACAAGTGTCGGTATTGATAACTAGAATCATGGCAGGAGGGAGGCACCACTATGATCTCCATTTTGCAGATGAGAAAACTGAGGCCCTAAAACATCGAGTAACTTGCCCAAAGCCCCTTGACTAGCGAGCCCAGGTCTCTTAGATGGACGGAGGAATTGAGTGTGTCAGCTCTGAAACAGCACCGCCCCTGCCCCGATTCCAGTGGCATCGGTCTCCTGCCGCCGGGCTCCCGCCTGCTTGTGTCTGCAGTGTCACTTGTGGGTTCGAGGTCAGAACTGTCTGCCCTCCTCAAGAGCTCGACACACCCACTGTTCCCTGGTTTCATTTGTACGTTGGGGTTCCAACTGTCACTCCCCAGCCGGCACACGGGTTTCACTTCCCTGGGCCCTACCTAATTCACTCGCTTTTGAAATAGAGACCAATCTGCCAGAGTGGGTGTGAGAAATTAGAAAAGGGGCGTAAATATAAAGCCCACGGGAGTCTCACCACGATGCCGTTCATGCTTTAGTGAGCACTGCACAAACAAAAAGCATTGTGATGAAGTATTTTTGTCCTTTCACAACTCTGGTTGACATCAGAATCGCCTCGAGCATTTTTTAAAAATACAACTGCCCAAGGCCCCACCCCAGCCCTGCCAAATCAGAAACACCAAAGCTGAGGCCCAGGAATCTGAATTTTACCTAGTAATGTGCTACTTGTTGTACAGGGACCAGGGCCGAGCTAATATTCATCCTTCTGGGAGGTTCCATAAAGGATTTCTGCCCAAGGTGGGAGGTAGGTTTAATGGACCTGAAAGTTCCCTCCCAAATAACAACCCTCTCGTTTGCCTGGTTGTTGGTCGTAGCTCGCTGCTGCAAACGGAGTAGCAATCAACAAACTGAAAATATTTCTTCCATCCTATTCCACACTGGTTATCTCCCAAGCTCGATGTTCTGGCAGCCAGAGTAGGGTTAGGCTCTGGGCACCGGAGAAAAACTGTACTCCCTCCAGGGCTGTTTCTCCTCTGCCAAACCTGAAGATCACTTTTATCGACCACAAAGTTTCATGAACTGCCAGACGAAAGCTGGTCATGCTGGTAGTGTCTGTTAAAGAACCAACATTCTTAAACACATACACACAGAAATAAAAACAAGCAAAACTCCTATGAATTCAAGACACTTCCAAATCAATTCAGTATTTTATTAATCACAACAACATCCATATGCACTTGAAAAATTGTAGCACATTATTTATTCAGGCTCCAGGAAGATTTGGCACGTGGGAATATTTGAACCCTTTACAACAGCTTCCCCAGGGGGGTCCACTGTCCACAGATTGAGAACAAGCCTGTACCACCTTGTCGGGGTCAAAGGTCTGTGTCCAGCCCACCTGTCCTCACTTGCCCCTGCACAGTAAATGACCCCAGAAATCAAATTGTTTAGCAGTGTTTGAGATGAGCTTCCAGGGAGTAACCAAAGGGCCAGAAATGTGATCTGAGGCCAAGAAGGAAATAGAAAATGGATCTGAAAACAAACTGTGCCCATAGGACATTATATCAAGGGCCAGCCTGGAACTGCACTGTGAGAACCAAAGTTGGACACCCAAAAGTAGACCAGAATACTCAGCAAAGCAACTCTTACAATGGAGTAAAATCTGGAAGCAAAAGGTGCTAATTTTTCTTAAGAATGACTGTAGCACAATTTACAAATAAAGGCACAAGTGTAGAGCAAGTTATTTTCAATGTTCTCCTACAAATTATACTCAGGGTTAAGGAGCCCTGAAATTATTTTAACCTCAGGTGTCTTGGGTATGACATTCCAACCATGTGCCCAATCAGGAGATGAGTGGTGTAGTGGCAACGTGGCCTTCCTGTAAGCCTCAGCTCAGAGTCCATCTCTTCTGCAAAGCCTTCCCTGGGCACATGGGTCTGAGATGACTCCTTCCTCATCTGAACTACTGTGCCCCCACCATGCTCATTCTGAGTCTATTGGTCTGAGGAGGGTGGATGCCATCAACTCCTTGTTCTCTATATAATTCACCTCTAACCGTAAAGTTACACATCACTGTATTTGAACATCACAGATACTGACTTGAACTCTTATTTAAGTTCCTTAGGACACTTGCTTCTTTCCTTCTGCCCTTTCTCCCATGAAAAGAAAAGTCGCCTGTACTAATTGATTTTGAATAACCACTTATCGATTTGCTCTGATCCACTCTAGTGTCCTACCCTGCAAAACCCACTCCAGATGCGGCCTTACCCAAGTAGAGACCTTACAAGTATAAGGGAGGGATCTTGAAATCTAACTTTTTTTTTTTTGTCTGCCAACTCTTGCCACCTCTGATGGTTATCTTTTAAGATGTGCAAGGAGATGAAGTCACCTCGATGACATCAGTAACAGGATATCATCGTGCTGCACAAAAGCCCACAAGTCAGATGCAGACGTTAGTTGAGAAACCAACACCCGAACTTTGAAAAATAAAAGGATAAAGCTTCAAACTTTCTCTACACAGCATCACCTCCCCTCCCAGGTAGTCTCTCCCCTTGACCTCTGTTCATCACGCCTCAGACCAAATTCCAGGTCCCCCTTACCTCCCCCTTCTTTCTCATGCCCACGCCCATGAGTCACCAGGCCCTGACTCCTCAAGAGCTCTTCTACCCATTAGCCTCCTTCCAATTCCCACCACTGACCGGCTAGCCCAGACCCTGACAGCTTTCCACCTGAGCTATCCACGTAGATGTCTACCTGGTCTCTCCACCTCAGCTTTCTCCTTCCAATCCATTCACCACCCAATATAGAGATTAATTTTTCTAAAGCCAAGCTCTGACCACATTATTCTCCAACTCAAAATCTTCACAGTTTTCCTGTTACTTGATAGAATAAAGTCCAGACCTCTTAGCCTTGCCTATAAAACCACCCATGCCCTGGCCTCAATGCACCTCACCAGACAGAACTCCAGCCTATATTCCAGCCAAACTGGCTAATCCCTGTTCCAGGCTCCAGCCCTTTATTCTGGCTTTTTCACTGCAGTCCGATTGTCCTCCTTTCTGCCCAACTCTTTCCAGGTCAAAATCCTACCCATGTTTCACGTGTGTCTCCTGGGTACAGGCCTCTCCTTTCCCTACTGGACCTTGTTTGATCTCCACTTCTATGCTGTCCAGGCTGCTCTGGCTGATGTCACAGTTGTTTTATGCTCCTGTATTATCTACCATGCTCGACTTACATGTCTTGGAGCTGAGAACTGTATGCTATTCATCTAGTATCTCTCCCAATGCCTAGCAGAGCTCTGCATATCGTAGGCAATCCAAATAGTTTGTGAAAGGAATAGAGGGAAGGAGAGGAGGAAAAAAGGAAGTAAGGAAGAGCAGGATGGAGGGAGGGATGGAAGAAAGCGAGAGAATGAAGAGGCTTCAGAAATAAAAGAGAAGAAAAGCAGAAGGGGCTAGAGAGAGAAGGAAGAGAAACCAGTAAAGGAGAAAGCAGGTCATGAAGATATACGGAAAAAATAAAATAAAATGCTATGGGATAGATCCCAGGCAGTGTGAGAGAGTGTGTAGCAGATTTGTAAGGGACAAGAACCAAAGACACTTGCTTGCATGAGAGGACTTCACACCAGCCTCGACTCAATCAACTTACTATCTCTCCCACCTGCCACAGCATGGCTAAAGTCTTCAGGCCAAAAATTGGTCCCTGTGATTTATGAAGCCATGATGGGTAGAAGCTCACCTTCATCTTACGCTTAATCTAAGATTTAATTAAAACATCTTATCTCTATAATAATTAACTTTTAATTAATGTTATTCCAGTTTACGAAGTAGCCTTATAGATCACCCTGGACGGTCTTCTATCAACCCTGCAAGGTAAGTAGTTAATAGAATCCCCAGATAGCTGCCTCGCACTGTAATGTCTGGGAAGCTTCTGTCTCACATTGTCGTCTCATTGCCATCCTCTGTGACAGCAAGTCATGCTCAGGGCAAGCCATCTATTCCAGTTTCCAGAACACAGCCTGCTGCTTTACATTTCCAGGTCTTTGCCTATATGGTTCCCTGGTGGAATTCTTTTTGCATCTTTCAACATTTTCACCTCCACCTCCGGAAGCCAGGTCTAGAGAGAACCAGAGTGGCATCGCCCAAGGGGATTCTCCAGGATCCTCCCCTGGGGCCCTGGGTGTGTCTGTCACCAGACAGGCACGGCTGGCATGCAATGGCTGCCTCAGCTTCTGTGGAAATTCTGGAAAATGACCCAGAACCAAGGAGATTATGGGGCCTGTGCTGCGGGACCCGTGCCAGTGCATCCGGCCGGTGAAAAACACAGACACACGCCTATACACATCTGCCCCCAGCAGCGCTCACCCCAACAACAAAAAGAAGGGAGGGCTTGTATAGTAAAACCCACTTCCCTCGCTGGCAGGAGAGGAGAGCTGTTTATACTTACAACAAAGTGGGACAGCAGGGGGGTGGGAGAGAAACTCAGACCTTGCATTGGCTTGTTTTTCCCAATTTCTGATTCTTAGGGTGCTTCACACTCCCCCATTTTCGGCTCTTTCTTCTGCAGAATTCATTCAAGACAGCTTGCTCTGTTCATGGGGACATAAAGGCGTGGGGCCTCGGGGCCAGAGACTGCGGATGACAGGTCAGAAGATCAGAGCATTCTAAGAGGTTTTCTCTGATTCAAGGTGGGGATAAAACAGAGACTTTGAAGGAGAAAAATGAAGTTACCAGTTGGAAAAAAATATACCTAATAGTGTAATTTTTCATATTTGAAAAAAAACCTGTTGTTTTCACAATACAAATGACAGAAAGTGAATAAAGTTCAACAAAATTCTCTTGACTGTTGGGGAACGGACAGAAGAAATCTCTTCTGTAAATTAGTGCTTTCGAGAAAGTGGCTGAAGACATCTCCTGGGACCTATTAGAAAGGAACGTTTATGTTTAGCATAAAAAGGGCCAGGAGGTCTTTGCCTGCCGGGGACCAGGGAGCCCCTCTCCCTTTCTGAGCCAGTCTGATGACCCCCAGCACCTGAACCTACATAGAAGCCTGGATAGCAATCCATGGCAGAGCCTCATGAGATGTCCCCTTTCTGGAGTTGAGCCGGGGTACAGGGAGCAGGCGAATGACAGAGAAGAGAGAAAGTAGGAGTTGCTGAGACTTCAGAAAATTCAGAAGCACTAGAGAACTCGGGTCTCTGGGGTGGTCGGTTATGATTTCGTGTGTGTGTTCTCTCTTGTGTGCTCCTGTGTGCACACGTGTGTGAGAGAATCTGGGGGGAGCTTTGCTTGAAGGAGGGAGGGTGGCACTTTTTTTAGCCTGGCAAACTGCCACATTGTGACAAAAACCTTAGCACATCCCATATGGGTGAAAGGCAATAGAAGAAAAACTCCCCCTCAGAAAAGTAACCAGCTGCCAGAACCCTAACCCCGAAGTGAAAATTTACCTGGCAAAGAACAAAAATCCTATTCAGTCTGGAGGAGGCCAATCTCAATGAGTCTGGGAGACACTTGCCCATGGAGCTGGAATGTCCTCCATTTATCATCAAAGATAAAGCTCTCAGCAATCTGGACATGCAAACGGAGACCTGTTTGTGGAAAGGATTAATCCACGTTGTTCAGTGTTGTTCAAAGTGTCTCTGCGGAGGTCGCTCTGTCTCCTCTGCCCCCAAACAAGCAATAAATTATCCACTTGTGAGCAGATTTCCCAACCATAAAGAGACAACCGGGGCAGATACCGACCTTTGACGCCACTCCCTGCGCGGGGCTGCCCCACCTGGGATCTCAAAGGCAGGCGGGACAGGGAGGCCAGCACCAGTAAACAGCCGGGGGGGTTACCCCGCCACCAGCTAAGCACAGGGATAAACAAGTGGAAAACACTCAGAAGAAAACCTGAAACACACCACCTTGGTATTTTTGAATGACACTGAAAACGGTTTCATGTCCTTCCTTTAAAAAGAAACTACTCCGACAAAGAGCCATCTTCAGTTTACAGAGATGTCAGGAGATGCCCGGAGCTTGCGACTGGAGGCAGGCAGATGCTGCTGCAATGCCTTCTCCAGGCAGCCCTCAGCACTTGGTAAAAAAGAAACCTGTTTAGATATATGTCTTCAGACAATTTTTTAAGTGTTCATTTTAACCTGGTTTCTCCTAACAAAACCAAGCCAAGATGGGGTTAATCTCGGTCTTTATTAGCCTGTCTCCAAAGCTGCTGCTTTCCCACATTTTCTCTCCAACGCAAGTACATCTGAAAGTCTCAGGAGGCCTTAAAAAGTCCAGCCCTAAATCTTTTGAGTCACTTAATCCCCAAATATTCCATGTTTGGAGATAATTTCCTTTATGAATAAAAACCCCTAACCTGGCCGGATTCCCCTCTCAGACTCACTAATGGAACAAAGAAGCCTCTCATTAGACTCATCCCTGTGGCTGCAGAAATAAGTGTCTCAGAAAGCGCAGGTTTTGCTTTAGCCTCAGGACAGTTTTGGCTGCCGTGGTCTTCAGCTTCCTTTCACAGCCATCCAGTTCGATCATCAGGTCAAGCCCTAGCTGAGTTGGACCCAGTGGGTCCAAAACAGGAGAGACGGGAGCCCAGGAGAAAGGGCGGACCCTCTGGGGATCAGGTCTGCTCAGCAGTGGGGTGGGCTCCCTGTACAGGTAACGGGGCTGCCCATCCTTGGGCGTGTGCACAGACAGAACCACCACGTGGGGAAGGAGCTCCTTCCAGCATTTGAAAGATAAGACCAAATGGCACCGAAGACCCCTTCCAGCCCGGAATCTGAGACTTTGTAACTACAGGAGGGCCTTTCAAGGCATGTATGAGAAACTCTTTATGACTCCTCTTTCCTTCCCTTATCACACATGTCTCTCTTCTGCCCCACAGTTAGAAGTACGAACATTTTACACTTTATTTAAGGCTTTGGTTCTCTTTATCTCACTTCTGTGGGTAATGGTGGAAAAAGCCATTTGCCTGGTTAGTCAAAGCTCTCCACTGTCAAGAAAGACATTTCAGCAGCTGAGATATAAACCTATATTAATAATAGGTCATGTTTATTGAGCACTTGCTGTGTACCCCACACTGTACTAAAGACTTTACATACATTCCATATTGAATCCTCCCAACAACCCACAAAGTGGAATGTTATTGTTATCTGGATAGAACAACAAAGGAAATAGAGATCTGTTTGCCCAGGGTCTAGACAGGTAAACCACAGGCAGGCAAACCAGCTCTCGGAAAATAAATAAATAAATAAGCAAGCCCTAATCAATCACATTTGCTGATTCCATGGTGTAAATATTCCCACCGTGGCTGATTTTAAGCTACCAACGTGATGTCTCTGAATTTGTAATTGAAAGAGCTATACAGAGTGGGCACTCAAGTGCCTGTGTAAGCCCACTCCAAAGCCCGGTGCTCTGAACAAGTAAGCTACGCTGTCTGGCATGCAACCCTCCTTTCTGCTGTCACTCCTCCTGTTTAAACAGAAGAAGGAAGAATGTTCCTCTTCCTGAAGGATGTTGTTCCTACAGTAACTGAAAGAAAAAATAGTCCTAGCACTCATATATCAAGGTAGTGGAGAAGGGAGAGAGCCTGGGATGGGAAAGGGGGTGAGGAATGTAAGAGTCAAAGAAAGCTTATTAATTCTTTTCAGGCTCCCAAATATTAACCCAACTACAGTTGGGAGCCATGAGGGAAGATCGACTCACAAATCCAAAGTGATTAATTTCGGTCTCAGAGAGACAAATAATGACAAAGAGGCCACCCCAAAAGGATTCTGAGGCCAGTTGTGGCTGTTTCTACTGTTGCCCATATGTGCCTTTTCCATACTCCTAACTCTCCCAACTGCCTAACCCTGTCCTTTCTTTGGATGCCTAGTGTCAACCCCTTAGGCAAGTGTAAACTGGAAGCTTGTAGAGTTTATGTGTTTGTTTCGAATCAACATTTTTAGGTTGAAAGATTTCATAGTAAATAATCAGGACCTTCAGTTTCTCTTTAAAAATTGGAAGATGTGGCCCAAATTCCCAGGGAGAACAATGGAGGATAGTGACTGCTGCTTTTACACAGGGCAGGCACCCTCCAGTTCTCCACAGTCCCCACCACTCCCTATTGCCTCACTCATGTACAATATCCCCAGGTTTTCAGACTTTGTCATGTGTGCCTTACACCTACAAGTAGCTCCAAGGTCATAATCATGGCTTTAGATTTAGAAAACTGCTCAACCAAAATATTATATGGATCCCCCTACACACACACACACACACACACACACACACACACACACACACATAATTCCCACGCTGTCCTTCTGCTAATATAATGCTCTTGGTAGAATGATCTCAGCAAGATCTCAAAGCCCATCTGTATGGGTGATCAGATCACCACATTTCTGGGAGCACCATGGCTCTGCCATGGGATGCACAGTTCTCTTTAGAAAACCGGCTCACCACAGGGCTCTAAGCACTTCCTCTTGTTATATAGCTGCCTGAGGTCACCACCAATAAATTACTGGCTTAAGGAAAACAATGACAAGCCTTTTCCATGGAGAACAGGGTTTGCTCACTCAATTATTTCCTAAAGCCGTGCCCTCCTTCCCAGCTTGACACCATAATTTTTGAGGCAACAGCACTGGGTCTGTTTGTTGCTGTTCTTCACACCCATATAAGCCACACAGCACCTGCCTGCCTCATGAGCTCAGTGGACTTTAAGAACAATTCATCCTCCTGGCAGTGGAATTAGTCAAGTAATGATCATTGCATTGTTAATTAAGTGGATGCTTCGTTAAAGTGACTTACCAGGGTAACTCTAAATTGGCTGTATTTGTTTACCAGTCTAGCTTTTTCTCCTTGTGTAGGAAATTTTGTTGTCTGTTCTTAACTGCTATAAAGCTTTGACAGGAATCACTAATAATCTCATTTTAGTGAAGGCGGATCTTTTAGAAATTCAAGATATGATTTAAATTTAAGGTAAAAATGGTACCCAGAAAACTAGTAATAATTTTCTTAAACTGGTATTATAGAATAGCAAGATGGAAAGCTTAGGTTTATTTTCCAAAGTCACTTTTCACCAGAAGGTGTTGGAGACAGAAGGAGTTAGGGAAAGAGGGCTGGGCTGGGTGTCATTAGGCAGGGGACCATTTCTCCCACCCAGTACCAGCTTGGAAATAGTTGACATTTGATAGCACTGTCTCTGAGATTTTTAACCCTCTGCTAGAATTACATGCCCCTTGGGAAATAGCCTCCTTTTTTTTTTTTTTTTTTTATTTAACTACTTGGGAAAATATCAACTTTGTCTTTTTGAGTATCCCCTACTACCATGAAGGAAATCTGTACTTCTTTCCTCTTTTAGGAACAAAAGTGGTCAATTTTTTTGAGAGTCAGGAGAGGGGCCAGTCAGGGGACAGGAGGAGTCAGTGTATTCTGAAGGCCTTTAATGTGCCTTCTGCCCTCTCCTCCTGCTTCCTGCCTCCTGCCAGCAGCCACCAGAAAGATGTCTGCTCCTAAGCTTTCTGCCTGGCTAAAAGGGAACCTATTGTGGGACAGAATACAGCTTCCTGTCATACATACACAGATACACACAGATACACACACTCTCACACACAAATCAACCAGCTGCAGAGCGAGCAACAGGAGGTGGCAGGATGCTTGCCACTGTGTCCCTGGATTTGTAAGCATCCCCTCCAAACCATGGCCAAGGCTAGTTATTTCCTGGGCTAAAGCCAACCAGAGAACTCAGGGACTTGCCAAAGCCTTGACAGCCCCTAAACCTGGCTCTGTTGCCAGAGCCACACAGGAAAGTCATTAATTCTTTAAATAAAAGTTCAGTAAATGATTAGGGTGCCCAGTATTTGTTCAGCAGTGGGCTAGCTGCAGAGAGACTATTTGGGCGTTCACTTTAAGGAACCTAGGATATTTGGGTGAGAGGGGTATGACATATACTCATTTAAAGTTGAATAACATCACAAGGTATGCCACTCAACCAGTATTAAGTAAATGCCAGATGACCTTTCAGAGGAGGCAGCTTACTGAGGGTGAATTGCAGGAGGCAGAGAAAGGGATACATTGTGATATAGTGGAGCAATTTTGGGCTTTGGAGCCAGACAGATTGGGTGCAAATTCTCACTGTGGGATCACAGTCAAGTTCCTCATCCTTTCCAGACGTTAGTTTCCTTACGGCAGAAAGAAGTGATGGCACCTGCCTTGTGGAGTTGTTGAGGGGACTATATGAGGTCAGCGGCACATAACAAGCACTCAATAAATGTTTGAGTTTTGTTTGTTTGTTTTTTAAAGAACATCATACAGTAGTTCAGAATAGACATTTAGGTAGGATTAGCCCAGTAAAAAGTAAGGGGAGACCATTCCTTGAAAAGGAGAAAGGAGGATTATTATGGAAAAACTCTTCACATCTAGTGAATACTTTAGGAAGGGGAAAGGTAGGAGAAGGGAGGCAGGCCTTCTGAGTCCTCTTATGTCATAAAATTTGTTGACTTTTTTCTGAATATGAAAACGTTTCATGTCTACTATAGAAAATTTGGGAAGCATAGAAAAATGTAAGGAAGAAAGTAAAAATCAAATATAATTCTGCACCCAATGAAAACACCTATAAACATTTTGGTTTTCTTCCCAATCTTTACCTAATGCATATTTTAATATAACTGACATCACACTCTACACACAATTTGATCTTTTTTTTCTTTTAATAGATTTGGGGGTACCAGTTGAATTCCATTACATGTATATATTGTATGGTGGTGGAGTCTGGGCTTTTAGTGCACCCATCACCTGAGTAGTGTCCATCGTACCCCATAAGTAATTTTTTATCCCTCACCCCCTTCCACTTTCCCTTCTTTTGAGTCTCCAATGTCCATTATACCACTCTGTATACACATAATTTTGAATCTTGCTTTTTTCACTTAATGTTTCGTAAGTATTTTCCCATGTCACTAAAAATTCTTCACAATCATTTGCGATGTCCACATGGAATTTTACATTCGGATGTTCCAAAATTTTCTCAACTATTCCACTAATAGTGGTTATTTAGAGCTATTCCGACATTTCACTATCATAAATAATGTTTTCATGAATACCTTTGTGGCATAAATCCTAGTTCATTAGGATAAGTTCCTATAGGTGGAATTACAGTTCTAAGTTTCCTGCTAAATACAAAATGCTTTCCATTGATGCTGTCCCAACCCACATTCCCACCAGTGACAAGCGAGAGACAGCTGGTCCTTTCAAATCCGGAGACCAAATATTATCTTTGAAAAAAAAAATGTTTTTTGCCTAATTTGATAGTCCCTAAATAGCATTTCATTGTTCTTTAATTACGTTTCCTTTTAGCAGATATACCTAAAAAGATCTCAAAGGAATCTTCAGATAAACGAAGGCGGCGCTTTCTTTTGTCTGTCAACAATCACCAAATATTTGTTATGCAAATCATTTTACTCCAAATTTATTCTCTCTCCCTTTTCGGACAGGTTTGGAAGATTTCACCCTTCAAATTTTAGCCACTGTGAAGAGAGGAGTTTTGAGGTGCAATGCAGCTGATATTCCGGGATAAAACACACAGATTGTGCCACTACCAGGCTTCATGAAAAGCGAGTCATGTTACCGGCCTGAAATTCCAGTCCTTCGACAGACAGGATGCCTGTCCTACCTAGTCTATAAAAATACGAATATCCTGGAGTTTTATTAATGATTTGATAAAAGTAAAAGTGCTTTTAAGTTTTTGTTTGTTTGTTTCAAGGATTACCCGTTTGTTATAAAAGATACCACAGAGGATGCCGACCAAAGAGAGGCACAGGGCAAGGAATGGGGGATGGGGCGTAGAGCTTCCAGGCGCTCTCCCAGCGCACCACCCTCCAGGAACCTGAAGGTTTTAAAAATTCTACATAATGTCATTTTATGATTGATTGTATCTGGTCATTATTGTGTGTCCTAATTTGGCAATTTCTGAGATTCCCGCCTCCCGTCTCTAACATCAGCTGGCTGTGTCGGTGAAAGTGCGGAGCAGATGAGGCCTTCACCCACAGCCACTAGGGTGGGGGCCCGGACAAAAGAGGAAAGTCAGGCTCCGTACAGAAAAGGTTCCCAGCCTCCGCACTACCTCTGGAACACCTCCAGACTGAAAGGTTTTATCTTCGGATGAAGAAAAGGGGGGCGTAGTGTTTAGGGTCCAGCCTGGGCAGTTCCTCTCCTTCCCGGAGTGGGGGCGTCTGGGGTCCGTGCCGTGGCGCACGCACCACGGTCCCAGCTATCAGTGCTGCGGTCACCCTGCCCGCGGGCGCGCTGTTTCTCGGCCCCGCCCCACCCAGGCTCGGCGCCGGCGGGAAGTAGCGCCAGGTGGAAAGCACTGTCTGGGCGCCCACGGCAAACCTCAGCCTGTCTGGGACAGCTTTAGAAGTCCAGCCTCCACCTCCACTCCACCCCGCCCAGCTCTTCAGCCTAATTTCTCCTCCGCGCCAGCGCTCGCTCATCGCACAAAGTCGTGGAAGACGCTGCACGCGGAGTCCGAAGATCTGGGTTCAAGCCCAGGTTGGAATCTCCGGCCATCCCTGGCATTTCATCTATTGGAGCCCGTTTCCTGTTTCCTCTTCTCGCCGGCCGTGTCGGGTTCACCGCCTGGCCCCAGCGCTGAGAATAGTGGGTGTCACGCAGTCGCCCTTCTGTAAATAAATGTCGACTAACTGCATCTCTGTAATGGTGACACCCACAGGGTGTTGTGAGAATGAATGAGTGACTACAGGTCCCCCGTGATCTGTTACAAAAAGTACTAGTCGCGAAATTGCTCTTAGAATAAAGCGCACTTCATAATAAAGTCCTATTCACGAACTGGTTACCACTGTTTATGACATTCCTGCCGCGAACACGCATCTACCTCTCAATCGCAGTCCCCAGAACCATCTCCTGAAAGATGGTTCTGATCTCCAGAACCTTCTCCTGAAAGTGTTTGCTGATTATCTACACCTGCCCCTGGCGTTATTGTGAATATTGTGCACGTATCGTGCTCCAAAGGAAGGATCTTTACGTGTTTCATCTTCCGAATGGACTCAATCTGCTGAAAGAACGGGGAATGGAGTCAGACGCTTGGCCCGACTTCCAACATTGCCGCCTACCGGTTGGGTTACTCCCGCGTGTCACCTCCCCTCCCTGGGCCTCAGTGTCTCCACTGTAACATTCCCAGGTCTGGCATTTCATCCACATGAGTAAGGATGGACGCACCACACAGGGACGCGTCCCTCGCCCGCGCTTCCCGCCTCCCCCCAGGCGCTCCCCGCTTGCCCCCAGGCGCATCCCGCTGTCCCCAAGTTAGGGACCGCCTCTGGGATGTCCTGCCGGGCTGGAGACCCGCGAAATGACCACCAGCGAACAGCGGCGGCTCGCGGACTTGCCAGGGTGCTCACCCCTCCGCCCCGCCCCTGCGCCTTCCTCCCTCGCGCCTGCCCTCTCTCCCCCTCCCCGCTCGAGATGCGCATGCGCCGCTCCGGGAGCGTGTTTTTATAAGTCCGGCTTCGGCCAGAAACTTCAGTTTGTTGGCTGCTGCAGCAGGTAGCAAAGTGACTCCAAGGGCTTGAGTGGTCCCGTAGCCACCGCGGCTGGAGAACAAGCGATTACCATGGAAGGGATCAGTGTAAGTCCAGTTTCAACCTGCTTTGTCATAAACATGCAAACGCGTGAACTTAGAGCGCAGCCCCTCTCCGTGTGGGCAAAAGCAACCAGAACATTGGAGGTACCCGTGCCCCAAACGAGGGGCACGAAAAGGAGTTTTCTTGACTATGGCTATGTGGGGGCGGGGGGGGAGGGATAGGATTGGAATGTTTTTCTCTATTAAGTAGAGGAGAAAAGATTGTAATGAGCGTTCTGGTGGCTGCATGCGTCTCCCCCTTGAATGCTGCGGCGCGCGGCGGTTTGCACGCTGTTTGCAAACATTAAGAACATTCTGTGCACAAGTGCAGGAAGGCGTGCGCGCTGCTCCTGGACTCAGACCATAGGGTCTGTTTCTCGGGGGGAGCGGAGATTTCTTGGAGCGACTTACATTCTTTGAATTTAGAGGCGGAGGGCAGCGCGCTTGGGCTGAGTTCCCAAAAGCAGTCTGTGCCATGCTTTAACTTAAGGCAAAAGCGCCTGGGGATTCTTCTTGACGTTGGGCGCGTTTGTTAAACTCTGTGTGGCCCGCTGAGCTGTGCCAGTCCCCGGGCATAGTGGGCAGAGGGCGGGAAGGGCGGGTAGCCCCGCCGCGCTGATCGCCTGAGGGGACTGAGTGGCGGCAGTAGCTAAGAGGTGGCCAGGAGCAGCCCGCGCGCCTTGGGGTTGAGGGGGAAACCTTTCCGGCGTCCCGCGGCCGCGAGTGGGCCCCGAGGTGCGAGAATTTGGAATCGTGCGGAGGTCAAAGGGGTGGTTTGAATTCCTCTTTGACACCGCGCAGCTGCTAGCCCCGAGGTGTGCGCTGCGGGGACGCGGACGGGGGTGGGAGGTAGGGGGGTTAGGACCGCACCTGGGTTGCCCAGTCGCTGCGGCGAAGACGGGCAGGTGCAAGTGGAGAGACCGTTTAGCTCTCTCCAAGCCCAATTGCGGCGTGTAACCGACGGTGGTTTCCTGAAGCCTTTTGAAACCCCCTTGCTAGGGAGGCTTTTCGTTTCCTCCCGCGGCGCGCAATTCAAAGGCGCTCGCCGAGGAGCCGCCCAGTCTCTCCCCAGCACCCCGTGGGACAGAGCCTGGCGGGCGGCCCCGCGGAACCCCTGGAGCCGCGGCCCGTCGGCTATGGGCGTGGGTGTGGTGGGCAGCCGCGACGGCCTGGGGCTGGCAACCCGGCCCCTGGCGTGCCCACTGCCTGGAGGCTTCCAGCTGTCCACCTCCGACCCGGTTAACTGGATGTATGGCAGGGTGGGAAGCGGCCCGGGAGAGTGAGGAAATGAAACTTGGGGTGAGGACCACGGGTGCAGAACCCGTGACCTTCCCCACCCAGGAAAATGCCGCGCTCTCTAACGTCCCAAACGCGCCAAGTGACCAACATGAGGATGGCAGAAGAGACTCACGCCCTGGAATAGCGCCCGCTTGGGGGAGGAGGGTGCCATTTGTTCATTTCTGACACTCGCGCCCAATACCCCGAGCACCGCAGGTCCTGCATTTTAAGACCGCGTTCCCCTTCCCGGCTACATGTTGCTTAAAGCGCAGGATGGTTTGTGTTCAGAAAGGCGTGGGAAAGATAATGTTTTGAGTCTTAGGAAGAATGAGTCCTTGGACCCCCTTGCGCCTCCCTCCCCTCTTCCCTCTTTTGGAGAATCTTCATACAAAAAGTTAATCCCAGCTCCTCGTCACAGCACCCACCCCACCCCCCACGCCCCTGGGAGTGGCCTCTTTGTGTGTATGGGTTTTTTTTTTTTTATTCCCTCCCAAGGTTTTTTTCTTTACTCTAGTGGGCGGGGCAGAAGAATTAGCCAAGATGTGACTTTGAAACCCTCAGGATCTCAGCGCCCTTTTGTTCTAACAAAGAATTTTGTGATTGGCTCTACTAAAATAATGAAGTGACTAGGGGGGAAGATGGGGAGGAGGATTCTACAATAATTCTCTTGTGCCCTTGCCCCAGTACCTCAGAATATCCTGAAGAAGGCTAGCCTGAATTGGGTTTTTTAAATTGCTTTTTTTAAACACCGAAAAATTTTTTAAAACTTGGGTAATGCCTGCTGAACTTGGAAGTGAATGTCCTTTCCCTTGCCTCTTTTGCAGATATACACTTCAGATAACTACACGGAGGAACTGGGCTCAGGGGACTACGACTCCATAAAGGAACCCTGCTTCCGGGAAGAAAATGCCCATTTCAACCGGATCTTCCTGCCCACCATCTACTCCATCATTTTCTTGACTGGCATAGTGGGCAATGGATTGGTCATCCTGGTCATGGGTTACCAGAAGAAACTGAGAAGCATGACCGACAAGTACAGGCTGCACCTGTCCGTGGCTGACCTTCTTTTTGTCATCACGCTTCCCTTCTGGGCGGTCGATGCTGTGGCAAACTGGTACTTTGGGAAGTTCCTGTGCAAAGCCGTCCATATCATCTACACGGTCAACCTCTACAGCAGTGTCCTCATCCTGGCCTTCATCAGTCTGGACCGGTACCTGGCCATCGTCCATGCCACCAACAGTCAGAGGCCAAGGAAGCTGTTGGCTGAAAAGGTGGTCTATGCTGGCGTCTGGCTGCCCGCACTCCTGCTGACCATTCCTGATTTCATCTTTGCCAACGTCAGTGAGGCGGATGACAGATATATCTGTGACCGTTTGTACCCCAATGATTTGTGGTTGGTTGTGTTCCAGTTTCAGCACATCATGGTTGGCCTCATCCTGCCTGGTATAGTCATCCTGTCCTGCTATTGCATTATCATCTCCAAGCTGTCACACTCCAAGGGCCACCAAAAGCGCAAGGCCCTCAAGACCACAGTCATCCTCATCCTGGCTTTCTTCGCCTGCTGGCTGCCCTACTACATTGGGATCAGCATCGACTCCTTCATCCTCCTGGAAATCATCAAACAAGGATGTGAGTTTGAGAACACTGTGCACAAGTGGATTTCCATCACCGAGGCCCTGGCCTTTTTCCACTGTTGCCTGAATCCCATCCTCTATGCTTTCCTTGGAGCCAAATTTAAAACCTCTGCCCAGCATGCGCTCAGCTCCGTGAGCAGAGGGTCCAGCCTCAAGATCCTCTCCAAGGGAAAGCGAGGTGGACATTCTTCTGTTTCGACGGAATCTGAGTCTTCAAGTTTTCACTCCAGCTAACACCGATGGAAAAGACTTTTTTTTTTTTTACACAATGAAGAACTTTTTTTTAAGTGACACATTTTTCAGATATAAAAGACTGACCCGTACTGTACAGTTTTTATTGTTTGTTGGATTTTGTCTTGTGTTTCTTTAGTTTTGTAAAGTTTAATTGACTTATTTATATAAATATTTTTTTGTTTCATGTTGATGTGCCTGTAGGCAGGACCTGTGACCAAGTTCTTAGTTGCTATTTTATGTCTGGTTGTAGGACTGTAGAAAAGGGAACTGAACTTTCCAGATTGTGTAGTGAATCATGGAAAGCTAGAAATGATCCTCAGCTGTCTGTGCATAAATAATCTCTCCATTCCTGTGGAACATCTTTTTTTTCCCTGTTGCGAAGTTGTCTGGTTACACTATGTGATTTTGCTGTAGAAGGTGGCACTTATAACCAAAGTCTGAAGTCATAATAGAAATGCTGGTGTTCAGTTTTCAGGAGGGGGTTGATTTCAGTACCTGCAATGTACAGTCTTGTATTAAGTTGTTAATAAAAGTACATGATAAACTTAGTATTATGTTCTGATTTCTGTTGACATTCTTTTGGCTGGCAGAAGACAAAAATAATACTAGATATGTTTATGGCACTCAGGGTACTGTCCTAGGTATTTTCATTGTAATATTTTACTTAACCCTTATCACAATTCTATAATAGATTCTGCTTCTGTTGTTACTTAAATGTTTTAGAGGAGGAAACTGGGGCACAGAAAGCCTAAATAACTGGGTCAAAGGTATGTATGTGGTAAGTAGCAGAGCCAATATTTCAAACCAGGTAACATGATTCTGATGCCTTAACCACTTTGAACTCAGGTGTAAGTTTGGAAATGTCCAGCCAGTACCCATTCCTAAGAAAGCTCACCTTTCAGAAGGATAAGCTCATGCAAAGAAGAAAAGGTATGCAATAGCGTTTGGGTTTCACTCTACCAGCCCCTTGTGTAATCCAGGTCTGTGCCATGCCAGGAACCTGTATGCTTTTCTCATCTCATCCTCTCAGCATAGAGACCATCACTCCCTTTCACAGACAAGCAAATTGAAATTCAGAGACCTTCCATAACTTGCACTTTCATGGGGCAGAGCCCAGAGCTGACAGCCCTTGCTCTTAACCATCACCCACTATTGTCCCTCAGAACACCTGGTCGTAAGTCAACTGAACTGTTAATAAAGAAAACAAAGCCAAAAGTGAATGTTTTCTTCATAAAATTAGCCAAGACCAAAATATCCCTCTTGCAATATCTTCTATGCAAATCTCAACACTTTTATTCTTAATCTATTGCAACACCTAGCACCCCTCAAAGACTCAGCCAAGCAGCTAACAGTTTGTGTTGGTGCTTGTTAGAGCTCGGAAGAAAGATCCCCTGAAGCAAGCTCCCCATTGCACATATTTTGCACAAGATTCTGGAGTCTTATGTAACATCACCCATAGCTATTTACACTACCATTGTGCAAGCCTCAGACTCTTGAGCAAATTTCAGCTCTGGTTTCCATTTAAAGATAATTTCTAAACTGTAGTAGCCATACCTACCTCACTTTGGAACACAAACAGGGCAGTCCAGGCATGCACTCAGATAATAAGTAGGATATAATTAAGGCAATATTTGGTCTACTTTTAGTAATTGTTTCTGGCACAGAAAATCCATTTTGGAGGAAAAATTGCAATGCCTTATCTTTCTGAGGCAAATCACATTTGTTCAAGGCGAATTATAGATCCTGTGAAGGGAAATAACTTAATTACTTAAAATAGAATCCAATTTGGCTGTACATTTTTGCTGCAGTCTATGGATCTGGGATAATTCAGAGTGGTGTTCCTATTCCACTTGAGAACACAATTAGATTTTAGATAGGAAATTATCTTGAGGTTTCTTAGTTTTCCCTGGGAAACCTAATTGGATCACCCTTCATTTAAGCATAGTTTTACATGTACTCTCTCAAAGGCTTAGTCTTAAAGCCATGACCATTGTGACAGACTTCACTTGAACCTTTTCTATAAATATTTATTCTCCGGGAAACAATAGAAAAGAAATCCTGGGAAGGCATTCTTTTTCTCTCATCTTGGCTTGAAACCAAAGGAGATTCCTCTCCTTTGCCGTGGAGTTACAACAAAAGGAACTGAGCCGAAACAAAATTCCCAGTATCACCAGTCTTAGTGGATATTTCATTCTCCCTCGAGACAAAGATGGGATAGCTCTTTTTCAGAAAGAAAAACAGCCTTGGCTCTCTGCCTGCCCCAAAAGAGTGGCCCCAGCACCTCTCACATCATTCTCTGTCCCAACCCTGCATGTTCAGAGTGGCTCCAAAGCGTTCCCTGTGTTGTGGTCTGTCTGACGACATGGGGAAACCCAGTCTGCTGGCCAGCCCTCGCATGAAGTAGCTAATTGTTCCCTCTCCTCATCCCTTTTGAATGGGGCCCTTGAAGGTCAGTAATGTAGATTCAGTTGTATAATGGAAGCTAAAATATTTAAATTGTATGCATGCTGCCAACAATGGCATAAATATGACATCTAACTTCTTAATAACATTAAGGCTGTAACTGGGGAGGAAAATGGATGTTTTATCTTGAAAGCCTTTGTCTTCCTAAAATGCCACTTGGCTATTACCTCCCCCTACTGTGGGCTTCCCAGCCTCCTTTTGTGGTTAAGTTTATATATTAAAATAAGGATTCTGGGATCCTCTTAGAGGAGGTTACCCTACAGGTTTTATTTTAATAATTGAACTAAGTGTTTTTGCTTTCTCCTAGCTTACCGTCAGATACTAAATAAAGGCTCCATAGGCAATTGAGTTGTCATTAGTCCCCATGTAATTTTCATTTAGGAGGGATAGAAACTCCTGGAGATAAAATTCAGATTACCTTAGAAAATACCCCAGGCATCCCCCAACACTTAGAAACGCAGCATTACATCCTGGCATGATAGGGATTTGCCCAATCCACTTTGAAGAGGTCTCCTGATGTGGCTTAGCCAGTCAGTGCTGGAGAGATCTGCAAGCAGCCGGACAAATAACATTCCCACGAGCATAGTCTAAGAGGTGTATTGGCACCTCAGGGGCCAATAAAATAGTTGAAATGAATTCTTTGAAAACAATGGTCCTCAACTGGGGGCAATTTTACGCATCAGGGAACATTTGGTAAGGTCTAGAAACATTTGGGTTATCATACTGGGTGGGGGAGGGGAGCAGGAGCTGGAGGGTAGGGGTTAGGAATGTTGCTAAACATCCTACAGTGCACAGAACAGCCCACCACAAAGAATTATCTGACCCAAAATGTCAGTAATGCTCAAAGATGAGAACCCCTTTTTTAAGGTGATAATAATTATCAAAATAAGGATACATCTCACCAGTATAATTCTATGGAATAACAAAAATCCATAAAGAGCTTGGTATCTGCTATGGTCTGAATGTTTGTGTCCTCCCCAAATTAATATGTTAAAATCTTAACCCCTGAGGAGATGGTATTGAGAGGTGAGGCCTTTGGGACGTGACTAGGTCATAAGAATGTGGCCCTCATGATTGAGTTTAGTGCCCTTACGAAAGAGACCCCAGAAATCTAGCTCACCCCTTCCACCATGTGAGGACACAGCTGGAAGGTGCCATCTATGAACCAGAAAATGGGCCTCACCAGACATCAAATCTGCCAATGCCTTGATCTTGGACTAGGGACTTCCCAGGCTCCAGAACTATGAGAAATAAATTTCTGCTGTTTATAAGTCTCCCAGTCTATGGTATTTCATTATAGCAGCCAGAATGAACTGAGACAGTATCTCTGGACAAGTTCCTTTCAGCCTCCTTGACTCAGTCTCGTTTTAATGCGTTCTACTCCCACCTTACTCAACTCACACAATTCTCTTCCACCCTGATTTCAACACTACCTTGTCATCATGAACACATCTTTCTCTTTATTTCCTTCTCCCACTAGATGATCAGCTTCTCAAGGACAGGGACTCTGTCATTTCTTCTCTATTCCCTGATGGGCTGCCGCATGCCAAGCTAGGAAGACATTCCACAAAGGAAAATTAAACGGTAAAATGATAAATTCTCTAATTCTCATCAAGTATTTGTCTCTCTGAAGCCCACCTTGTGTACTCATTTAATCCTCACCACTGCCTGTGACTCAGTTTGGAACACTTCCCATTTTTCTCCTTTTATTTAAAAAATAAACAAGGAGTGATAAGGTACCAGCCTATTGTTTCTTTGTCTGCAACTGACTTGGATTAATTTAAATCAATCCTATTAAGTTCAACAAGTAACATCTAAAACCTTCTGAAAATCCTGCTTCCAACTGAAAATGCAAGCTAGTTGTAGGCTGAGTTGAGGGATGCACATTATTAAGAAGCCATAGAAGGGGAAAGAATTTTTCAAAATCAAACAAACAAAGATGTTTGACCAAACTAGACCAGGTGCTGGGTGTTTATCTGGCAGGGCTGGTCCACTATTAAGCTGATTTACATATTACAGTTCAATTAACCAGAACCCAACTCATCAACACTCTTAATTAAAGGGAATTACTTCCTCATATTTGACTCTGTCTGAAGAAAGGTAATGTATATTGAGAGCTCACTAAATTCCAGGCACCCTCATACATAGGATACAAGGGCCCCACTAGTGAGATATTGCCATCTCCATTTTCAAGCAAGTGCACAAAGTTAAACTCCAAAAAAGGGAATAATGCTCTTCCCATTACACACACTGTAAGTGTTACTACAACAGAACAACCAAGTTCTGGGGCATGTCCTCAAGTTCTCAATATATTCCATCCAAACTTCTCTATCTTTTCTATTCCTAGGTGGAGTCCTATGTGATAACAATAATAGTTACCACTTACCTGGAGAGCTTACTACACACCAAGGTACTCTGATTATTTAATCTTCATAACAACCCTACACGGTAGGTATTATTATTTTCCTATTTTACAGATGGGGAAACTGAAGCAAAGAACGAAGTTTAAAATTGACCCAATGTCACATGTTTTACAAGCGCCCTGAGTTTGAATCCGGACAGTCTAATACCAGAATATGCCTTCCTAAGCACTACAGGAACTTTGTTATTTGCTATGATGTTAGTCAATATCAAGAATAATAACCATGAGGTCAAAAAGATCATCATGCTCTTCAATACTCTTAGTATTTAAGAGTATTAATAAGAGTAAGTTATTGACACTCACATGATTGTACTTTTGTCACAAAGCAGACACTGACATTTTAGAAAGATTTTCACTATTAGTGGTTAAAATAAAATGGGTTTCAAGTTAATCCAATACACTGTAGCTGGTACATAGTAGGAGCTTAATAATATTTTGTTGAATGAGCAAATGAATGAACACCCATAAACTTCTATTCCTGACAGCACACCATTCTCTAAGCATTCCCATTAGTGTTTGTACGTGTAGCTTGGCTTCCTTCCTTCCTTCCTTCCTTCATTCCTTCCTGCTTTCACGGTCATTCACTTATTGAACCATATTTTGAACAGCACTCTGGGTCAGGCAAGTATGAAAGCTGCTCATGGCAGAGTGGAAGATGTAATCCTTCAGTGTTCTGGACATGCTGGAAAGGTAGCTAAAGGGCTCTGAGACTTGCCAACTTCCAACATTTTAAGAAATCAAAGTTTTCACCCACCCATCCAATTTGCCTATTATTTAATACCCCCTCAGTCTTCTTCCCATTCTTTCCCCATTTAAGGGGGAGCAGACCCCAGCCCACCTCACAAGGTAGGTGAGAAGCCCCGGTCCTCCGTCCTGCTTCATCAGCCCAAGGGAAGCTGTTCACGTCCTGAGGCTACGAGCAGAGATCCCGCCAAACCATAGGATATGGGAAAGATCCCTGAAGGCAGTTTTTCCGGCCTTCTGTCTGTAGGAGACAACTTGTTAGGCCCCTGGGATTGAAGAAGGAAATCAAGACCATCCTTTTGGGCCACATCCCACTTCCTTTGGCAAGTCTACTTAGTCTCTATCAGTCGAGTAAGCTTTTCCATCCTAAATTCTTAGCACATGAAGTGTGCGATGTGTAAGCTCACACATATAAAGGCTTTTGAAAGTTAAAAGCAGCTGTTGTAAATGCTATTATCATGATTCTTTTTAAATTTTTTAAGTAAATTTTGCTTCTCAACTAGTTTAATGTCTTAAGCACCAACATCTTTGCAGTCTAACATCATTAATAGATATTTAATTTTATTTGATTTGACGAAAAAATAATCAGATTCTATAAGATTGTACCTATGTTGACCAAAATTATATAAGACTAGCTCAGTTGTTTAATATATCCAAAGCCAGACTCAAGGATGTGAGTCCCCCTGGGGTCCTCTTTAAAGTAATGTGACACATGAACATAAGCTCTATGAATGTAGAGACTGTATCTGTTTTACTCATAGCTGTATTTCCAGTGTCTAGGACAGGGGTCTCAAGCTTTTGCTGTAAAGGGCCAGATAGCAAATAAGTTAGGGTCTGTGGGCCACCCACTTTCTGTTACAACTATTCAACCACCACTGTAGCAAGAAAGCCTCCACAGACAGTATATAAACAAGCAAATGTAGCTGTGTTCCAATAAAACTTTATTTTTGGACATTGAAATTTGAATTTAATAGAATTTTCTATTTTTTTCAACTACTTAAAAATATAAAAGCCATTCTTTGCTCCTGGGCTATAAAAAACAGGTAGCAGGCCAGATCTGACCTACAGGCTATAGTTTGGTTTAGACGATGCTTAAAATGTAGCAGAAATTCAATAAACATGAATGAGTAAGTGAAACTCTAAATATAGAAAAGTTTGCTCCTTAACCGTAAGGCCCTAAGAACCCCAGTGAACTAGTAACTTTAATCTACTTGCATAAATATGACACCTACCACTTATAAAGCCCTTTAGCATTCACAAAATGCTTTCATGGGTAGGACCTCAGTGTGGGTCTGTATACTACTTTGCCGTATTGGTTGGCAAGATCCTGCTCGTTACTGGGTCTATTATTTCAGAAAGAAAGTTCTAGGATAAGAGAGTTGCCTTTTTTATCCTCCTTTGTGCAGCTCTATCACTCTCGTCTCTCAGAATGTGTGTGAATGTGGCATCTCCTTATCTTACAACTCCCTATAGCTAGAACAGTGACAACTCACTAATAAAGTGGTTGAGGTGCACTGAGTAACCTTCCATGGGCAAGAGCAACACCAGCTTTGCTCCTCCAAAGTGATAATCACCAGTCCCAACTTTTGGCAGTGACTCCCTGGACAGTCTGTAAATAGGACAAAAGAAAAAGCCATAATCCATGGCAATAAAAAATGTTTCACGGCCACAAGCTGAGCCACAAAGCCCAAGAAAAATCAATGGTGCAGAAAGCGTTTTTGGACCCAACCTCAGCTTTTAGGGGAAGGAGGATAATTCTGCTATTTCCTTTTAGCCATCAGGTGCCATGTGGGAACATCAAAATAATCTGCCACTGTTAGGACTTTAACTAAAAATGTCTCCAAGTGAACTTCACCACTGTATAGAACATCCTTCCCAAGGTAAGAGGCTCAATTTCTGTTTCAGATGAGAGGATGTGAGAAGAAGCTGAAGAAACCGTCAAGTGCTTTCTGTTTGAAAGTGGGTTTTCTGTTATATCAGTATGACAATGCAAAAATGGCTGCTTAGTCACCACGGTCCAGAGTAAAGGAAGACAAGCTATCGAGGCTAACATGGCCCTGGAAAAAGTTCCTGGCTTGTTTGAAACCCCACCAGTGTGGAGTAGAAAAGAAGAGAGATTTGTGGAAATAAATAAAATATGAAAGGATACAAAGTACCGATTCGTAAAAGAGGAAATAAAACTGATAAACAAAAATATGAATAAATGTTCAACCTCACTGGTAACCAAATAAATAAAAATCAAAACAACACACTGCTTCTCACTTATCAAACTTGCAAACGTGTTCAGAGTAGTAATGTCCAATGTGCCAGGGTACAGTGGGGCAGGCACAATGAAGCACTGCTGCTCAGATATAAACTGGCCAAGTCTTTCCAAAACCAAGGGCAAGTGCCCTGGGAGCCTTGATGATAATCCCCTTCGACATAGACCATTTCTGGACAACAATTTCAGGAAACACATCCTAAATCTTGAAAATGTTTTACGTGCAAAGTTGAATTTTGCATTTATAATAAGAAAAAATGGCATTCACCTAGATATCTGGCAGCAAAATGAGAATGAAGAAAACTATGGTGAATCTACTCAATGGAATATTATCCAGCTTCTTTAAATGGTGTATATAAAGGCTACTATTACAGAAAATGTTTATGATGTGCACAATGAAAGAAGCAGATTACAAAATGATGCATACTATCTAATTATAAATTTGTTTAAATCTACACATATAAAAACGAGATAAAATGTTATTAGCATCAGTTGTTTGAATCATAGGGTCTTGGGTGAATTTAAAAGATTTTTTAAAAATTTCTGTGTATTTTCCAAACTTACTATAATGAATAATGAAAAGATAATCAGCTTATTTTAAAAGGTGTAGGGCAGGAAAGAAAAAAGTGTGTAAGGTCTAAGCCCCTTCTTAGGCTATCAATACTCTAAGATAGGAGCCTGGTCTATTCCTTTTTTTTTTTTCTTTAAATAGGCTCAGGGCCCAAGTAGGTGCTAGATAAATGATTGTTCAGCTGAACTGAAGTTGGCATTTGTAAGACATTTAAAGAAAAAATTAGACATATGTATCACCCAGAAGGTATTTAGAATCTAGTACAGTCCTGCAACACATAACAACATCTCTGTAAACAATGGCCTGCATATAAGACAGTAGGCCCATAAGATTATAATATTGTATTTTTACTGTACCTTTTCTATGTTTTTGTGTTTGGATACACACATACTTACCATTGTGTTACAATGCTTGTAGTATTCAGTACAGTAAGATGTTGTACAGGTTACAAAGCAATAGGACATTCCATATAGCCTAGGTGTGCAGTAGGCTATACCACCTAGGTTTGTATAAATATTAATACGCTCTATGATGTTCGCACAACAACGAAATCACCTAATGACACATTTCTCAGAACGTATCCCATCATTAAGTGACACATGACTGTAGTAGAGTTTACTAGTAGTTGAAATCTTAACATATTCCCAGTAGTGTCTTTGAAATAGTCCAGTATTTCCAAACTAAAGGTCATGATCCCAAGGAAGCATTCTAGAGAATTCCAAAAGAATAGGAAAATGAAATTCAGCACTGTATGGCAGTAGCCACAGGCCAGACTGAGCTTATGGTCGGCAAACCTGTTTCCAAATCAATGCATAGTCATGGCGCCATGTTTGCAAGACTGGCCCATTAAGGCTTTAGTAGTGGCAATACAGACCTGGGGTCTCTCAAAGGACTTCTCCCAGAAAAGTCAAGTCTTTCAAAATCCGCAGGAAAGTAAACATACTAGAAAACCCTAAAGGAAATCTCTGAAAGGGTTAGGCATTCATACATGACGGCAATAGTGTGGGTCTGAAATGAGAACAATGTATAAGTGGTCAAACCTAAATATTCCATTTTTGTATTGTATCAGAAAGGAAATGTCATGTTGGGGAAGAACTTCCTTCACTCTAATAAGTCGCCAAAATACAGCAGCACACAACAATGCTGGTTTACAGCATGTCACATAATGCAGGGTTCTGAGGTGGGAAATGCCAGCCGATGGCCACTTTTGTAGAAAGGATTCTGCAAGTCCGTTACTTTTATTATTTGAGATAGGCTCAGGAATCAGATAGAAAACAGAGACTAGAAAGGAAAAATTAACATTTTTCCTACGTTTAAAATAAAATTGACATATTAACAAGTAACAAGTTAGCAATTTTTATTATTATTCTGGGAAACAAATTTTCAGACTGTGAATACAAACTTTTCTCAAGAAAGTATATGTGTTAATGATAAAGATATTATCTGATTTGATTTAGATTTTAAGTCCACATGGTAGAAAAAATCTCCAGTTGTAGTTTCAAGTGTGTGGTCATTTATGACTTGTAACTCATTTCTCTGTAATGTTGTACGGATTTACCTGGTCAAGCATTAGAAGTCTACCCAGGAATTACCAAGGAATTTTGGTCTTATTCTTCATTGTGTGATTTTTAGATATGCTTATATAACTCTTTGGCTATAAATTAGACATTTGAGGAAAGATATTAATTCTTCACCTTATTTCATATAATTTTCATTTTCTGTTTTATTTTATTGTATTTTATTTCTATTTCCATTAATATTCTACACAAGTTAAAACATTTTTCACCAAAGAGTTGCTTATTGGTAGTTTTATGGGCCTCTGTTATGGACTGGATTATGTCACCCTGAAATTCATATGTTGAAGCCCTAACCCCCACTATCTCAAAACGTGACCGTATTTGGAAATAGAGGTGATTATGTTAAAATGAGGTCACTTGGGTAAGCCCTCATCTGATATAACTGGTGTCCTCACAAGAAGAGGATATTAGAACATAGTCACACACAGAAGAAAGACCATGTGAAGACACAGGGAGAAGATGGCCATCTACAAGGCAAGGCGAATGGCCTTGGAAGAAACCAATTCTCCTGACCATTGACTATAGACTTTTAGCCTCTAGAACTGTGATCAAATAAGTTTCTGTCGTTCAAGCCACCCAGTCTGTGGTACTTTGTTATGGCAGCCCTAGTAGACTAATACAGCCTCCATCTAAAATGCTAGCATAATATGTCTTGTTCTCATCTCTTCCATTTAATAGACCACTTTTTTTCTATTTTCTATTAATAGAAATAGAAAAAAGCGGTCCTTAAGATACATATTCATTCAACAAATATTTATTGAGCATCTACTATGTGTCTAATATTGGGATGGGACAGTAACAAATGCAGTGTCAGGTCCCATGAGCTTACAGACTAGTAACAAAGAAATTACTCTTTTTCTGGAATTATTCTTTATTTCAGAAATAGGCCTTATAAATTGGTCTATAAACTAAAAATCTCCATAGAGAATGAACTAGGAAAGATAAATTTAGAAAAACAAAATAAACAAAATCCTAACATTTTAATGTTACATCACTATATTGCCAGAAGCCATCTGCATCGGTTGGATCTTTTGGGAAGCATAGAATGAAAGATCGAAAGGAAAGAAAGCAGCTTTGGGAAGAGAGAGCCTCAGACCACAGTGCAGATCTGACAAAGTATTGGCCAACCCAACTAACTGAGAGCTCTTAAGGGAAGAGTGCCTGTTAGAGAAGTCCTGCATTGGGCAGAAATGGCTTGGCCCTGGCACTGCGACCTTGCTCCATCATTGGCTGGGAGCTGCCTGGGAAGAGAAAGCATGGTGGCCTCTACTGGAAAGGTGAGGCAGGTCCTGAGCTGCTCACAGCTGGAGACTGTCAGCTAATTGGGCTCATGGAAAATTCTTTCTTGATGGGAGATCTGAGCAGCACCTCCACACAATTGTCACAGCCTCCAAAAGGTGATATAGGGACCTGGATTTTTTTTTAAGTCAGTACAAACAATCCCCTTACACTTAAAACATAGAAAAACCTCTCAGCAAGTGCTTTAATAGCCAAAATCAAGGTCTTTAAAGATATGTATTTTGAACACTTGATACAACTTTAACTTGCCAAGTATTTGTATAGTGAAAAGAAGATTTAAATTGTAAACTTTTGTTAAAGTGTGATATGTCCCTATACGGAAAAGCACTTTTGCCCAAAAGATAAAATTGTGCTTTTGAATGCAATGTTAGGATTTGGAATCTAAAGAAGGTAAATATTTGAATTTTGGCTTTTATTCATTCATTCATTCCATTACTACATTTCAGGTGCTACACTAGGAGCTGAACATGGCAAAACATACATAGTTCCTGCTGTGGACCTAAAGCAGAAGAGCTAAACAGTAAACAAATAACCAGGGCAATAAATACATATTCATGAATGGAGCTTAGTGCTCTGAAAGAAAAAGGGAACCTGTCCTAAACTGACCTAGGCTGGCCAGGGCGGGGGGCGATTGTCAAGGAAGTACTGACTGTGCTGGCATCTAAAGGATAAATGTATGTTTGCAGAGAGTGAGGAGTGCAGAAAATGACAGCATGAGGACATGTGCAAAGGCCCTGGGGCAGGAAGAAGTCAGCAAAACTATGTGGCCAGATCTCCAAAGTCAGGGGGAGAAGTGGTGCCAGGGGAGACCAGAGAATCAAGGAAAGGATCCCAACTAGCTGAATCAGCGAAGGCACATCAAAGACTGTGATCTGTGCTCTAAGAGCAATGGGAAGTGTTTTAAGCAGGGGTGGGTAACATGATGGGGTTTGTGTTTTCAAATGATAATTCTGACTATAGTGTGGAGAAGAAGTTAGAAGGAGGCTGAGTAGATCTGGAAAGACCACTGAGCAAGAGAGTGTATGATTCAGGTGAGAGACGATGGTCCCAGTCATGAGCTGACATTTTTTTAATTTCCACAGTGCATGTCCCAAAATGGACAGTCTGAGGAGGTCATTGTGGACTAGGAGACACTATCCTGTCATTGAAATTAAAAGGTCACAAAACAGACACACATAATGACTTAATTCTTCCAGTTTTACTTGACAAAGTTTTACTGTTCCACTGTCACCACAAACCCAATAGGTCCAAAGCAGAAGGGGTCCCCGTAAACCAGATCTGGGTCTGAACCACTTTCTCCCATCCACCCCATCATCTGATCTCCTCATCTTTGCTTGTGAAATCTGGACGCCACCTGTGGCACTTCCCTCTCCTTTATCCCTGTACTCTGTCTGTCACTGAGTGACCCTGGCAGGAAGAATCTGCACTCAGATCCCCTGGCTCCGTGCACCCTGTCCTGTACCCCAGCCGCAGGGACTGGGCCGCAGGGACTGGGACACACCCATGTCTCTGTCCAGAAGAACTGTAGCTTACAGGAACAGAGACAATTGAACTTTGTTTTCTCATCATATTTCATAGGTGCAGCCATTAGGTTTAATCTTCTTCTCGTTTATGAAAGTTTCCTATACTACGCTGGCCACCTTCTCCCCAAATTCTTAAATCTGATAGTCCACACTTTGCAATTTCCTTTTGAATCACTGTCCTGCCCTTTAATTGGCTACAATTTCCTAAATGGTGAAATGAGAGATTTAGACAAGATTTGTAGCACAAGCGGTCTTCAAGCAAAATCTTATGCGGATACCTAGCATGAGAGACATAAAATTATAATTGCTCTACTTAAACAAGGAGTGGTAGGTCCAGAAAACTTCCCTTGTGCCCCTTTACCCTGGCCACTCCAGGGCACCTCATCTGAAGGGCATAAGAACCCTAACTTGAGAATCACTGGACTTGAACACCTCTAAGGTCTCTTGTAGCCCTAAAATTCTATGGTCTATCATTTCTTAAAAGTCACTTGTCTCACCCTTTCCTCTAATTCTCACCACAACAGATTTCAGACCTTTTTCACTTCCAGCCTGCAAGATTACAAATTGGTTTCCTTACTCTTCCAGTGTACTAGGTTGACTAGTGTCCCCTCAAAACTCAGGTCCACCCAGAACCTTAGACTGTGACCTTGTTTAGGGTCTTTTGAAAATGTAATTAGTTAAGATAAGGTCATACTCAAGTAGGGCAGGTCACAAATCCACTAGGATGGGTGTCCTTTTAAAGAAGAGAAAAAGAGACTCAGAAAGAGAAGAGACACACAGGGGACACCATGTGACAACAGAAGCAGAGATTGGAGTGATGCTGCCACAAGCCAAGGAACCCCAAGGATTGCCAACAACCACCAGAAGCTCAAAGAGACGAGGAAGGACCCTCCCCTAGAGACTTCAGAGAGCACGGCCCTGCTGACACCTCAATTCCAGACTTCTGACCCCCACAGTTGTCAGAAAATACACCTGTGTTATTTTAAGGTCCCTAGTTTGCAGTTATTTGCTATGGCAGCCCTGGCAAATTAATACATCCAACTAAAATGCATTTTATGTATTTCTTCCAGATACATTTTTCTTGACCTCTGCTCTCATCTCGTTCCTCTACCACTGATTTCATTTCAGGAAGTGCTGGAGTTATCGAGCAACTACTATGTGGTAGGCACACTGAGGATGCCGGGAGTATGGAGGTGAACAACGTCAGCACAGCCCCAGCCTCCAGGCAGCTTCCAGCCTAGTGGGGAAGACAGACGTTAAACAAACAGAGCCTCCATCTGATGTACAATAATTTTATAAACTGTGATGTACTATAAACAAAAAGAATAGGTTGCCATGAATACAGCTGGAGATCGGAGGAAGAGGGGGACAAGCCGATGTCAGAAGGATAAGTAACAGATGTGGAAAAGCAGAGACAACGTGTGAGCAGAGGCTGGAGATGGGAGAGAGTTTGGGGTGTTTGCGGAACTGAAATGGAAAGAAGGCCATGGTGGCCGAAGACTGGTGACCAAGGGCAAAGTGACCTGGAATGAGAGTGGGGAAGAAAGCAAAGCCGGATCATAGAGGACCAAGTTCAGGACATTTGGGTCTTCATCTTGATGGAATAAGAAGTCACTGAGAGGTTTTAAATAGGAACATGACATGATGCATTTAAGTTTTTAAAACTGTCTCTGGCTGTAGTCAGGAGAAGGATCATATGCAGTCAAAACCAAAATGAATGGGGAAGGGCAGATAAAAGGGGGATGGTTAACGGGTGCAAAAATATAGTTAGATAGATAGAATGAACAGTATTTGATAGCACAACAAAGTGACCATGATCAATAAGTTAAGGTACACTTTAAAATAACAAAAAGAGTGGAATCGGAATGTTCCTAGCACAAAGAAATAATAAATGCCTGAGACGATGGATACCCCAATTACCTGGATTTGATGAATTGACATTGTATGCCCATATCAAAACATCACATGTACCCTATAAAGATATACAACTATCATGTACCCATTATAATTAAAAATAATTTTTTTAAAAAAATGGGGTGACCAGTAGGTAATGCAGTAGAAGTGCACGAATTTGGGTTGTGGATGGATCTGAAATATATTCTACTTTGTAGGTACACCTGACAGGATGCACTGATAAATTGGATCTGAAGAAGAAGGATGGGGTATCAATAGCTTTCTGGCTTGAGAGATTGGAGGGAGATGCCATTTGCTGAGATGGGAAGGCTGGGTGTGTTACTTAGGGGTACAATCTAAGCCACTGTTCATACTGGTCCCAAAGCTCAGTGGCTCAGAAAAGATGAAAACATTTCTCTCTTGCATAATAAGCCATAGGTAGAGAGTCCAGAACTGGTAAAACAGATTTGCTGCCATCCTAAGAGCAAGGTTTCTGTCTTTGGATCTAAGTTAGCTGTGTTAGGCTTCAGCCTTTCCAACTGCATCCCAGCCATCAGGGAGAGCACTGTTTTAGGGGCCCTGAAAGTGGCCCATATCACATCTGTTGACATCTCATTGGTCAGAGCCTAGTCACACAGCCACACCTAACAGAAATGGAGGCATGAACTGAGGCCCTTGGCTGGGCAGACATACGCCAAGCTAAAATCGGAAAGTTCTTTTACTAAAGGCAGAGAGTAGAAAGGATGCAGGTGGAGAACCAGCAGCCTCAGCCACACTAGAGAGTGATCAATATGCAAGTGGCAATGACAAGTAGGTGAGTGGGAGGATCCTATGGGATATCTCAGTGGAAACATAAGGCAGGTGGATGGAAATACGAGTTTAAGAAGCTCATGGGGCAGAAAGAGGCCAGAGTTAAGAATCTGAGAGTTTTCTCCATGTAGAAGGTATTTCAGAGGGTCTAAATTAAACCAAGTACAGTAGAAAAAGCAGAGGGCCAAGGACTAAATCCTGAGCACCTCGAACACTGAGAGGTTGGGCTGAGGAGTATGCACTTGCAAAGGAGACTGAGAACCCCGTGAAGTAGGAGGAAAGCCAGAAAACACAGGGTCCTGTGGAAGGAAGCACGGAGAGCATTTCTAGAAGGATGGCTTGCTGTGTAACATGCTAGTGAGACACTTAGTAAGACGAGGATGCGGACACTGACGATGTATCTCTAGGGCCAGTCCAAACTTTTCTACTTTCCATCGAAGTGTTTAGAATCCATTTTCAGCCTGTCTGTCCAAACATAGTTCTCTCTGCTTCCTGCTCTAAAATAATGTCCATATTCTCAGAGTTCCTGAACATGTTAACTGGTTCCCACCTTTGATCAGACTCTTTCTTCAACCTAGATTGATATTTCTCCCCATTATCTAGTTACCCAAGTTATCCCCATTCTTCAAGGCCTCCCACTCCTGAAGCTGTCTGTGACTCTTAGAGTCCAGAGTTGAACACTAAACGGTTCTCTCATTGTATTTCACATGTTATTTTTTCCCTCTAACTCCTAAGGGTGGAGACCACATGACATATATTTCATATCCCCAACAACCTAATAGAGTTAGCCAGGTACCCAAGCTAATGGGTACCCAATGCTGATGACGTAGGGACAAGTATAATACTTTCTGGGTACAACAAATGGGATGTAAATTTTAGATGTAAAAGGACCTTTGAGATTATCTGATTCAAATCTCCCACTTACACATGAAAAGTCTAAAAATCAAAGAAAACGTGAAAATATTTTCTTTGTATTTAAACAGAATGCAAGTTAACATTCAATCACCATCCTCACCAATGAGCACCACTGAAACGCTGTGGCCCCACTAAGTGCACTTTTCACTCACCAGCCCTTAGCTTCAGTTCCTTCAGTTCCCCATCAAGCACCTATTAGGCACCTGGTACGTGTCAGGCTCTGTGATCATGAACAAGACAAAGTCCTGCCTCGGGAACTCTGTAGATACAGAAGCTGGAGTCTGCATCAGTGTCTCTCTTCCAGGTATCCAGCTATGTGCCAATTTTCCGAGGAACCTTGAAACATGTGCACAGAAATAAAATAAAGCCCTGTCTTGACTTAGTTAATAAAAGCAAGTTCACCTGCATTAACTAACTTTGATCTGCCTCGCCACAACCCCTCCACTCATATGCTGAAAATTGTGCCACATTTAGAGTAAACCATATTGAGGAATCAATTATATTTAACTTTTTGGAGTTATCCAGCTCTTCTCCTCTAATTCAAATAGTTCTCTATGAATCTCACTGAGGTATGTCAATCATCTCATTGTAAGCCATATGATGACTTATAAGTATTAATAAATGTTTGCTGTGGAACAAAGATGGTCTTAACCAGCTTTTAATCCTCCCAGTATTTGTTTTCAGCACTACAGAAGGACCACTGTTGTGGGTGCAGCTCAGAGATGAGAGAATTTACCAAACCCTGGAAAGCTTCCAAGGAAGGATCAAGGGATCTCCTTTCGTGGTAATCCTTATGAACACTTTAAGAAGCCCATTCTCAAACTGTGTGGTGGTCTTTATACTGACCCAGCTGCACAGTTCACAGAAAACAGACAGGAGGCTAACAACGTGGTGACTCTCAAACCCAGTACCACCGTGACTCCTGGGCTTCTGGGACCCCCTGCTTGGTGGAGGGCCTCACTGGGGAGGAGTCCATGGGATCACAAGGAAATGCCCACACAGAATCTGTGCCTCAGGTATTCTAGACCATGCTGTCAGAACCCAGGACTTCATAAGCCTAATGCCTGGGCCTCAGGGGCCTCTTCCCTAGCTCATCCTCCTGAGGACAGAGCATGTCGCGTATATGCACATTCTTAGGCCCAAGGACAGTCAAGGCACAGCTATTTGGGGTGGAGAGGAAAAGGGAACTTGGATGTGCTGCTGGGGCATCCCCATTTCCCAGAAAGAAGAAGGCCCTTGAGGTATGGCATGGAGCAGGGAGTGGATAGAACAGGGTGGGCTGCAGCTTCCACTCACACTTTTGCCCAAAAGTTAGGGGTAGGCCGGCCCAAACCCTTGCAAAAGGAGCTGCATTATAAGAACTCCTTGTGCTCCGCGGCTGTAAATGACTAACTCCCCGCGGGGCTGCTCTAGCAGGAGACAGCCATGGCAAGGAGTGTGCCAAGGAAAGGGCATCCTGAGATTTACCCACTTTGACACCTCATCCTTGGTGACGGTGGGAAGGAGTCTGTCTGCCATGGAAGCATTTGGATGTGAGTTTTTGTTCGGGCTCAAGGTTATTGGCCTTAATATCCACTTAGCCCTTCCCAGCAAGCACGAATCTAACTAGCTGGAATGGGGTTTTATGTGATAGAATGTTGCTTATATGTTTCATTGTTTTCTTAAAATTTTAAAAAACCCAAAGTTTAAAATTTATATTAGGTATCTATACCTACTTTCAGAATGAATTTAAATTGTGACCAAGATGCTTACTCTTCTATACTTGGGGTAGCATTCAATCTTTAACTCATAAAGGAGGCCATTTAATTGCTCCAGGCAAATAATACTAATTTCATAGTAATGATTATAACCTTTATTATTATTATCTAAAAATGGTGACCTATTTTTCCTTTGTTCTCCCCACCCCCAATCCTTCTCCCTTGGTGTCTTTCCTCCACCGCTACGCACAAGTGGCTAGTGTGTACACACTAATGAGTTGCCCCGGCACTTAAGCATCTTAATCCCAAATCATAAAGACCCTAAGCAGGACCTCAGCTGCTATCCATAAACTTATATTTAAAAGCCAGATAAAAATGAAATTAATTCAGCACAGAGCCCATGCAGTGAGGAAAAAAATTAAGTGTCAATTTAAAATACTTCGGTGTGTCCCTACCCTGCCTGAGCTCATAACTTCTCACATGCTTAATAGGTCATGTCATAGTTAATGCTTCTTCCTTCTAGGAACGGCTCCATAAGCCTCCCTGAAATCCAGTTATGGCAGATGATGGGGGCATGGAGACGCGGAGGCGACTCCCCACTTTCTCTAATTGGAATGGCTAATTCGCCCAGAACAGCAGTTCCATCCAGATGCTCAGACTCTGTTCAGAGTCTGGAAATCTGTAGTGAGGGGATTTACTCAGGATGCTGAACAAAGAAAGCCATCATTATCTGTGTTCAGGAAAAAGTATTCTAATTAGTGTTAATATCCTCCTGCTGAGCTTCCTGTCATCCGCATTTTGATCCCTCTCCTTGGATTTTCTAGGATCTGATGTCCTGGCTCCACACAAGCAAGGGTCAGGGCACTAGCATGGGCAGACGTGCAGCTGATGCCGGTGTGCCGTCCAGAGCAAAAGAAGAGCTTTAAAACGCCACCTACGTTGACTGTCTGGGATGAGATCTTTATAAAAATTGGTTCAGCAAGTGTTAAGTCAAATGCACTCAATTTATAAACCCATAATATCAGGTAGTAATTGCATAAAAGCATTTCTTATGCAGAATATGTGGAACACTGTCTTCAAACATTTGAATTGCCATTAAGGTCCTCTGCAAATGAATCCAAAACATTTGGATACCCATTAAGGTCTGAGATTTCTCAGGAATAAATTTAGACTCCAGGGGAGATCAGGCACAAGTCAGCTTGATAAATCCCTTTTGAAAATGTCAATGGCAGGAAGAGGTGCAGGTGGCCTTCCCCTGGGTTCCTTTCTTCTCACTCACCCCCCTGAAGTCAGCGCCCTGGTGAGCTGATTTGAAAGCCCTGAACACAGCCCTAGAGACAGACTAAGAAGACAAACTTGATGAGCAAGTGCCATGAGGAAAGGAGAAAAGAAAGATGCTAGGCAAGCCATGAATTGCCAACAGAACCAGCACACCCAACTGAGGGCTTTAACCGACCCAGCCGAAGCCCTCCATACCAGGTTTTCTGAGTGCCGGGCACTCTGCCAGCCACATGTTTTATGTCACATATGACGTGTGAGGCTTATGGTCCGAGCCAGACTTGAGGAGGAGCCAGGTCTGCAGGTACCTGGGAGGGAAAATCTGAACAGCGAAAAGGAAGGTTCTCCCCACCTCCTCACCTCCCTCCCAAAGTAAAAGTGATGATAATCATCTGTGACAACACCCAAAATGTCTGAAATGTCCACACTAAAAAGTCATCTATTCCTTTGACTTAAATTTTTTTCAGCCCTGGAGGTGAAGGGTGACAGATATGAACAGTGCAAAAACTTTCCAGGAAAATCTAGGGGCATCTCTTGATTCTAACCTGTGTTTAGAAGCTGGAATCCCTGACCATAAAGGCAAATGAAGAGCTATCATGTGTGTGGTTATTTTACAATAAGGCTCCAACCTGAATCCACAGATACTCACTTATTGTGCTATATTTTTTCACAATGAAGCTGTGTAATAAAATGTTAATTATGTATTTTGTTCCCTGCAAAACCTAGAGATCAGCTCATTCATGATAGTTGGTGAGAAATAAGAAAAAGAATTCATTTGGTGTAGGTCTCATTAGAAAAGAGTGTTTTCCAGTCTTATTGTTGACTAACAAGTGAATAAATAGAATTCTGATTTTGAAGTACAAATCTCTCCTCCATCGTTTTCTGTGTAACTTTTCTGTCTGTGTAGATCTAAGATAGAAAACAAACATGAATAAATAAAGGAAATGTTGAAGGTAAATACTAAGAGGCCAAGATAAATATCTGAGGTAAGGGCAGGGGAAGAAGAGAAAGGAAATCTTAGAAACAAAGCTTTGTTGTTGCTGCTGCTGTCGTTGTTGATGATGGTGTTGACGTTGGTTGTGGTGGTGTTTTTAATGGAGAAAATCCAAGTAAATCAAAAGTTTTCCTCATATAAATGCAGACAACTAAACATTATTGGGGAGGGAGAAATAGGGGACTAAGAACCGAGGTAGAAGAAAGGAAATATAACAATGTCTCTCCAGGTGTGGTGGTGCATGGCCGTAGTTCCAGCTACTCAGGAAGCTGAGATGCAAGGATCACTTGAGTCTAGGAGTTCCAGACTAGACTGAGCAACATAGTGAGACCCCATCTCTAAAAGGAAAGAAAGAAAGGAAAACAATATCTCCACAAATGACAAATGTAGGGTCCTTTATTTTTACCCGTCAGCCTTCGGTAAGTACTAGTTTATGAAGAAAGAAATTAAGGAAAGTACACAAAGAACCAAGGGCACCTTAGCCAATCAATATATGCAATAGGTACTGCTCAAGCACTTTGCTCAGCTAGCCTCACTATAAATACTATTAATGAAATTAATTCACTCTTTCATTCAATAAATATTTATTGAGAACCCATGATGTGCCAAGAACCATCCTAGGCCATAGGAATTTAAAGGTGAGTAAGAGAGACAAGATCTCCTATCCTCACTGAGCTTACATAATGGAAAGAGAGATAGGAAATAAATAAGCAAACCGATAAGCAAAAAGGACAATTTCTGCTTGTGGTAAGTGTTAGGGGAAAAAAAGAAAACAATAATATAAAAGAGAGTAACTGAGTAGGCTATTTACAACCGGGTGACATCTAATCAACAATTCATCCATCTCACAGGAAATATACACTGGGTGCTTAATCAGTTAGCTTTCATAGCACAACAAACCACCCCAACTTAGTAGCCTGAAACAATCACCATTTCTTTAGGATAAGCCCACCTTATCCTGAGATAATTCCGGTCTCAGCTAGACTCTTTCATGCATCTGTGGTCAGCTAGTAGTCTAGGCAGCTGTACTTTTGAGGGTCGGCTGGCCATGAGGGTGACTAGGCCTTGTGTCTGTCACCCTGCAGCCGCCCAGCCCAGGCTTGGAGCCTCCACAGGGTCCAAGAAGGAAAGCAGAAAGGTGCAAGGCCTCTCGCAGTCTAGGCCCAGAACTGACACCACGTACCTTCTAGCACATTGTATGGCCAAAGAAAGTCACAAGGGCAGAAAATACAAAGTCATATTGCAAAGGGGGAGCATAGGGGAAGGGGAATAATTCTCGGGGTTTTTGCAATCTAACACAGGTGTCTGCGGGTAAAGCAGGAACGAAGAATACAGTGGTGAACAAAGCAGACATGACCCCTGTCTTCTGGAGCTTACGATCTATTATCTACAACCAATCTCCTACTGGGAGAAATGCCTGCCTACAGCTCTAAGAGAATGGAGGCAGAATGGATGTTTACCTGTGGGACATAAATGTTGATTTCATTAATTGGCACTTGGCACCTGAGGCAGGGGATTCTGCCTGCTCAACATGGGACCTATTAACACGCCTTATTGTGAATAGAACTAATTACTGAAATTGGATTCTAACCAAGCCACCCTCCGTCACTGCTCTACAGTGCCAATCCTATTGAGCCACAGTTCTGTCGAAATCTTATTTTCTTTTAAGACACAGTCATTTGTTCGTTCGTTCATTGCTTCCAACTCCCAATTGCATCTGGTGCCCGTGGACCAGAATTATTTGTCCAGAAGGTGACCTTTGCTGCTGTGGCTTTCTCCTGAAAAACGACTTCCAACAAACATGCGGCAAGCCCAAGGGCCAGGAGGCCTGGCCAAGGCCTGTTGGTCGTCCACCTCCCAGATGTCAGAGCCCAGAGACAGAAGGTGATTGTCTCCAAATGGCCTCATCCTTCGGCCCTGCAGGGGAGCAGCCATGTGGCAGACACGACAGGCCCCTGCTCTGCCAAGGCTGTACAGAGCTCGCCACAGGGGCCCAAACTCGGAAGAGAAACTTGCCAAATTCTGGCAGAAAAGCTGAGCAAAGATCTTCATGTGCTTTGTCTCAATATGTTTTTCTGGAAAATGGGGCTGCTACCACTTAATTCTTATTCCCAGGTTATGCAGAACACATGTCCTTATATGTTTACTCACATTAGTGTTGTTGGTCAACAAAGTCTTATGATGCACCACTGTAGAGTTACAAGAATAAATAAAACCCAGGCCCTGTCCCCAAGGCATTTGTTGGCTTGTAGACATGTACAGTGAAGCTTCTCCAGGTCTGGGACTGCCATTATAAAATGGTTTTATTTAATGTCACATACAAAAAGCAGGCTCATAAAAAACCAGGGTGTTGCCAATGATGATGTTAATGCTTTCCATAACTTAAAAGGAAAGACTCTGTTTGAACCCTTCAGTTATTTGTGTTGCCTTTGTCTTTTAGGCCAAAATTCTTCAGCTAGCTGGGTAAAAGTTTTGGAAGAGCCCGGCCATACAGAGATTACTCCTTCAGAACTGGGGGAGGGGAAGGTCTTACGTTAGGAAACGAAATTCTCATGGCCGAGTAAGGTTTTATCCATCCCTCAACAGAGACAGGAGACACGGAGGCAGGTGGGAGCTTCTGTCTACTCTAGTCCTTCTCCCTCCACCCTACTTGGGACACATTCCATGGTCCCCACTTCCATGCCCTCGTTTGTGCTGCTCCCTCCGCGTCAAATGCACTTTCTCTTTGCTTGTCAAGGTTCTAACTCTGCTGTAAAACTGAGCTGATAAGAACCCTTTTCCATGAAGCCTTACCTGAAAGACCCCCATGAAGCCTAAGCCGGTCATTTTGCCTGGTAGTCGTAGCTCTCCACAAGTTCCATCCTATTTATCTAAAACTTTCCGTGCCATTTCACTTTGTTTTCCCCACAGTGTCTTACATAATGCTAGATGCACAATAGGTTCTCAGTAAATATTTGCTGAAAGTGAATAAATGAAAGGGAGGGAAGAGGAAAGAGGAGATGAAAAGGAGAAAGGGCAGAGGGAAAGAGAGAAAATGAGAATGAACCAATTCTTCTGTACAAGGATCCCCAGGAGAGAGCCAGCACCAACCCAAAAGAAGAGCCAGAAGAGGCAGACCGCCTGTCTATTTGAGGGAACTGGCAGATTCCATCTCCGGTGACAATGCCTTTCTGAGTACACAGATCTTTCTGACCGGTTTTGAGATCCAGCTATGTAAGGAGGAGCTGCAGCTTCTTCTCCTTGTTCTGAAATGTGTGATGACTCAAGGACTGGGACCAATGAGAGATGCCACTGACACAACAGTATCCAGCAGAAACAGCTACAAACTGAACAGCAACGCTACCCACCCTGTGACTCCCCCAGTTTAACTCCAGGCAGCACCGGGGCTTGTTCATTTTAAAACAATAGGGATATGGGTCCTGAATTGCAGCACAATTTCCTCTGGGTGATCAAACATGACGATTTTAGAAGGTCACAGGGTGGGGAGTAGGGGGAGCACTACAATGTGGAAGCTGAGAATCTCCCACAGAGCCCCACTTTATTCCCATCTCAGCTTTTTTGCACTTCCTTTGAGCAGTAACACACCACATAATAGCTGTGAGAAGGGGAGAAGGGACAACCTCACCCAAAACACAAGAGGATTGTCATCTGCTTGGCCCCAGGCCTGTATGCTGTTAATCATTAAATCGAGGCTTCTCTACCACCCTCTCCTCCCCCTGTTGGTAGGCTAAGTCCATAAGCCTCTGATAGCAGGTCTCAGGTGCCAAAAGCATTTCAATATGTTTTCTCGATATGAGATTTTCTCAAAAATCACAACCTGGTTTAGTAGAGAGAGACAGTGGTGTTATTTCCACGTTACAGATGGAGAGCTGAGAGGCTGAGAGGTTAAATGACTGGTCCAAAGTCACAGGCAAGTAAGTGGGACCCCGTGTACCTTCAGGGCACTGTCTCTGAAACTCTGTGTCCCGGGAATTCCTCTCCCCAAACACCCTCTTCCTCTTGCTCATGCTCCCCTAGTGCCCTGCAAGTACCTCCAGGGTGGACTTGCAGCCTTCAACCTGTCCCCTAAGCCAGGCCCTGTCTTGCCCTGCTTTGTCCTCAGGTCATGGCACAGTGTCTGACTCATACACGGTGTTCGATAAATATTTGTTGAACTATACTGTACTAAACCCGAGATTTCTGTCTCCAAACTCATAACACTGGAACCCATTCCTGCCCAAAAGTGTAAGTCATTGCCTGCAAAAAGTATTATGTATTCACTGAAGATTACTTGGAAAGTAATGATAAATATTTAAAATTTTAACATGACTAATTTCATGAACCAGAGATAATTACAAGATATATATTGATGTACTTCCTCCAGCTTTTCTTCTATATGTTCTATAGATTGAGATTATAGATGATTTAACACTGGACTATAAACATTTTCCTCATTATCATATTTTTTGAAATCTTCATTTCCAGTGGTTCTTGAAATTTATATTCCAATATATTCTGACATTATAATATTCAAGCATATGTAAGCATCCTAATATATTTAGCCTTGTTTAATGTTGATTATTTATGTTGTCTCTGAATTTTTAAGTATTAAGTTTAAGATTAACAGTTGTGAATAAATCTCTGTTCAAATTTCTGTTTCTTTAGGATAAAGTTCTAGAGGTGAAATTATTTTTAGTCTTTTACACATTATTTTTAAATTGCTTTCCTGAAAGAATATAGCCTGAGGTTCTTTGAAGTGACATCAGATAATTAAGAATATAGTATCGAAAGGAAGTTCAGGAATCACCCACCAAAATCCAAATCACTTTATGGATGGGAAAACTAAGACCCAAGAATGGTTTGTAAATGGTCCTACTGATGTTGGGTTAACATATTTGAGAATAAATCAGCAAAAAAAGATTAAGGGAAAGCGACATTCTTAAGGTATAGGTAGAGTCACAAAACACAAAAGAAATTAGTTTAAAACATGTGGCTGAGGGCAAAAGGGCATTCAATGAAGCTCTCCATTTCCAGCTATATTGTCTTCTTCTTCCCAATAACTAAAATTGGCTCTTCCTCTCCTCTGATGACTCTGGAGGGAGTCAGCTGTAGTTCTAATATCCCTGCTCTGACTCCTGTCCAAATGATCAGTTAGCAAATATTTGGGGTCAAGAAGCTTTAATTGAGGTTCCAAACATTGTGGTAGATACTAAGGATACAGACGGACAAAGGTCCTACCCAAAAAGAGCTTATATGCTAATGTCAGAAAACAGACCACAAAACATAAATAAAGGAGGAAAGTTCAATTAGTGACAAATGTTATAATCAAATAAAATAGGATAAGATATATTAGTGCATGGTGAAGAAAGCTGCTGTATATAGAATGGTCAAGAAAGGCTTTTCTGAGTTAAGATCCAAATGATGACAAGGAACAGCCACTGAAAGATCTAATTCATGCAGGACCCTGAAGGCCACACCAGCAGGCACCTTGGATTTTATTCTGCTTGCGGTGGAAAGCCATCAGAGGCTTTAACCCTTGAAGCTGTGTGCTGTGCTTTCTACTTTCTGGATATTGGGATCAGCCATGGAGAACGTAAATACCTGAGGAAGGCAGTCTGAGGACGAAGCCCCAGGGACCCCAGAATTGAGAGCCCTTGTAGGGAGAAGAAGGGAATAAAGGAGACTGCCACATGTCTCACCTAGGGAGGAGGAGAACCAAGACAGTGTGGTCTTCCAGAAGCTCAGGGAAGAAAGTGTTTGAAGAAGGAGGATGTGGCCAACGACATACAACACGGCTGAGAGGATGAACAAGGTGAGGACATCGACCATGGGCTTTGGCAAAATGAGGATTGTTAAGGACACTGAAAGAAGAGAGTTCAGTGAAGTGGTTGATATGAAAAGCCTAAATGGAGTGGATTGAAGAGAGAAAGGGGGATGTGGAAGTAGAAATAATAAGTAGCACTGTCTCTTTCAAGTTTTGTTGTGAAGCACAACAGAGAAATGGGGCAGTCACACAGAGCGTGGGTCAAGGGAGCTTTTGCAGCAGCACCATCCAGTAGAACTTTCTGTAATGAAGCAAATGCTCTGTATCTGCTATTGGGCACTTGGAAAGTGGCTGGTAGGACTAAGGACCTGAATTTTTTATTTTATTTAATTCTAATTAATTTAAATTTAAATAGCTACACGTAACAAGTAGCTACTGTTTTGTGCAGCGCAGTTTGTAGTCATTGTTCCTTTAAGGAGTGATGTTAAGACACATCTGTATGCTGATAGGAATCATTACATGCATTATTAACTCAAATGGATATCTAAGTAATTCTGGATTCTGAATGACTCTTTCTGCCACCACCACCTCCACGTCCTTAAATCTGTTGGTGTTTGACTCATAGCTTGTGTTTTACAATAAGACAAAAAATCCATCCCTTGTGGTCAGTTCATTCCGTGAACCATCATAGTTCCAGGTGAGTCACTTCAAGCTCTGTGTGCCTCAGTCTTTCCATCTAGGACTGAAGTTTAAAATAAGAATACTGCCATTCCATCTTTTAAGGAAAAAGTAGAAGATCTCCTTGTTGGGTCTAGTTATTAACGGAATGATAGTATGATAAACAATTAACAAGCTTTGGATATAGCAAGCCATAAAGATTCATCTCCCAGCTCTTCTATATATTAGCTGTGAAACCTGAAGTGAATTACATGAACTTCTCAGGGGCTCAGTTCCTACATCTGTAAAATGAGGATAATAAGAGTCTAGGGTGTGGCAAAGATCAAATGAGATCATGTGGGCAGCTGTCCCTATATGATATATGGTAGGCATTTAATAAATGTTACCTATTATCGTTAATAGCAGGCATTAGAGAGACCAGCCCTGGAAGCACCACCATGCCCCTATTCTAGTGTTGGTTTAAGGAAGCTAATGCTTCTGTGCGTTTTGTTCATCATCTGAAAAGTAGATGCATGGTTTATATGACACCAGGGTGGCTCAATTTCCTAAACCAGGGATCCAGGATTAGGAAAGAGCTTCTCTAATTTGCAGCATGTGGCTCCTTCCTGAGAGTGAGTGCAAGGACAGGAGGGTTTGGAGGGCTTCTCCAATAAACAGTAGCTACTACTGGATGACTTGTTATTTTTCCCAGACTTTTATCTACCGGCACTGCCCACTTAACCCAAGAGACTTACTGATAATTCTGAGCCCAGCTGCCAGGCCAGCAGTCATCTGTGCAGAACTTCAAATGAATACCCCAGACCCGCCTACTTTCTCCACAGAGTGCTGCAAGATATGTCTCCCTTGCTCCTGATAAAGGCTTTGAAGAACATCTCTCCTGTTAACAATCAGCTTTTGATTGTGCCTGAGTTGGATCTTTATTTTGTCTTTATTCATCGTACCTCTTTAAATGGGTTCTTTCACACTCAGATTAGCCTAAAGGAAGCCCCCTGAAACAATGAGCCCAATTCTCCCTGGATGCAGGGAGTGAGCTGTCAAATGATCACATATAGGGCCTCCTGCAGGGCTGTGAGTGGAAAGTGGGGTTGGTGATGCTCCTAGCACTAGAGCAAAGTGAATTAAGCTAACTTCAAAAGCAGTGACCTAGGGGGAAAAGCAGAGATGCAGCACACAGCGGGTGGCCCAGGAGGACAATCTTCACTCACTTTCAGAGGAAGCTTGTTTCCCTCAGACACAGAGCAGCTTCTTTCTGGGAAAGCCCAAGGTCATCATTAGTGTCTAAAACACCAGAGCCTGTCTCCCACTGGCACAGGAAAACAGCCAGTGTGATTTGGGGGCTGTGGAGAGTACACTGCCCCCAAAAGCAGGTGTATTTCTGAAATTATTCTACTGAGATTTTTTTTTTCCCGTTGGGGAATTGATTCTCCTTGACCTAGAGGAACTGTGCCCACCTCTGCCATCTTGGCACCTGGCATACAGCCTGGCCTGGGTCACTAGAACCCCATCCCTCTGGACACTGACTGGTCCAATGAATAGCACGTAACTCAAGCAGGACCAATCAGCATGCAAAGTTCTGTTGAAGAGAGAGAAAAACCATCTTTCTGCTTCGAAGGTCAAGTAAGTAGCCAGGGTCTATCTTTGCTGCCACATGAAGAGAATCGGGAGATGAAGAAAGACACAGCCCTAAGGACATAATTTGAGCACCTAAATGCAGCCATGCCTGAATGCCTAAAGTTTTATTTACCCCTTTGGACTTCATAGCTACATCAGTCAATAGATCTTTTATCTTACGCAAATTTGAATTGGTGTTCTGACACTTACAGCTGAGAAGCCATAAAGCTAAAATAATAATATCCAAGGTTCCTTAAGAATTGGTGGACAGAGATGGACATGATGAAGGCAGAGTTTTAGGAATATGTGTTTGACAATGGTTTTTAAGAGAAATTGTAGTATAGACAGCTGGTTGGGAGCCTATTGCCATAATCCAGGCATTGAGGTCTCTAATTTCAGGCAGTTAAAGCTGACTCTAAGTGATTAGGTAGAAAGGGAGTTTATTTAAAGGATATGGGAGGCCCAGGCTCTGCAACCTGATCAAGTCATTTATGACATGAATCATAAAAATATATTTGCATTCTTGAAAGCATCTGAATCACTATTATTTTAATAGGTATAAAATTTAGGAACATAACATTTTCTATAGATATTTTCACGATGTTAAAGTCATATTGAATAAGTAATTATTTATACCAAATAAGCTACAAGAACCATATTATTTTACCCATGTACCATAAGCATCTCATATACAAGGCAAAATAGAATCATTAAGAAGTTTGGAGAACACACTTGAAGCCAAAGTTCTAGAAATAATGCCCCCCTCACTGCAGAATTGGTCTGATGAGAAAATCATGACTGCTACCACCAACTACCGGGCATTTCAGTTTGCACTGCCACTTTCGTACCAGTTCTGAATAACTTTTGAGCCTGGAACTCAAATTTATACTGATCTCTGCTGCTGCCAATGGCATTGTAACTTCTGAAGCAGGAGCTATACGACCCTGGCTTCTGCCCTTGTTGCTGGCATGATATCCTTTCCTCACCAGTTCCTGAGTCAAAGCTGGGCCCCAGGATGGCTGATTGGTGGACTGCTATGGACTGAATTGTGTCCCCCACTAAAATGCATGTGTGGAAGCCCCAACCACCAATGTGACTATGTTTGGAGATAGGGCCTTTGAAGAAGTAATTAAGGTTACATGAGGTCTTTAGGGTGCGGGGTCCTAATCCAATACGATTGGTGTCATAAGAAGAGGAAGAGACACCAGGGGTGCATGTGCACAGAGAAAAGGCCATGTGAAGACACAGTAGGCAGGTGGCCACCTGCAAACTAAGCAGAGAGGCCTCAGATGAAATCAACTCTGCTGGCACCTTGTTCTTGGACTTCCAGCCTCCAGAACTGTGAGAAAATAAATTTCTGTTTAAGCCACCTAGTCTATAGTATTTTGCTATGGCAGCCCCAGTAACAAATATAGTGGATTGATTCATATGCCTTCTCCCTAGTTGTAAAGGAGCCGGGGAAGTGGTAGGTGGTAGCAGTAAAGATGAACTCAAAAGACCTCACAAATGAAGATGAAAGAGCTTTGGTGACTAATCAGAAGTGGGAGTGAAAGCAGAGAGTTAGTCAAAGAGCTCTCTCAGATTTAGAACTCAGTGGCTAGAAAGTTGATATTGACATCATAGATGGAGAGAAAGAGAAATTGCACAAGGGATTAACTCTGAGGAGTTTAATTCTGTACAATTTGAAAATATAGAGGCATCCAAGTGGAAACTAGAAGTGGGGGTCTGAGGCAGGGCACACTCTAGTGATGGAGGTAAAAGTTGTAAGAAGGTTACAGTGTTTGAGGGACAGAGAAGTAGATCTAGGATCTTGGGAAAAGTCCAGCTGAAGATGGTGGAAGGGAATATGTCAGCTACATCAGTTAGAATGGTCTAATTCATGTTCCAGTAAAAAAAAAAAACTAAAATCTTAGTGGCAATAAAGATTTATTTCTTGCCCTGATTCCTGTCCATGAAAGTTGGCTGGTGGCTTCACTCACTGTAATCCCTCAGGAACCTGGACTAATGGAGGCTCCATCTCACCTCCACGTGTGCTCCCGTGATCACCAACCACGTCAGGGAGACGTGCATGTGGCACGACCAGGCACAGGCTCTTCGAGCTTCCACACACAGATGTCACTTCCATTTGCTTTTTTTGGACAAAATAAAACACATGTCCCCCCTTAACCTCAAGAGAATAAGAAAGTATAATCCAATCACACATCCAAAAGGGATAGAAATGGAAGTATTAATGACAATCGCAGGAAACAAGAGGAAGAACAGGAACCAGTAGAAGAGACAGGGTTAGGTCATTTGGATGCTACGCTGTCGAGGTAGGTGGTGAAACAGGGCACTGTAGGTTCAAAGAGGCCAATGCAAAATATAAACAGGCTCACTCACTGCTCCGTTTGCCGGAAGAGTAGTTAGGGACATTTGTGTGTAAGTGTGAGTGTGTCTTATGTCATTTTGCTTCAGTTTGGTTTTTATTGTACAGCATCTGGTTTCCTTTTCTTCTTGGAGAGATTTCCCCCCTGTGTATAATCTTAGGGAAAGGGAGAGTCTGAAGCCAGGTGTTCCCTCTCTTGCCACCCTCAGGAATCAAGGCACAGAAAAGTGACCTGAGCAGGCTCATGACCATTAAATATTGACTAAGGAAAGGTGATTTGAATCTTCTCATGGTAGTGGGATCCTCACCAGAGTCCAGCAGCCCCAGAGGTGATGTCCAAGCCCAACAAGTTCAGCTGCCCACACCCAAACCCACACTTAACATATGGTTCTGTAAGCTCTGAAACATTCCCAATAAAACGATTAAGATATCTAGAGTTGGCCTCAGATCCTTGGCCCTGAGAGCATCCTCTTCCAGGTCACATCAGAAATAAAGGTATAGTCAGAATTAGGCAGCTTTTCCCACTGTTAGCCCAATCCCCTGATGATGGTCTCACAGTCATCTGGATATAAGAAAGCAGAATATAATAATTGTCAAAATCATCATTTCTAAAACAGCAAGATACACCACGATGGGAATGGAGGTGAAGGGGAAGTGATTAAGAGTTACCCGGGAGAGAATTTTGCAATTGCATGCCTGCCCTCCTCCCTCACATTCTATTGGTTCAGGAGAGGAAATATGTGTAGTGGACCTTTGTCATTTCTTTGACTGCCCAATACCTGAGTCCATTCCTGTGCTTGAGAAATTCCCCATTATGTGACTTGGTGACAAGTAGGGCCTGCCTCCCAGCACAACACTGAAAATGCCAGGCACTCACCATCCTGCCCTCTGGCAGCTACAGGATATGGACTAGGCTCAGCCATCTGGATGCTCCTCCCCAGGAGTTTGGTTCTGAATTCATTGACATCAGGGGCATCAGTGCCAGAGGCAGTGCAGCAGGTTCTGTGTTCAATGCCCAGGAGCTCTGGCAGTGGCAATCGTAGCCTTACTAGTTAGGCATGAAATGAGCTATGTCTGTACCTGCCCGTGTTCCAACCTGGTTCTTCAGTCTTTTTCAGGATCAGGGGAGATCCTTGATATGCTTCCAGTAATTTCTGCTTAAGCTAATATGAAGGTTAGTTTTATGTGCCAATTGAGCTGGGCTACAGTGCCCAGATATTTGGTCAAACATTATTCTGGATGTTTCTATGAGCATGTTTTTGGGTGAGATTTACATTTAAATTGGTGGACTTTGAGGAAAATATATTGCCCTCCAAAATATGGGTGTGTTTCATCCAATTTGTTGAAGGCATGATTAGAACAAAAGACTGACCACTCCCAAGCAAGAGGAAACTTTGCAGCAGAAGGCCTATGGACTTGAAGTGATGCATCGGCTCTTTCCTGGTTCCTCAGCCTGATGGCTTTCGGACTCGAGCATGGGCTCTTCTCTGGGTCTCCAGCCTGCCAGTTCACCCTACAGATTTTGGACTTCCCGGCCTCCATAATCATGTGAGCCAATTTCTTAAAATAAATATCTTTCCACAAATATATATATATATATCCTATTGGTTCTGTGTTTCTGGAGAATCCTGACTAATACAACTAATCATAATAGCTTCTATATTTGCAGTCAGGACCCCTGACCTGTGTATTTTTTTTAATTCCTTAGGCAATTTCAGTATATTTGCCACTTTAGGAACTACTTTTCTAAATTAATTACTTCCCTACTCCGTACTTTTTGTATTCCTCTGTGAAAGTGTCCTAGAGGAGTAATGGAAGGATTCACTGAGAACTTGCCCACCCTGGGAAATGCAGAGGTACTCCTGTTGTTCCTCCAGCCTCTGGCTTATAATTAATAACAATTCTGTTTCTATCATGCTTTTTTTTTTTCATTGTGGTAAAAAAAAATCCCACTTAACATAAAATTTACCATCTTAGCCATTTTTTAAGTGTAAAGTTCAGTACCATTACGTGTATTCACATTGTTGTGAAGTGGATCTCCCGAACTTTTCCATTGTGTATATATGAAACTCTGCACTCATTAAACAATAACTTTCCCTTTCCCCCTCCCCCAGACCCTGGTAACCACCATTCTACTTTTTATTTCTTTGCGTTTGGCTACTACAGGTGCCTTATATAAGTGGAAGAATATGGTACCCGTCTTTTGATGCTTGCCTTATTTCACTTAGCAGAATGTCCTTAAGGTTCATCCATATTGTAGCATGTGACAGGATTTCCTTCTTTTTTTAAGGCTGAATAATATTCCATTGTATGTGTATGCCACATTTTGTTTGTCCATTAACATTTGGTTAACATTTTGTTTATCCATTCATTTACAGATGGTTACTTGGGTTGCTTCTACCTCTTGGCTATTGTGAATAGTGCTGCTACGAACATGGATGTGCAAATATCTCTTTGATACCCTGCTTTCCATTCTTTTGGATATATACCCAGAAGTTGGATTGCTGGATCCTATGAGGAGCCTTCATATTGTTTTCCATAGCAGTTGCACCATTTATCTATCATGCCTTTAACTCCTCAAAGTACTTGTATTTATGGTTTGTGCTCACTACCCTGTGAGGTAGGTAGAACATGATTATTATCCCCATCTTGTCGATGAAGTAGTTGAGGCATAAGGGGTTAAACAGCTTGCATAATAACAGCTATTTCATGACAAATGGCCCTGTAGTCCAGTGTACCTTCTATTGATCAGAGACATTCATTCAACCATAGGTAGGGGGTGAGTATGGCCTCCTATGGGTGCTGCGTTTAAGGAAGGACTTTTTCAAACTGCATCCCCACCCTCGTCCTAAATAAATTAAAAACAACTGCTTTTAATGTGCGCTGTTACTGACAGGCAAGTGTTGTGCATGTGAATGGTATCAAAATGAGGAGGGGAACTAGAGCCACTGTTGCAGATAACACCGTCTCCCCAGTGACTTTGCTTGTTTATACATATGTTCATTCATTTTTCACCTAAATGCACTCTAAAAAAAATTATCAGTCTGAGGGTTGAAATAGACTTAATGGTTCTCAGCAAGGCATTGGGAAGTGTGGGGTGATTTTTTTTGGTTGTCGTGCCCTGTTTCCTGGCACTTAGTGAGCAGGGCCAGGGAGGTTGAAAGTCCTGCAGCACACACACAGTCCCATGTGGAGAAGAATGGTCCATTCCAAAATTCTGATGGTGCCCACATCAAGAAACACAGGCTCAGGACAAGACCAGAGGCAGTGTCAAGAGGGAGCTTAGGGGGGGTTAGCTCTAACAGTTCTCTAAGTCACTACAAATAATTGTGCAATCTAAGTAACAACAGTGGGCTGTACATAAATACAGTCTCAAGCCAAGTCCCCCAGCCACCACTATACTAACAGATCTCCACCTCTTAGCCCTCCTCTGAAGAAACTCCAGAGCTACCACTGAAGATGCTCAGAGCTTAACATCCAGAAGTTCTAGAACATCATTTTGACTTCCAATGTCAAACAATGTTTTCCTTTAACATCAAGTAGTAGTTAAAAACAAGAACCACTTAAATCCACTTGCTGTTCCAGTGAAAGCATGAGATTTCCTGTTTTAACTCATCTTTTAGATGCGAGGGCTCCTGTCTCCCCCCAGGCTTCCCCTTGGCAAAAACAATTTTGCAGAGAAAAGGCCTGTCTCCTCACCATGTGTGTTTTGCCAACAACAAAAGGTAATAGAGCCCTTTTCCGAAATACTTGTTGCTGTGCCTGGAGCTGGTATTCAACCCACACTTCCTCCAACATTCACTCTGCATAAACAGAAAGCAAATCTGTACAGTGTCCCTAACCTGAATAGCTGTGACTCTGGGCAAGCATCCCGGGCCTCTAATCTTGAACAGATCTAATGCAGAAGAGGACAGAAAGGAAAGAGGGGCAAGGTGCTTTCATGCTCATTAGCATTTCCAATTTCCTCTCTCACCGCTGCTCCTCCCTCAAATCTCAGCACAATGAACTGATTCTTTGTGATGGATCGTGGCCTGTAGATAACTGAGTGTACTTTCCTGCTTTCATATTCCCTTGTCTGTCACACAAAGCAATCTCAAATGCTGCCTAGAGGAAAAGCTGGCATAAATCAGAACAACTGAAATATCCACATACAGTATGTTCGTAAAGCTTAATTTCAAGTTACTTCTTCCCTCCTGTTTTCATAAAGGAGGAGTAATCTGACTACTTCAGCCTTACTCTTTCAGAATACAGTGAGAAAAGAATGCGAATCATTTGGAAATGAGCGTCCCTGTCACGCCCTGAAAGCTATGAACATTTTCATTGCACGTACACGGATGATCAATTTCTAAGCACATTTTTGTTTTTCCTAAATAGCTGCATTATTCGTCTGATGTTGAAAATGGCATCTGCACTGTATGTAATTTCCATACTCACTTGGCACCATCAACTGTCTTTGATGACACTCAGGACTGCGTCTTTTTTGTCTCCTCCTTCCCTCCAGCTGCAAGACCCAGATGTCAGGTTCGGGGATGCATTTTCTCTGGCAGGGATATCTGGCTTCTAGCAGCAGTCCCTACGTTGGCGGCTATTGTGGGACTGCCAGCAAAACAGCACAAGATCACACTAAAGACGGGATTCAGATGGCTTTGTGAAAAGGGAAAACAGAGTTTGAATCTGGGAGGGAAAACGTGTTTCTTATGCCTCTAATTATAAGCCAGGCAAGTGGCAGGCAGTGCCTGAGCAAATCGGAGCTCCCCCATCTCTCTGCGGCCATCCATTTTCCCCTCTTGACAGTTTTTTATCTCCCCACTCTGCATCCAAAATCAGCAGCTGGGTATGGTGAAGGGTTTGCCTAAGCTGGTCAGATCTGGGGGAGAGACAAGATCAGGCCTGATATAAAATATATGGGCAAGGAAAAGGAAAACAGAAAGGAAGTGGGGAAAGAAGGAAGGGAGGCAGGAAGGAGGACAGCCTACGGGAATTGGGAAGGTAAAGAAAGGACTAAGAACAGGAGACCACCCAGCACCTCTGTGCCCAAGGAGGCAATGTGTGGCAGCAGTCATGTCACCTGGATATTGGGACTCCACAATTAGCTTTCCTTTTTTAAGCAGCCTTTGGAAACAGGAATGGATATCAAGCACCAACCTGCCCACTGTCCTGGCCTGGCTTACGCTGAGTCTAGCTTCAAAGGCATCTTGAATGAGGCGGAAACTCAAAGAACCATGCCCCAAAGCACCGCATACCAGTGGGGGCTGTGTCAGACCAGGAGGCAAAGAGAATCTCAAGCCATAAGGGGGCCTTTTGGTGTCTAATTATTTTGTTCCTTTGCTGGCAGCTGTGCGGAGCAGTTGTGTGCAGGGCAGAGCTGGGAAGCTTCCCACAGTCAGCTCCGTCTACTGAGTGCCCACCCGGCCGCTTGCTGCCTAGAAAACTCACAAGAGTCCAAAGGAGTCTGCTGAAACTCAGTCAGTGAGAATCTGCCTCCCAGATCAAAATCCCAGTTATCCAGTGCTTTGAGAAGTATAAAGTGCTGCATCTTAGTGGAATCTAGCTTCCACGAATTCACCCATCGATGGTCTGCGCCATCCCATGTGCTGCTCTGCCATTTCACCGCCTGGCCCGTGTGGATCTAGAGTATGTCTCTGTCTTAGTCTGTTCCTGCTGCTATAACCAAATGCCATCAATTGGGTAGCTTATAAACAGCACAAATTTATCTGTCACAGTTCTGGAGGCCGGGAAGGCAGATCGATGTGTCTGGTGAGGGCCTGCTTCCTGGTTCATAGACAGCAGTCTTCTCACTCTACCCTCAAATGGTGGAAAGGGTGAGGGGTCTCTCTCAGACCTCTTTTATAAGGGCACTAACTCATCCGTGAGGGCTCTGCCCCCATGGCCTAATCAGCTCCCAAAGGCCCATCTCCTAATACCTTCACCTTGGGGGTGAAGATTTCAACACACGATTGGGCAGGGGCATAAACATTTAGACCATTGCAGTCTCTGTTTAAGGGGGTCCATCCAACTTCAGACTGATTCTTTTGCTTTCCTCCCCAGGGTAACTCCTTGGGACATCCCAGCTCCTGGAGCTCAGTACAGATGGGAACCTTCCTCCATCCTTCATCCTTGAATCTGGAGAATGGAGTCAGTGCTTGGGAATGTCAGCTGACCAGAGGAGACCCACACCTGCAGGTCCCCCTGGGACTTTACACCAGCCAGGGTTTCCCCATCCACCTCACCCTCACTGATTCGACTCTGGGATTATTTTGATTCGATGCAGACCCAAAGGGCAAGCCAGATGTAGGGATTGTGAAGGTTGGCCATACACTCCGGAGCACAGAAAATGCAGCACATCTGAGTTAACTCTGTAGGGAAAAGTGGCCGTGGTGAATTTGTTGAAAGGAGGTGCATGTATATCAAAGGGCATGAATAAAAGCACGAACTCTACAGTAAAGTCTTTTTTTAAAGATCACAAAACTTGAGAATGATTGGAGTTTTAAGGAAATCTTTAGAAAAAGAATGGCTTTACCCAAATTTGTGTTCATGCTGCCTCTCAGGATCGTGGCCCTCAGGTCAGATGAGACACCACTGTGCAGGCCACACAGGGGCAGGGCAGGATGACGATGTGCTTCTTTCCAGCCAATGTGCCTCCCCAGCCCCCCGTCAACTGCCTTCTTCCTGCCAGCCGGCCCTCAGCTAGACTTCTGCTGCTCACAACTTCAGCCTGGTGGGCCTTCCCTCTGTCCTGTGACTCACTTATACTGCATTCGTTCAAAGACATGAACCAATGCTTCTCTCTGTCCAGTGAACACCACAAGCTCTTTAGTAACTCAGAGGATTTAGATGTCTCCCCAGCAGGCTAAATGCACCTCCACCTTGCACCATGGCCTCTCATGGAAACTGCACCTTTTACCCCTGGGCACCCACGTGCTTCAAGAGACTTTTCCAACCTGACTCTTCTTATGCACCTGCCACCTCCCTTCCCCAGCATTACCTGTCCTGTCTCCATCATGCATTTTGATGCTTAATCTTTTGCTTCCACACTGGTATTGAAGAGAGGCTGAAGGCTCTTACAGGGCGGTGCCTCTTGCTCTCCTTATCAGCCCCCAGTTCGTTCCCGCGTAACACAACTGGTGCCTGAGTTGTAGCAGCACCTGTGGAACAGGCATCCCAGTGGCCTCAAACAGGGCTGTCTTGCCTGGGCACAGACATCAGTGCTGGGTGGTAGTTGAGTCTACACAGTTTGGGATGTCTGGTTGACAGCATCTGAGGGGCGTCTTTAACTTGAGATTTAAGAAGCAATAATATGAATGAGATGAGAGAGACCACAGGAAGAGGATGAATAGCCTGGGCGTAGGTTGTTTAATAACCTACTGGCCTACATAACTTTGTCATATGTATGTCATGAGTTGGAGAAAATTGCACTGATGGTCCCCTTGTCATAAAAACTATGTGAGAACTTGGAAGAAATATTTTCTTTGCTCCTCTGAGTTTGGGAGTGGGACCCCTAAGGGGTCTTTTCTGACAATAATAATGTTTCCAAAACTGCCCTCCCTCTGTTTTGCAGACTGAATAGGTATACAGGCTGGAAGCTGAGATATTTGGTGGGAAAGGGGCAAGAGGTGGAGGAGAAAGGGATCTGGGCAAACAAACAAGTCTGATGACCATATTTGCAGTCATTTGTTAGGTAATCTGCAATGTAAAGTACTTCCTCTATTTCCCAGTGAAATCTTCCAGAGAATCTTTTTAAGAATCACAAAACGTGGATATAATTAGATTCTCTGGTGTGGAAATGGCAAAGCTCTGCCTACCATCTGCTGTAGCACCAAGCCCACAGAAATGAGGGGGACCCTGTCCACCCCAACCTTGGGTATGCCATGAATAGGAACCAGTTTATCTGCTTCTTACTTTTTATGCTGGTCTTCCTGGATGACTACAGGGCTGTCAGGGTCCTTCTGTGTTTTTGGTTTTTTTTCTTTATTTCTGGTGATTATAATGCAAGAACATTCTTCTTTTGCTTGCAAATTTTTTCTGCTATAACTGCTGTTGCTGCTGCAGCTGGAGGCTTCTTACAGCCTCAGCACATTTGTGTCCTACAGAATGCTGTACTTGGCTGTTTCCTTTGTGATGCTACTCTGGGCTGTGCTTTGTGTCCATTTTTGACCATTTGCCCTTGATGGTGGCTGTCAGATTTCCCACTTCTCCAAGTGACTCCTAGCCCTGAGCCACATGGTCTCAGGGTTGTGATCTTACAGAACTCATCTCTCCTTCTCACCTTGCTGCCCACCTCACTATGTGCCCACATGCCACTCATCATTCACTTTAAAAATGTTTATGGATTGCCAGACATGGCAGCATGCGCCTGCGGTCCTAGGTACCCAGGAGGCTGAGGCAGGACAATCGCTTGAGCCCAGAAGTTTGAGGTTACAGTCAGCTATGATGATACCACTGCACTCCAGCCTGGGCCACAAAGCAAGGCCCTGTCTAAAAAAAAAAAAAAATGTTTAAAGAGGATCTTCTTTGTACCTGGCACTGTTTTAGTTCTTACTTCCATGGGACTTACAATCTAGTGAGGGAAAAAGACCATCAACAAATAAACAGATAGATAACGTGTGCTGGACAGTCTCTCTTTGCTGCTCCACATCCATTCCCACCCTTTTCTACGTTGCTCTGTGCCTGGAGGCCAATCGCCATCTATCACGTCACTTGGGCTTTCTTGACCTCTGGTTTCTGGTTAGGTTTGGCCAATGAGGGACACCAGCAGGAGATGGGAGGTCAGAATGAGAAAGAGATGAGGGTATTTATTCCCCTGGTGCTCCCTCTGCCAGGAGGTCATTTGGCAGTGACCATATTCTTCTACCCAAGGCCACATCTCCTGATGAAAGTCCTCTCCACCATGGCTACAGCTCTCTCTGGGACCCAGTATTGGCTCCCTTCCCTTGTCCCTTTGGGGCCACCTCACTTTCTTTAAAATAGCTCCCTATTACTGCCAGACCCTGGGTGCTTCCCCATCCCGGGTTTGTTCTCTTAACTCTGCCCACATCCTTGAAAACAGTCTCTTCATTAAATTACCCCAGTGAATGTGTCATCTGTTTCCTACCAGGATCCTGTTCCATACAAATGTCAAATGATAAGGGCTATAACATATATATATACACACATACACACCCGCATAAAGCAGGGTATGGGTCAGGAGTGAGAGGGAATGAGGGGAGGAGGGTATCAAGTGGATGGTAGTCAGGGAAGACATCTCCAAAACTATGACATTTGAGCACAAACACAAAGGAAATAGGGAGTAAGTCCCTGGATGTCAGGGAAAGGCACTCCTGGCAGAGGGAAGAGCAAATGCAAAAATCTTGTGGTGAGAGTTTTCTTAGAGTGTTTAAAGGACTACGAGAGGTCCAGGGTGCCTGGAGTAGAGTGAGAACAGGGCAGGGGCAGGAAATGAAATCAGAGTGGCAGCAGAGGGCCAGGACAAGTAGGGCAATGTAGACCATGGTAAGGACTTCAGAATTTATTCTGCAAGAAATAGAAAGAAGTTAGAGAGTTTGGGCAGAGGAATAGCATAATCTGACTTTATTTTTAAAGGATCACTCCGATTGCTATATGGAGAATACACTGTAGAGGGACAAAAGTGAAAGCAGGGAAAACCATTAACGGGTGATTCCAATTGTATGGGCGAGAGATGATGGCAGCTTGGACTAAAGTGTGAAGGCGGTGAGATGTCAGGAGTTTGTTTTTGTAAATATTCCTTTGAGATGCTTCTTTTATATCCAAGTGAAGAAGACAAGTAGGTGATGGGTTTTCAGCTTAGGAGTTTGGAGCAGAGTGAGCTATAAATTAAGGGATATTCAGTCTGTAAATGGCACTTGAAGTCGTGGAAGTGGATGAGATCATCTTGAGAGTGAGTGACAATGAAGATGAAGAGATCCAATGGCTGGGCTCTGGGGCCGACCATCATCTAGGGTGCACAGGACCCAGCAAAAGACGCTGGGTGAGGTAGGAGAAGATTCAGAAGGGTCCCAATGCCCAAGTGAAGAAAGTGTTTCCAAAAATAGGGAGCGATCAGGCATGTGGGCATCACAGTGCTGAGAGTTGCTCACTGCGTTGAGCAACATGGAGCTCATCAGTGACTCCGAGGGAGCTGTTTGGTGGGGTGGTGTTTACATGGGTTCAAGAGAGAGAAAGGGAGGAAAGGAAATGGACTCAAGGATGAAAGGTGTCTCTTTTGAATGTTCTGCTATAAAAAGAAGGAGAAAACTGAGGAGATAGCTGGAAGGGGACATGAGGTCAAGGAAGGTTTGCTTTTGTTTTGATTTGCAGGCCGATGGGAATGCTCCAGAAAAGAAGGAGAAAATAACAATGTGGAAAAGAGAAGGAGGCCAATCATGAAGGAGAGCAGGGTCGGCCTTCAACATGAGCACAGTCAGTTCACCCGCAGTTACAACAGGGCAGACGGGGAAGAGGCAGCAGAGGGAGGGGTTGGGTGGGTAAGGTGATGGGAGCTACGGAGGGCCTCGTCCAGTGACTTCTACTTTCTTAGTGAGAAATAAGAAGCAAGGTCATCAGCTAAGAGTAAGGAAGGAGGAGGAGATATTGATGGTTTGAGGAGAAAAGGTATAAAATGGGTATTTAAGAGAATGGGAAAATGAGTTCACTAACACTGATGTAGGATAACTGAGCAGCGCTGAGTTCCCTTGAGATTTGTGGTCACACTGACCAGTGGATTTTACTGGTCATGAATACTTCTGGTCAGACCACCCCTCTCATATGCCCCATGTCCCATGTTCAGCATGGCCTGACCCTTGGGAACCATTCATCGCAGACAATCATCTCTTGGCATATTGAGAGCCCATTTTCCCAGTACGGTGGCTTTGGAAAGGATACCTTTCAGGCAGGGTGGCACTGAGAAGACTGTCCCCATGAAAACAAAGAGCCTCTCTATTCTTCCTGGGTCCCTCATTCAAGATGTCTTACCTGGGGGACAGGGATTAATGCTGGAACTCTGCTTCCACTCCCCTAGGCATCCTGTTAGGCGCTTCAGGAATACAAAGACTAATAGGAACACTGCCTGCACTCAATGACTTTATAATCTGGTTGGGGAGCAGTGATTTGTACACACGCACCTACGTGCAACAGCTAAGCCCACTTGACCGCAGTCACTTCCAGGACTGGGACTGTGGATAACTAGAGCAGAGGTATGTGATTCAGAGCAGATACTGGAGGGGACCAGAAATGAGACAGATCAGGAAGGGCTTGGAGGGCTGGGGCAGTGGGACCCGAGCACGGTCATCAGGCATGCATATCATCTGTGGGCTTTCCAATGTGCACGCTGGAATACTTAATGAGCTCAGTCTCCCCCAGGGCCAAAGCTCTGCTCTATGCCTTTGAACTGACACACCCTGTCAAAATATGTGGAAACTGAGTACCCTGAGTCCAGACCTCCCATGGAGGCTCTGAAGGGAAGAAAGAAAGAACGACTCACATGTTGGCAGCCACCACCTAGCTCCCTCCCAGGCAGCTTTGGCCATACTTCTCAGCTCATTTCCTTTTCAAGACTTCTTTGCCCTTGATGTTTGTTTTAACCAAAGTTTGCCCATATTTGGGGGTGGAGGGAGGTCAGTCCCCGCTCCCAGGATGGCCTCCTTCCAGTTCCCGGAGTCAGGGATGTGTACATTATCTGTATTCTGGATGGCTACGGCTGGGGCAGGAATTAACTCATTTTACCTATTTAAATTAAGATGCTGGAAGAGTGCCGCTTGTTTCACAGCCATCGAGTGCCTGAGTGACAGATCTATGCCTTTGCCTGATGATAAGACTCCATGGGAAACACCATGTACTCCTGCTGCACTCTGGTGAAAAGACAAGTGCCACAACCATTTAATTTTTAGATTGTACCTGTCATTCACTTTACCTTTCCAATGCCACCTGGTGATAAGAAGCTCACCTAACATCTGTCATTCCAAAAATCCTAAACAAGGCTAGTTCATTTTGTAACTTTAAGGAGGTGACAGAAACTGCATTATAGCAAGCAAAAAAAAAAATATTGGGGCAGAGCGCCCTGGGGTAAGCATTAGGGATACAGAGAATATGTTTAGGAATACCATAGGGATAAAATGACTAACTAAGCAAAGGAAAAAAAAGTTTAAAATTGATTTGGGGCTTAAAGGGCAAACTGTAGGTGTACCTAAAATTGGCAACCTCAAAGATAAGAGCAAGAGAAAAAGACTAACAGAAATTTACGTTAAACAAATTTAGACTATAGAGGGGCTTACTTCCCAGCTAATGTCAAAGCTGATTGTCCTTTGCCACAAGTAAGAATTTTGCCTCTGGAAACCCAGGGAGGGACTTTCTCACTGGACAAGCCCTATATCAGAATGGGAGGAAGGTGCACTTTTCTTAGAGTAGGAAGATTGGTGCTGGTTGAGGGGAAAGTGGCCACCAGCAGCCTCGAAGCTCAGAGCTTGGCCAGGTATACTGCTGGCTTCGGCAGAACTGGGAGCAGACGGGATCTTTAGATAAGGTGGAAATCCAGCCAATGGAAGCTCTGCAGGAGGCTCCACCTGGTCTGAGAGTAGAACAAGGACAGGACTGCGTGGAGAAGTCACTTGTGAGCTACAGAGAAGGGCTTGCACTGGAGAACTAACTGCTCCAGAGCATTTGCCATCCGTCCATACACTCACTTGGCAACTTAACTCTGTGGTATTATTTAACATTTGTTCACAGTCAACATCTTCCCAACTGATGGTCATGTTCTTAACGTTTTTTATGTTAAGCTTGTAATCTCCATGGCACCCTATGAGATAAGTACTATTTCTGGCTCTATTTTCTACAGGAAGAAACTGAGGGAGAGAGAGATGGGTAAGCAACTGACCCAGGATCAGCTGGAGAGTGGCTCCTTAGTTTTTGTGTGTGTGTGTGTGACGGGATCTCACTCTGTCACTCAGGCTGGAGTGCAGTGGCTCCAGATCATAGCTCACGGCAGCCTACAACTCCTGGGCTCAAAGTGATCCTCCTGCCTCAGCCTCCCTAGTAGCTAGGACTACAGGCGCATGCCACCACACCTGGTTAATTTTTTAATTTTTTGTAGAGACCAGGGTCACGCTATTGCCCAGGCTGGTCTTGAACTCCTGGCTTCAAGGGATCCTCCCGCCTCAACCTCCCAAAGTGCTCAGATTACAAGCGTGAGCCACTGCAACCGGCTGGCTCCTTACATTTTTATTAAATAAAAGAGTAGATCAAGGAGTAACAATTTGTACATTTTCGAAAATGTCCTTTTCAACTTTCTTTCTCAAACAAGTTTAAGATGCCTTTTGGAATTCATAATTAAAGTATTGGAAGCATACTATTTGAAGGGAACAACTCAAATGGAGTGCACTGAGGTGGCAAAACAGCCAAAAGGTAATCCTTAATTAGTTTATTTGACTGTAAAATGCAAAACAGTGAAGCCCTTTATCTGAAGGAAAAGATAAAAGGCAAAGGCAGAGTCAAAGATAACAGATTTCAGCAGTCATAGAATTCTCTCTCTGGAAATCACAGCTGTTTTTTGTATCTGCCAACCAACTGGAACTCATCAAATGACTTTTGTTGGAAATGCATAGGTCCTGGCAGGGTATACAAGAGCTTCAGAACACATGGGCCCTCTCTTTCAGGACCTTACATTTTAAAAAGGATTCACCATGAGAACTCAAGGGAAAAGTGACCTGGCGAGGGGGGAAGGACAAGCTTTAGAGTGTGCTTTCACGTGCCCTAACATTTCAGCCAGGGAGCACAGCCCCTAGCCACTCTACAACAAGGCGGAAACAGGGACACCTATTAATCTATAGGTACCAAAAGGCTACTATTAATTTTAGTATTTATGGGTGGCATCAGCTTTGACAATGGTCATTGCTATAGTTTGAAGGTTTGTTTCCTCTCAAACTCATGTTGAAATTTTAATTGCCATTGTAACAGTATTAAGAGATGAGTCCTTTGAGAGGTGATTAGGCCATGAGGGCTCTGCCCTTATGAATGGATTAATGCCTTTATCTGCAGGGAATGGGTTCCTTAGAAAAGGATAAGCTCAGCCCCTTTTTGCACATTTCTCTCTCTCCCTCTCCCTCCTGCTGTTCACTCCTTTGGTATGGGATGATGCAGAACGAAGGCTCTCACCAAATGCCGGCCCCTCAGTCTTGGACTTCCCAGCCTCTAGAACCATGAGCCTATAAATTTCTGTTTATTATAAATCATCAGTCTGTATTATTCTGTTACTGCAGCACAAAAATAGACTAAAACAGCCATCTAGTCAGTTAACAGGCATTTGGCAGGACCCACAATGTACTGGGCTCAATGCTAGTTACAGATTTGCCAGAACAGTAGAGCCATCTCTACAGTCTGTGCAACTCGGGGGACCTCGTTCCTCTGCAGAAACCAATAAGCTGAAGTTGATGTTGATTCAAGTCGGCACCAGACAGAAGGCCAGCTGGGCTAACAAGCCATCCGATGAGCTCTTATCCAATCAGCACATTGCCTCTTTGCTTGTTTCCCATCACCAAGGCAACAGGGGGTGGGCCTGGAACTGGCTGCCAAGTGCCCCCCTCACCAGCCCTCTGCCCTTTTGTGACATTTCCTTCATCTCCCGCCTTTGACTGCCTGTTCCTCTCACAACACTGGTAACCACTATTGTCCCTAGTGTGGACACTCATACTGATCAAGGCTACACTTGAAATTTCGTTTTTACTAGGCTCTATATGTCTGCTGTGACACTGGGGTGCAGATATCTCACCCTCAGAATGGAGCCCTGTGAATAGTTGTTACCAAGTGGGCTGGCTGAGATGAAAGGAAAAATGGGGTTAACATTTACCGAAACTGGTCAGGCTCAAGTGGAAATCCCCAAAAGAAAGATGCAAAACATTCTACTGTTTCTAGTAGGGATGGAGAGATTCGTGAAACCAAAGTGGGGGTAGGGAAGGAATATGGTACAAAATTGGTTACACAGTGAGAAGAAAATGAGCTGGAGGCTACATCTCTTTAGACAGAAAATAAAAAATTTCAAACATGCAGAATAATAAAGGAAATAAATCTAATAGTGCCCAGATTTAACAAATGTCTTTTCGCTCTTTTGTTTTAAGAAATAAAACATTATAGGCCATGCTTGTAATGCTAGCACTTTGGGAGGCCAAGGCAGGAGGATCTCTTGAGGCCAGGAATTCAAGACCAGCCCAGACAATAGCAAGACCCCGTCTCTACAGAAAATAAATAAATAAATAACCGAGCAAGATGGCATACGCCTGTAGTCCCAGCTACCAGCTACTCCGGAGGCTGAGCCAGGAAGATTGCTTGAGCCCAGGCATTCAAGGCTACAGTGAACTCTGATCACTCCACTGCACTCTAGCCTGGGCAGCAGAGGGAGACCCTATCTCAAAAAAAAAGATGTTACAGATTTAATTGAAGTTCCCTTTGTAATCCTTCTGATCTACCCCTCTACACACCAAGTGCAGATCATTTTCAAAAAGAATGAGAGCTACTGAATTACCATATTGGCATAATTTTTTGTAGCCGTTCATTGACTTTTGCTTCACATTAAACATAATAAAGCTTTGTTAAACAGCTACCAGTATGTAAAAAAATGTGTGTAAAATAAAGCAAATTCTATTTCTTATATTCCCTACCAGGCTCAAATGAACCAAACCTGGCTTATGCGACACTTCTTAGAGAAGGTGGCTCATTTTACAGCATGAAAGAAATGGAGATTTATTATTTATTATTAATCGCATGTCTTCTAAATATCATGCACTATGCTCCAGAAAAAGAATCTGTCCCTCTAGACCCCATTTCTGAGATTTACCACTTTCAACATACACTAAAAAGGGTATGTGGCCTGTGTCGCTTCTATAACTAGCTAGCACCTCCTCCTAAGAACATTTCTCAGTGTATAGAATATAAGTGAACAGGGATTGGTCTAAGCACTTTGTGTATATTAACTCATTTAATCTTCACAACAACTTGTTGAGGTACATACAGTTATTATTCCCATTTTACAGATGAGAAAATGCATCTGCAAAATGTGCTGGTCTTTGTGTATTTCTGTGAAGGAATTATGTGGCTATCATGAGCTCTTATGTACTAAGTAGACTGTAGCCCTTGTCCTATTTTATGTTTTTGCACTATGTAATTACAGATCTTTAATAGCCTAAGGCATCAAACCATCCAGGCATTGTGTCAATGTTTGGTTGTGTTGTAGCAACTCCCTTGACTTTCTTCAAATACAGAATTTTCATTTCCTAGAGAATTCCTAGAATTTCATTTCATAGAGAAGTCTCCAGGAGACGAATGTCTTGTGGGGTCCAGATCGCCCATTTTGTGCATGGGAATATGCTAGCCATTCATCTTTTGAGCCTAAGGAAGGGCTGGGACTCCAGGGAGCTTAAACCATTGACATTCAGCCACAGCAGGGCACAAGTCTACAGACACGGGGAGTGAAAAAGATGGGACCCTTCCGGCCACAGAGCCTTTCTGCTCTCCTCCTTCCATTCTACCTCTGGCCATCTTCCACTTCCCAGCTGGTCTGGCCAAACAATAATCATTCTTCAAGGCCCAGATCCTGCAACTCCAGTGAAGCCCTCCTGAACAGTTGCTGCCCACACTGGTTCCTCATCACATTGGCCACTAATGTTGTGTAATTATTTCATGTTCTTTCTTTCTTTCTTTTTCTTTCATTCTTTGGCCAATGAACCTGTAAGGCTGAGGGATAATATCTTATATACACCTAATGACAACCACTACAAAACTCACTGGAGTTATTTCCCGGTTTTTTTTTTTTTTTTTTTTTTTTTTGAGACAAAGTCTCACTGTGTTGCCCTGGCTAGAGTGCCGTGGCATCATCCTAGCTCACAGCAACCTCAAACTCCTGGGCTGAAGCAATCCTTCTGCCTCAGCCTCCCGAGTAGCTGGGACTACAGGCATGTACCACCATGCCCGGCTAATTTTTTTTATATATTTTTAGTTGTCCAATTAATTTCTTTCTAATTTTAGTAGAAACGGGGTCTTGCTCTTGCTCAGGCTGGTTTTGAACTCCTGAGCTCAAACAATCCGCCCGCCTCGGCCTCCCAGAGAGCTAGGATTACAGGCGTGAGCCACCTCGCCCGGCCTATTTCCTGTTTTAAGGCTGAGTAGGGGAGCATGTGGAGGACACTGGATGGAGAAAGGGAGGTTATTACCATGGTGACCCTCCCCAACCCACCCCAGGAGGTAGATGGTGTTGCTTAGACATTGTATGGCTACACGGCAATCTTCTAGCCATGGAGGAGCAGTATCTCCTCCTTCCACTCCAAGCAAGAATAAAATGGACGCACAAGGGATCTTCAAATGTTTTCTTGTCCTGGTTTACAGGAAGTTCAGCAGGACCTGCCATTAGACTATATCTAAAAATATTAGGTCATTACATATAAAATGTCTGATTTTGAATCAAAAGTGTAGTTTATTATATCTCAGACAAGAAGCAGTACTATTAATCAAGTAGGCACCTAAACTATCAACACAGTTGATAGTTTTGCCATCTTAACAGCAGCTTGTTTATGCCAGCAGCGAAGAAGCCTGGAGAGCAAATGGCAATGAAATTGTAAAAGGTGTTTTCCACAGCTTGTTGAGAATTGAATATTTTTTCTTGCAAAATGTGGTCCAAAGCCTGGAAGAAGTGGTAGTCAGTTGGTGCCAGGTCTGATGAACACAGTGGATGACAGAGAGTTTCCAAGTCCAGCTTCTGTAGTTTGAGCAGCGTTGTTTGTGTGACATGTGGTCAAGCGTTGTCTTGCAAGAGGATTGTCCTGTCTCCATTGACCAATCTTGGCTGCTTAATTGCAAGCATCCTCATCATTTCATACAATTGGTTGCAGTAGACATCCGCTGTCATCGACTGACCAAGTTTCATGAAACTGTAGTGGATAATACAATTGTCAAACTTAGTACTTAAAGAAATCGGACATTTCATACTTAATAACCTAATAGAAATTAAACACAAGACAAAGGTAGCAGAGTGAGGGGGTTGATAATATGGACTCTAGAGCCAGATTTACTGAGATCAAATCCCAGCTCTTCCACTTACTAGATGGGTGACCTTGAGAAAACTACATAACATTTCTATGCCACTGTTTCTTAATCTGTAAAACCAGGGTGATCATGATAGCTCCTATCCCATAAGGTTATGAGCCTTAAATGTGTTGATATTCAAAAAGCATTTAGAACACTACCTCATACAAAGTGGCACTGTACACCGTTTGCTCTTATTATTCGTGTCCCTACTCTTGCTTCTAACATTTTCTCTTTTTACTAAAATAGGGCTCTCATTCAGATTGCCTATCTTATAACTTTGCATACCATGTTTTGGGGCCAACAGGCCTCCTAATGTACATGAATGATTTTTGCAAAAGCAATCAGCAGAAATGCCTTTCAGCCTGGCATAGTAGAGGGCATCTGGCAGACCTGAGTTCAAATGCCAGTGCTACTGCCTAACGTTTCTGATCTCAATTTCTTTATCTGAAAATGAGGCAAATAATACTTTCTTCATATCATTGATGTAAAAATCAGAAATAGTGCTAGGCATAATCATCAGTAGGCACTCAATTAATGATAGCAACTTTCACCATCACTGTCATCATCATGAATTAATTTTCTCTCATGTTCCATAAAGTACTTAGCATACTGCTAGGATTTATTTTTAAAACATCGTCACTACTTATACTCTTGAGGGTTTTAAGGTCTTCTACAAAGGAATTCACAGTTTCTCCTATATAAGCTCACATGTACTTTGTAAACATATTATCATATAACTCCAATGCTTCCTACCAATTAACAATGCTATGCTAGAGAAATCTAAAAACAATTTTTGCATCGTGTTTATATTTTAAACAAATCCCCAGGCTTTACTATAACATGCCCATTGAAACATGCATTTGAAACTATATTCAAAAAAGAAAGCTTGGCTTCAGTAGTATACTAAAAATGGTTACCTTATTATAGGCCGTGGCTGGCATCACTATTTTAAAAGAGAAACCGAGTACCAAAGGAATATAGTGAAAGCTTGTAGAAGATGTACATTGTCTAAAGAAAACATTGCGATGAAAAAGCAATTACTCAAAATCTTCTTGAAGTTACAAGGGAATCGTTCCTTTGAAATCATTTTCAGGGCTAAAAAAGTTTTTAGAAAAAAAAAATAATGAATAGCTTTAGCCTGATTCAGAAAATTCGTAATAGAATGGTGGCATGTAACAGCAGTAAGGAATCATCGTAAAGATAATTTTAGGACAGTTGCCATGCTTTACAGATTAGGAACCCAGGCCCAGAGAGGTGATCAAAGTAGCTCCAATCAGTCCTTCATTACCTCTTCCGCTGCTGGTCACCTCTCTGGGAGTAAGTTCTTACATTTGCACTAAACTCGGGAGCTACTACATTTCTTCTCTTGCTTTAAATTGAGATAAATACGACGACCGATGTGCGTGCCCCACTGTGTATATGTGAGATTCATGAGAAAACAAAAATAAAAGAGCAGGATGGTTGAAAAATGTATTCTTAACGTAATTTTAATTTATCAATGTCTTAGACTATTTTATCCATTTTGAAAATTTTTCATCTAAAACCTAAGTCAAAAACATATATATATATATATATATATATATATATTTTTTTTTTTTTTTTTTTTCCGAAGCCTAAAAGGGCTTTGACCGCTCGAACATATGAACTCACCAAAAGGCACACACTGAGTATTCAAGTCAGGTGGATTGTGGAAAGAACCCCCAGAGCAAAGAGTTGTATTAGTCAACCTGGTATCTATGGTCATAACGTGTGTTTACGGAAAGCCCCATTATTCACAGCGACTGAAATAGAGCGAAGCCTTCACAGATGCGGGGGCACGAATTCTGTCCCCAGCAGCCCCACGCTGTCTCTCTGGATGCTACTGAACGCTCTGCCTCCCAGAGGAAACCAACCAGGACTGACATGGGCGGCTCAAAAATGGCTTTGAACAGGTGCTTCCACAGTCTCTTTTCAATTCCATTTTTTGGAGCTCTGTCAAGGGTCGTCTGACACCGGGATTAGAGATACAGGGCAGGCGCAGAGCCAGATGTTTTTTCTCCAGCGTTCTGATGTGACTTTCTTCCCTGGCCATTCCACCCTGTATATGGAAGACGCCCATCTGGATTATGTGAAAATTGTTTGGGCAGGGGATTCACTGAGGCTGAAGGTCTCTTGCAGGGTGGAGAGAGTGACTTGCTAAAATTCTTACTACGTTCCTGCTCACATAGAGCCTTCTAAGTCTTCTGGAAATAGAGTAGGGAGATGGAGATCACCCCCCCTGCTGCCCCCCACCAGCCATCCCAGCTCCCTCAGTGTATTTTCCTCATGATTATTTTCTGAGCATCTAAATGCGAGTTATATAGAAATCTTAATTCCCTACTTTTTTTCTCCTGTGAATCAACTCCTTTGTTATTTCACTGCTCATTAGCACCTCTACTAGAGAACACGAGAAAGGAAAGGAAATTCACCTATAATCATACAATATCAAGAAAAATTTGATTCAGTCAATACTGTAAGAAAAAGAGTCCTAGAGCAAAGTGACTTTAAGGATCATCACTTTGTCGTGGTTAACTTAAGATGTGACTTAAACAAGACAGAGAAAACCTAAGTTTGTTTAAGTGCTAAAGATGTGATCGCTTCACATAATAAGAAGTCCGTGGGTCACCAATCCCTAGACCGGGGCACTGGCTCTTCAGTGTCATCAAGGGCCCAGGCTCTTGCTGTCTCCAGGCTCTGCCATCTTCAGAGCGTCGACTTTTTCATCCTTACACTTGTGTACACAAAGTGAGATGATCATCCTAATTCCAAGCATCTCTGTCCCCTACAACTGCTTTCAAGTCAGGAAGCAGAAGGCAGGGAACAGGCCGTCTTCCCACGTCTCTACCACTTTATCTGGGCAAATAACTCTTCCCAGAACCCCCCCACCAAACAGCTCCTTAGATCACACAAGCCAAGCCTAACTGCAAGGCAGGCCAAGAGAAGTCTTATGTCATTTTCCAGCCTCTATTCTATACTGGGAAGTAGGCAGGAAAAGGGAGTTTGAAATGACTGTAGAGTTAGCTGATCAATAGTATCTGCTACAGGGAAAAACTGACTCACTTGACAGAAAAGAAAATGAAGGCCAAGAAAATTTAAAAAACATACATTTAACATTTGTTGGGAACCCACTGTGCACAGGACACACAGTTAGTTGGTGACAAAACCAAAGTTAAGAACTGGGTTGACCTGACCTCGTCTCTAGGCGTGTGGGCTGCTCAGGAGCAGAAGAGAGGAAGGTGCAGGCTAGTTTTTTTGCATTAGACAGATGAAATGACTAAAAAAAGGATAGGGAACTTATTCGATACTTCTTGAGTAATGTAGACATAAACACCTTTCTACTAGATACCAGCATTGGTTAAAAAAGAGAGAGAGAGGGCCGGGTGCGGTGGCTCATGCCTGTAATCCTAGTACTCTGGAAGGCCGAGGTGGGCGGATTGTTTGAGCTCAGGAGTTCGAGACCAGCCTGAGCAAGAGCGAGACCCCGTCTCTACTAAAAATAGAAAGAAATTAATTGGACAACTAAAAATATATAGAAAAAACTAGCCGGGCATGGTGGCGCATGCCTGTAGTCTCAGCTACTCGGGAGGCTGAGGCAGGAGGATCGCTTGAGCCCAGGAGTTTGAGGTTGCTGTGAGCTAGGCTGATGCTACAGCACTCTAGCCCAGGCAACAGAGTGAGACTCTGTCTCAAAAAAAAAAAAAAAAAAAGAGAGAGAGAGAGAGAGATGCATTGGGGAGGAAATCTTGAAACTACTGGCTAAAATAAGACTTGGAAGAATTAGATATAGATTTCTTCTATGGTAGGTATCCACAAGGAATCAAGACTCCACCATCCACAAGACTAAAAACTAAAAATACAAAAAACATTCCACTGTTTTGGAACCTATTTGTCATCCCTGATTTCATAATGAAGAGGCTGAAATTAAAGTTTGATGGCTCATGTTAAGTCCCAAGGAGACTCGATGACACAGCTCAGATCAGTAATCAGTGAAATGTCTGCATGGTCTCAGGCAGCAGAGCTTGAGCCATACGTTTAAGTAGAGTATTGTGTTGTGTTGCTATGAAGACATATCTGAGGATGAGTAACTTCTTTTAAAGAAAAGAAGTTTATTTGGCTCATGGTTCTGCAGGCTGTACAAGAAGTATGTCTGCACTTATGGCAGAAGGCCAAGGGGAACAGGCATGTCACATGGTGAGAGAGGGAGCAAGAGAGGGGAGGAGGAGGTGCCAGGCTCTTTTGAACAACCAGCTTTCACGTGAACTGATAGAGCAAGAGCTCATCACCGCAGAAAGGCACCAAGCCATTCATGAGGAATCTGCCCCCATGACCCAAATGTGGGCCTCACTTCCAACATTGGGGATAAAATTTTAGCATTATATTTGGAGGGCTGAATATCTAAACTATATCAAGTATATATTTTATTTTTCTGAAGCATGTCAGCACTAAGTCCCCAGACATCTCAGGCAAAGGCAGGGATATTAACCTGAATCACTCTTGGAATTCATCCCAAAGTTGAGACTATGACCTACATAAGTGGTCCCTAAACTTTTTAGCACTAAGGACCAGTTACATGAAAGATAATTTTTCCACGGACTAGTGGTGGGGGGGTGATAGTTTTGGGATGATTCAAGCGCGTTACATTTATTGTGCAGTCAAACCTCTCTGCTAATGATAATCTGCTAATGATCATATATATTTGCAGCTGCTCCCCGATGCTAGCATCACTGCCTCAGCTCCACCTCAGATCATCAGGCATTAGATTCTCATAAGGACCAACAACCTAGATCCCTCGTATGCTCAGTTTGCAGTAGGGTTCCTGCTCTTACGAGCATCTAATGCCACCAGCTGGTCTGACAGGAGGCGGAGCGTATGTGGTGATACGGGCGATGGGGAAGGGCCGTCAATACAGATGAAGCTTTGCTGGCTGGCTTGCCACTCACCTCAGGAACTGCGGCCAGGTTCCTAACAAGCCATGGATCAGTACTGTCCGTGGCCCAGGGGTTGGGGACCACAGACCTAGATAACTGTAGCTATGATCTATTCATTATGGCCCTGCAAGTAACTTTACAAGGAGACTTCTAATGACAATGGTAAATTGTTTAATTTGTAGCTTACATATGGAAATAAGAATTTCAAAATTACACTCTAGTATGAATATTAACAACCCCTAATTACCAGCACACCTTTGTCCTAAACAAATGGTCACAACAAGCCTGTGCATAGAGGGCATTGACACAGGTCCTCCCTCAGATACACCAAGGGAGGATGGGGATGGTGTCACCAGTAGGGCAGGAGCAAGTGGGTGAGTCTCCGTCTCCGCTCAGACCCCAGGCCATTTCCAAGATACCCTGTGTGACACAAGAATCTTTATTTCCTGTAGCATTAAGGAAGGCCTCCTACTGTCTGGAAAGTTTGGGCAGGATTTGAGGGACAGGGAGTTTCACTCTCTTCACCCTATTCCCTGACTAAGACATTGTTTTGATCTAACCACCCCAGTCCTTTGGAGAAAGACAGAGTGAATCCTTTGTTCTTTGCAAGGGAATCCACATTAGATTTAGCATGGAGGCCCATTTTTACCAATTATGTCCCCATGTAATACTGTGATTATGAAGAAACCTCAGAAAAAATATGAATGTGTAAACATGTCCTTGCCCTGTTGTATGCAAATGGTTTTTATTCCCTAATTCAGATTATTAACACAACTGCTCTAGAAAGATGCCAACGCTAGAGACAAAGGAGCTCTAGAGATGTTCTACTTAGACCCTCCCCTTTGACAGCACAGAACAGGACACTCTAACAGTGTTAAGTAGGCAGCCAAGCCAGGACCACAATCCAGAGCTCCTAAATCATTCGATTCTCTTATATAATGAAGAGATAAAGTGCTGCCTTCTGTGTGGATCTATCCATGACCACCTAGAGTGGGAGACGTCTCCCTTCCTGGGATCCAGAATGTATCTTTTTGCGAAGAAACAGTTTTATAAAGAGAAATTGGTAAAGTTGAAATCATACTATACTTCACACACATTGCGCTGTTTTATGGGCTTACTAGGCAACCTAACTGTTACTTACTATTTCTGAGGGGGGAAAATGTATTTAGGCTTCCAAACAACTCATTTGCAGTGCAGTTTTGGAATCAAGGCATTTCATAAATAGCCTGAGACTATGACCCCTGTAGTATAGTTCTTGGAAATATTGCATCGTTTCCTTGATCACAGATGCACTGTGACTCTAAAAGGTCTACAGTGGTTGGTAGGGGCTTCCCAACCTCTTCACCGGGGTCTACCACCTATGCCTTTCCAAGCATCAGAAAGACACTTAGAAAGCGTCTGCACCCCTAGCAGCTGAGGCAACAAGTCCTTCCTGAAGATGGATCTGAGGTAGACACTGCTAGTGTGGTGGACACAGACATGTCCACCCAGATTCCCTGTCAAGGCAGGGCTTGCTGCCCAGCTGCAAGGAGTGTGGCCAACAGATGGCCTCCAGCTGTCAGCTTTTTCACTGTCAGCTTCAGCTAGAAAGAGCCCCTTTGCCCAAGATCGTGCCTTCCTGGCATCATCCGCATCTAGTGACTGAGTGAGAATAAAGGCCCAGACAGTTTAGTTCAATGTGGGAAACCCAGGCAGGCAATACTCTCTCCAAAGTTCCCCTGCCGATTGGCCAAGGTTTTGATGGTCCTGCATTGTGATTCGACTTTTTCTTCTGCCCAATTCTATCTCCCTCTTCCTTTGACATATTGTTTGCAATAGGCTATGCTTTTTAGAACAGTTTCTGATGTACAGAAAAATTGAGATGACGGTACAGAGATCCCACACACCCTGCATCCAGTTTCCCCATTACTAACACCTTACGTTAGTGTGATAAGTTTGCTACAATTAATTAACCACTATCAGTACAATACTATTAACTAAAGTCTGTGGTTTATTTCAATTTCTTTAGTGTTTACTGAATGTCCTTTCTCGATTCCAGGATCACATCCAGGATACCGCATTAGTTAGTTGTTGTGTCCTTTTATACTCTTCTCCTTTTACAGGGTTTGATCCCAATAAATGTCTTCATCCCAAATTCCACCTTAAAATCTGCTTCCAGAGAACCCAACCTGTGACAGCTGGTTACCTGCCCAACAGCCAGTCTCCCTTCTGGGATGCTAACAGCATCCCAATTTCTGACGGGCAGCAAGGGGTCTGGCCCCAGGACATAAATCACAATGGGTCTAATCCAATAGGTCAATCCCAACCCTGTTTGCTGGTGATTGACCCAGGCATGGGCCATATAACCCTGTCCTGACCAGGACACAAGGGGACGTCTTCCAGGGGCTCTCCAGGAATATTTCCCTCCTTGATTTTTTTTTAATCATCATAAGGGTTCAAGGAGAAAGTTTGTTTGTTTGTCTGGCCCACTTGTCTCTCTGTCTGCTTTAGTCACTGCCACATGACATCTGAAAGTGCCGCAACCACAGGCAATGAGGCAAAGCAGAACAGGCAAAGGCTTCTGGGTCTCTCATGGCATCATCAAGCTGCAGACCCCACACCGTAACTGGAATTCTTGTTAAGTAAAGAATAAATGTCCTTATATTTAAAACACTGCCAGTTGAATTTTCCATTATTTGCAGCTAAAAGCATTTCTAACACACGTTCTCTCAGGCCAGCATAAGAAAAGGGTTTACTGTAAGGATTCACATGGTGAATAAAATTTTAAGAACAGGGTTAGGCCTCACGCAGCCTGAATTGAACAGTAGTTACAAATCCAAGGCGGCTGTAAAGATCCTCATTGGTAATTTTAAAAGTCCTCACTCAAATGCCCAATTCTATATATCTTTTCTCTGCCTCATAGCTTCCGCTTTCTCATAAACATGACCAAGTTAAGTTATCTGATATCTCTCCTAATCTAATGAGCTTTCAGCTTCAGATCCCACTAGAAGTTCTCAATATACCTCTGTTGAAATCCCTCAGGAGAAACTGTAGTTGATCCAACTCATCTTTTTCTACCAGGACATATCACAGGACACTGGCCAGCCTAGATCTTATCTGTCTTCGTCATAAGTATATCCTGTCTTAGTCCAATCAGCCATGCTTGGTGGAACAAGGTCACATGGCCTAAAACCCAGCCATGCAGGGATGCCCCTTCCACAGGACTATTCATGGGACAGAGGACTGGTCAGTTAGGGCAGAGTCTAGCTCAGCAGCACTTAGGAGCAGAAAGGTGGAGATATCAATGCCTTGCACTCATCCTCACTTCTGCTCTCTCCCTAACCCAATTAGTCTGGTTCCAATACTTTTGGGGGTTTTTAAAAATATTTATTACTGGGAACATTCCTGTCTCACACAAGTAAAAGACAAGATGTCTCCAAATACATCTTTTGTTACTGCTAGTAGGAAACAAAAAGACAGAGGCCAAAAAAGAAAGAGAAGGGTGGGGAGAGAAGAGGAGAGAGAAAGAGAAAAGAGAGAGAAAGAGCAAGAGGGAGGGAGGGAGGGAGGGAGAGAGAGATGGAGGGAGGGAGGGAAGGAAGAAAGAAAGAAAAGGAAGGAAGAAAGAAAAAAGCAGAGCGAGAGAGTGTTGTATTTGACCGGCACAAACAGATGTTGATGGCAAAGAGTTGGCACTTTAGCAAGAAAAGGAGACAGAAAGCAAAGCCATGGAGGAGTGAGGTCCAAACCAGCTCCCAACCCAGCCCAGAACCAATGGGAAACAGAGAAGGTTTCATGGGAGATGAATGTCTTAATGGGTGACATAAACTAGACTAATCCAACAGGCTCCAGCAGCACAGTCCTGCCCCATGGAAAGCATTCCATGGACTCAGCCATGCCATGGGTCATACCATTCTTCCCACAGCAGTGTCATATCCCTTACCTTGACATCGGTGTGACGATACATTTTTACTGCATAGCTCATCAGAGAGGCCTAAATTAATTCCATTTCCAAAACAACAAAGCTATCTAACTTACTCCTGGAAATAGACAAGCAATGGGAAAACCCAGTTCAATGTATCTAAAAGCACAGAGTGAAACTATGAAAATGGGATTTTGCTCCATGACTACCAGAAGTTTCTTGCAAGCATTTGCTTTGCAGAAACCTTGGCTTTCATTCCTCTCTTGATTTTTTAAGCTGGTCTTTGAACACTACTCAGTAGGTAGTTGGCCCTTTTGATGTTTGGCACTTGCATAAAAAGATGAGTTATTTAATTTTCTGCAAAGGCGACCAAGCCTGTTCTGTATGTAACGAGGCAAGCAGTTCAGGCATATGTGACTGTGAGGGAATGAAAGCTTTTCTTCTTTGAAGGTTCAAAGTTAACACGTCAATTGAATTCCAAGGAATTGTGCATTGGACCTTGAAATGTGGAAACTAAGTTAGGCAACTTGAAGTGCAAGGTTAAAGCAATTATCAGGAAAATCAAAATGAACTCAAGAATTGCTCGTAGTGGAAAACTTTTTTTTTCTTTTTTGTTTCCAACTATCTAGCTTGGCTATCTTCTCACCAGATAGAATGCTGGCAATCCAAAGGAAAATCCAAAAGAAACTTAAATCGTCTATGTCCACAAAAGCAGGACAAATTACAAGCCTGGATTGATTATGTAGATGGGTTAGAATACAGGCTAATGAGAAAGGTAGTTTAGTCTGAATGGTCCAGATTGGTCACTTATTTGGAAATGAGTTGATGTGTGGTGGTAGAAGCTTTTAATTTGTGTATAAACAAGGCCTGAGGGTCTTGAGAAGAGGAGAGAGAAAGAGAAAAGAGAGAGAAAGAGCAAGAGGGAGGGAGGGAGGGAGGGAGAGAGAGATGGAGGGAGGGAGGGAAGGAAGAAAGAAAAAAGCAGAGCAAGAGAGTGTTGTATTTGACCGGCACAAACAGATGTTGATGGCAAAGAGTTGGCACATTTGTTGAGTGTCATTCACTTGTGTCATTCACTCAACAAATTTATTGAATGTCTATATGTGCTAGGCTGTGTGCTAAGTGCTAGAAATACAGAAAAAAAAAAAAAGACAAACAGGCCAGTTGTGGTGGCTCATGCCTATAATCCCAGCACTCTGGGAGGCTGAGGCAGGAGGATCACTTGAGGCCCGGAGTCCAAGACCAGCCTGGGCAACACAGCGAGACCTTGTCACTACAAAAAATAGAAAAATTAGCCTGGCATGGTGGTGCACCTCAGGAGGCTGAGGCGGGAGCATCACTTGAGCCCAGGCATCTGAGGTTGCAGTGAGTTATAATGACACCATTGCACTCTACCCCAGGCAACAGAGCGAGACCCTATCTCTAAATAAATAAAGAAAAGAAAAAAAAAAAAGAAAAGGAAAAAAAAAACACAAATATCTACCAAAACTACTCTATGAAATGAACCTAAGAAGGATAAACTGAAAATAAATTAAATATCCATAGAGATTCTAGGTTTTGAGGATGATGAAGCTTTTTAAGTTTCATGAACTTTCTAAAACCCCCAGCCTACTTGAATCCAATCCAGTCACCTTAAATGGAATTGAAGATCTTCTACAATTTGGTCTCAAATACAGTACTTTTCCACTCTTATCCCCAACTAAATGACTCCAGCCCCACACCATACACTCTAGGGTCAACACAACTGTTTTCAGATGTACTGTCGCTATGGGTTCGGTCAAGCCATTCTCTCTGCTGGAATATCCTCCCCTCCCGCATTCCTCCTAACTCCCACTTTCTCCTCCACCAGTCCTTCCCTGTCCTAGCATATCTGACTGTTGAAGCCCACTTTTTTAAGCCTGATTAAATGCAAAAGTCTCCAACACTGATTAAGTCACAATTACCATGTACTTTCTGGTCTCCTATTATATTTTGTTTATACCTCTTGTTGGGACGCATGTTTTTACCTGGCACTGTAGTCATGTACGTATCTACATCCCCTACTGCACTGTTATTATTCTGAAGGGAGTCATGGTCTTAATTCATTTCCTTAGTCGTGCTAGACTTGCACAGAGTAGGTACACAACACATATTCATGAACGTGTTGAACTGAGTTGAAGAATGACAAACAAGGTAGCACGACTGTTCTCCTTAAATAAGCATAGCCAACAAGTAAAATCCAGATAGCCTATGAACATTTTTTTGTACATTTTCTTGTTTTCTGTATCAGCACGTTGCTTTTTCCATGGGTTTCCCCTCCAGGTTTCTGTAATTCTTGATATTTCTCATTTTTAAAATTTATTTTTGTTCTGAACACTCTTCCTTTGTGTGTCTATCTGTACCAGGAAGTTGGGCCACGTCAGGAAGGCATGGACCAGTATATGGCTGGCAGAACTTCCTTATCATCAGACATGCCCCTGCCCAGACATTTCAAAGAAATGCACATTTTATGAGAATGTTCACAAAGCTTTCAGCTAGAGGAGGTTTTTTTTAATCCAGAGCATGTCAGTCAGTCACACGAGGAGAGGCATTTGGACAGACAAATCCCAAATAAGGAGTTTCCTATTTGCAACAAAACAGATTAGATCCCTGGGCTAATTTCAGCTAACTCTTCCAAAGACTAAAAGAGGAAAAAAGGCCTGAGGAGTGGATTATTTTATGTCAAGGACTATAAAAATCCGAGATAGAAGAGCAAGGAAAAAGGAAAGGGCAGCAGGAAAGGTATTCCTTATATGAATCAGGTTGCTTTTGACTTCATGGACTTCTGCGGTTTGAAGGAAAAGGAGGGCAACATTGTTAATGACAGCCCAGGGACAGAGTCATTCATTGAAGCATTCAATCAATATTTACTGAATGTCTAATACACAGCAGAACTGTTCACAGGAAGAGGCAAGGCAGACATTGTCTCTGCTCTCACGGAGCCTTCAGTCTAGTGAGGAGGTCAGATCTTAAACAACTACACAATTAATTGTGGGAAGTGTGACTGTGGGGAGGCGTACGGTGGTATGAGAATGAATGGTAGGGAAGCACAACCTGGTCTGGGAGTCAAGGAAGGCCTCTCTGTGGAAATGGCATTTAAGGTAGACCCAGAAAGACAAGTGGATGTGCACCACACTGAAAAGTGAAAAGAACTGGTTTCAGGCAGAGAGAATATGAACATAGGTGCAATTGGGCCCAGAAGTCATAATCAGAAGATAGATGTGGCAGACAAGAAGAATGGAGTGTGGATTTATATATAAGTGTGGACCCAACTCTGACTGCCCCACTAGCCAGGCCTCCTTATGTGTTCTTATAGCACCTGTCTCTGTCTTCCAGAGTTCATAATCATGCGTGTGTGTGTGCGTGTGTGTGTGTGTGTGTGTGCGTGCCCACACAAGAATGAGAGAAAACTGTCAGTCTCCATTACCAAATTGTAAGACCCAAGAAGGAGGGAAGCACTTTCTGTTCCATTCACTGTCGCCCACCCAGCACCTACCACAGAACCTGGAACATCGCATACACTCAGTAAATATCTGTGGAATGAATGAATGACTAAGTGCATAAATGGTTGGTATAGGATAAAAAACGCTGCAAGGAATTAGGTTCCAGTTCCAGTTCTAGCATTAACTCCCTGTTGATCTTACATATTTCTTATTTCTTTTTCCCTATTTCTTGTATATTTTGTTGGAACCCATTTTCATCCAAGATCAAAATTAAAATGTTGAACGCCATTATCTCTAAACTCTTTTCCAACTCAAAATTCAAATGTGTTGTATTACCACAGGTTATATATTTTTTTCTTGTTTTTATATTTTCCACTGAATAGTGTATTTTGTCCCATTGCTTATTATTAATATTTGCCTGCTCACACGGAAAGCCCAGTACTCCAGGTGCTGCATACAAAGTGGAATTTGTAAGTCCATCAGACCCCAGTCAAAGGAAGCAAACCCTAAAGAGCTGTCTTTCCCTCTACCCATAACCATGTGGGTTATCAAAAGACTAATATCAAAGCCGATTACTTTACCAAGAGGTTCCCAGCTGAGCAGCCCTTTTATTTGCTTCTACTGCTTACATACTAAGATAAAGCCAGTTAAAAAACCAAATTCAAAAGCTGTTTTTATTTACATTTTTGGCTCTTCCAGTAAAGCAGGTTACCTAAAACTAATTGACCATCAAAGGGGTACAAATTCCCCTTCTACATCCGCGCTGAAATGCATACACACACACAATGGATTTCCAACAAGGTGCATTTTTTCCTGAAAAATTCTTAGAATTAACAGGGATCTATTTCATTGGTTTGTTAATATGTGGTCTTTAATATGACTGTTTTAAAAGTGAATGTGGATAAGATAATATGTTATTTATTCTTGTATCTGAAAAATGTCCCAATTGGTAATTTAAAGTATTCCTAGTGGCAAGAGTTAAAAATAGCTTATGTTTTCTCTCTATTAATTATAATAGGAGGAAAGAATATGTTAAATGCCTAGCTGTTTGCACTAATCTAGATCATCATATATCACAAACGTAGATTTCCAATATTTTTAATAACTACTTGACTCTGTCATCTTTGTGAATATAAAACTTTTCACAGCAGGTAACAAACATGATTTTAAAAATTGATTTGGAATCCTCTGAAATATCACTCCTATTTCTCTGAGTATTTCCACCTACAAAACTCAAAATACAAATCCATTGCAGTTTGCACAAAGGACATCTAACATATAACTGTGTATCTAAAGGAGTTATATATTCATATTCAGAAGTGCCCATCTGGAAAACAGGGGACTATATCAGGGCTGATCCTCAAGCCTGCCTCTTAGTCTGCCTCAAGCATTTGTTCCTTACGTGAGAACCCACCTTATTCAACTGGGATGCTCATATGCAGAAAGTAATGGCTATTGTGGCTATTTGCAAAGACTGAAAGACAAGGCTTGGATATGTATTCTAACATTACAGTATAAAATACAGTAAAAGATTGCTCTCAGGTGAGACCTTTATCAATGTTGTGGGAAGTAGTAACAAGTCAAAATTTAACAACAACGTGCCAAAAAGGATGTCTTAGCAAAAATAGTGACATCCATCCTGGTAGAATTCATCTGTTTACTCCACAGGCAGATTTGTGAAAGCTTGAGCAATTTTCTTCTTGCCAAGAAAGCTAGCTTTGCTGTCCAACTGTTTTCTCATAGAAAGAGACTTTGACTTTTTAATCAACATTGTTTACATACATTGATATTTTATATATAGCATATTTTAAATATTACGTATTTCTCTTTTGAATCTTCATTGCAGCTATGTCTTGTAAAAACAGCTTTATTAAATAATTCACATACCATACAACTCACCCAATTGATGTATACAATTCAATGGCTTTTAGTATATTCAACAGAATTGTGTATCTATTACCACAATCAATTTCATAACACTAATTATCCCCAAAAAGGAACCCCACACCCCTTAGCCACCACCACACAATCTTCCCATCCTTCAGACTTTAGGCAACCACTAATCTGATTTCTGACTTTATAGATTTACCTACTCTAGACATTTCATATAAATGAAATCCTACAATCTGTGGTCCTTTGTGTCTGGCTTCTTTCTCTTAGTATAATGTTTTCAAGGTTCATCCATGTTGTAGCATGTATCAGCACTTTATTTCTTTTAATTGACTAATAATGTCATTTCATAAATATACCACATATTGTTTATTCGTTAATCAACTGATGAATATTTGGATTATTTTCACTCTTGGATATTATGAATAGCACTGTTATGAACATTTATTCATAAGTTTTTGTGTGGACATGTTTCATGTCTCTTGAGTCTGCTATAGTTAGAAGTGTAATTGCTAGATCCTGTAGTAACTTTATGTGTAACCATTTGGGAAACTACCAGACTGTCTACCAAAGCATTTACCAAAGCACTTACATTCTTACCGGAAGTGCATGAGAGTTTCAATTTCTCTACATCCTTGCCAGTACTTGTTATCATCTTTCTTTTTTATTATAGCCATTTTAGGTTATGCGGTGGTATTTCATGATGGTTTTGATTTGTACTTCCCTAATAACTAGTTATGTTGAACATCTTGTTATGTGCTCATTGGCTATTTGTGTATCTTCTTTGCAGAAATATCTAGTCTGATCCTTTCCCCATTTTTAATTGGGTTATTTCATTTTTTGTTATCAAATTGTAACAGATATATATGTATACATTAAAGGAATCTCAATATGTAAAAACTTACAATTCAATTAATATATATTGAGCACCTGCTCAATATATATTGCAGTTTAGGGCAATGCCATGTGCAATTTAGGGCAGTGCCATGTGCGCAGAAGGCAAGGAAAACGTGCCAAGAGGCTTGCAGTTACTAAGGCGATGGGATGTGAGACAAACTAGTAGAGGAAAATCCTATCAGGCCAGAAAATCAGAAAGGGCTTCATGGAAAAGTTGGTATTTGTGATAGATCTTTTAAAGTGGAGAGAATTTTGAAAGACAGAGAGATGGGGAGGGCATCTCAGGCAGAGAGAACAGCACAAAGGGGGCACAAGGACACTGGTGTTCAAGGCATGATAGGACAACAGTGAGTAGTTGTTTAGCTAGGGAATGGAATGAGTAAAAGTTTAGATGATGAGGCTGGGAAAAGTTAGACAGGAACACATTTTGGAGGCTTAAGTGTTCAAGTGGTTTGTGTTCAAATCTCTAAATCAGTGATTCTCAGTCGGGAGTAATTTTGGCCCCCAGAGAATATTTGGCAATATCTAGAGATATTTTTGGTTGTCATAACTAGGAGTGCTACTAATAGTAGGTAGAGGCCTGGGATGGTGCTAAGCATCCTATAATATACTTCAGCCCCCTATAACAAAGAATTATCTGGCCTCAAATGTCAATAGTGCCAAGGTGAGTCCTACAATGACCTCAGCTTACCACTTGGAGAGAATTCCCATGCTGCAGCACACAGAGAGGGACCCTAGGCAGAGCCCAGAGCCCTTTTAAATGCTTAGAGAGAAGAGAAAACAGAATCATATAAAACGCTCAATTAAAAACACAGAAAGCAAAAAAGGAGGGGATGTAAACGGGATGAGAAAAAATATACCATGCTAACATTAATCAAAAGAAAGCTGGAGTAACTGTATTAATTACAGACAAAGCAGAATTTAGAAAAAGGAAAATTTTCAGTAATAAAGAGGGGCACTGTGTAAGGATAAAGGGGTTAACTCTCCAAGAAGATATATCAATCCTTAACATGTATGCAACTAACAACAGAGCATCAAAATATATGAGACAAAAACTGATAAAACTGCAAGGATAAACAGACAAATATTATAGCTTCAGACCTCAACACCCTTCTTTCAATATTTGACAGATCCAGCAGACAGAAAATCGGTAAGGATATACTGTAGTTCAACTGAATAGTACCATCAATCAACTGGTTCTAACTGACATTTATGCAATAGAATACTTTGTCTAACAACAACAGAATACTCATTTTTCTCAAGTTCACATGGAACATTCATCAATACAGACCACATTCCGGGCCATAAAACACACTTGAACAAATTTAAAAAAATAGAAATCATACAAACTGTGTTTTCAAGACACAAAGGAATTAAACTAAAAATCAATAACAGAAAGATAGCTGGAAAATCCCCAAATATTTGGAGATTAAACGACACATTTCTAAAAAGACTAATCATACCAAAGGTTGGTAAAGGTGTTTAAAACTGGAACTCTGATACACTTGTGATGGGAATATAGAATAGTACAACCACTTTGGAAAACAGTTTCTTAAAAAGTTAGATATAAACCTACTATGTGATCTAGTCATTCTACTCCTAAGTATTTACCCAAAAGAAATTAAAGCATATATTGGTATAAAGACTTATGCATGAATGTTCACGGGGCTTTATTTGTAATCACCAAACACTGGAAACAATCCAAATGTCCTGCAATAGATGTATGGATAAACAATTGTGGTATATCCATACAATGATAGTGAAAAATGAACTCAACTATAGTGAAAAATGAACTATTAATGAATGCTACAATCTGAGTGAATGTCAAGTCCTGAATAAAAGAAACCAGACGAAACAACAGTGCATGCTGCATGGTTATTTTATATTTCTAGGAAATGCAAACTAATCAATAGCGACAGGAAGAAAATCAGTGATTGCCTGGGAATTGTTGGAGTGGGGTGGGATGCAGTAGGGTGGAAAGGTAGGATTAGAAACGGGAATGAGGACACTTCAGGTTGTAATGGGTGGCAATGGTTTCGTGGGTGTACACATATGTCACGATTTATCAAACTGCACACTTAAATATATGCACTTATATGCCAATTGTACCTCAAGAAAGCTCTTTTTAAATGTGTATATAATGCAACGATTCAGGAAAATTGAATTTTATACAATGTAAGTATTTCTTTTGCACTGGGGCCAGATTAAGGCATTTTTCAATCTAAATGTCTTTTACTGGTTAGTTCAGTTCTCTATCACAGACTATTGAAATTCTAAAATTATAAATGATAAACTAATTCATGTAGCTCATCTAATTCTGTTTTGTTCCATGAATTGTTCTTTTGGCAAATTTGTGTTTGGCTATGAGGGTAACAGGGTGAGAGTATGTGGAGAGAAAAGAGCCTCAAAATAAATGACATAGGCCATTTAACGTTATCTTCTTATACAAAAGACAGCACAGTGTATTTCTACAAAAATGTATTTTATATCTACACTTTTACTGAGCATCTCCTTGCAAATATCAGCTCCTAGAGACAGAAATCACATTATTTATGAGTGTTTCCTAGAGCAACTGGGGCTTAAACACACTATTTGATGAGAATGAGCATGTTCCAACGAAATCTTAATCTTGCTCTAAAATTCTATTTAGTTATTTTGCAGCCACTAAAACAAGTGTGGCCTTTTAGGGCTCTCAAGAAGGCAAATGAGCAAATATAACCCATTCTTTTAGACCCATCTGAATCTCATGAGGTTCACTTTGTATAGCTATGCATGTGGGCCTTTATTTATCTTCATGGCAGACTAAGTACACTCACCTCTGCAGGCTTTCCCTGGAGATCTGCTGATGACCATTTCAGTTATGGGTTTCTCAACCAAAGGGTATTTTACCCACAATTTAACTTGCTTCAGCCTGTCACCTCTAGACACCATTAACTTAATCATATTTTAAGCCTATTCCACTACATCAAAAGGATGAGAAGAAGATTAATATATTTTATAAACAGTAAGTTAGGTGAATATATTCAATAGAGCAATGCTTCAGAAGGTTTCCACTTTTACAGGTAACGTGAATAGCTTTTCTCCAGTGAACCAGCTTCTTCATTTCCCTCTTCCATGAATTGATTTTTCTTTCTGACACCTTTGAAATGACCGCCCATTGAGAGGTACAATTGGAGGGTTGTGAGCTCTTATCTAGGACAGTAAATACTCCTCACTCTGAACATGGATTTAACATATCATCTGAACCTCTCATATAGACCTTAGCGGAGTATACTTCAACATTGTTATTTTTATTTTCCATATATAGATCCTTTCTCCCCAACAAAGTTGTGAATTTACTGAAGAGAGGGACCGTATCTGCCTCTTTCAATCTTGATACTGAGCATAGCTAACTCTTCATTGTTACTTTTAAAACTCTTCTTCAGAGGCTAAATATAAAAGGGCAGAAGAATTTGAGAAGTTTACATCATCTTCAATCAACATATATAGAGCACTATCTTCAGTGCCTAGTACGGTACTAGACCTGCAGGAAATACAATATGCCAAGTTATCACAGAAATCCAATGAGATCCGATTGAAGAGAATCCCCTGTGCAAGGCCAGGGAGTTTGGGCAGGATAGGGAGCCACCAAAGGTCTTTAAGCAGGGGAAGGACAAGATGAAAGACAGTTTTTAGGAAAATTCATCTGATGGAATATACAGGATGGATAAACTGAGGGCAAACTACAGGCAAAAAGTAGAATAGTTAAGGATCGAGATTGTTAAGATTAAGACAGAGAAGGCAGTGGAAGCCATTCAGGGAGAAAGGAAGACAATGGGTAGAAGACTTGATACTAGAAGTACAACATCAATTACATGAGTTCTTAGTATTTTTCTCTATTATTTTTATTCTTTACACTCTCTCTCTCTCTCTCTCTCTATACACACACACACACACACACACACACACACACACACACACGTGTATACATGCACACACACATGCAGTTGTCCCTCAGTATATGTAGAGGATTGGTTCCGGGACTCCCCTATATATACCAAAATCCCACATACTCGAGTTCCAAAGTTGGCCCTGTGGAACTCACATATACAAAATCTCAGCCCTCCTTATACAAGAGTTTGGGCCCATTAATACTAAATTTTCCATCTGCATTTGGTTGAAAAAGGTCTGCACAGAAGTGGACACAGTGGTTCAAACCCATGTTGTTCAAGGGCCAACTGTGTGTGTGTATACATATGTATATAAAGTCCCTCTTCTAAAACGAAATTTCAGGAAGTTTACAAAAATTCATAGAGGATAAAATAAAATTTAAGATAAGTCGGTGACAAAATTGGAACAAAAGAATAATTCTAGTAGAAAATAAGATGAAGCCTCACATGCGGTCGTTATACAAAATTCATGCTGTGAGGAATATACAATCTGATACGTGAATCATTGCATAAATAAGGTAAAAATAAATCAGTTTCTCAGGATAAGTCCTATGGTTTCCAGTACTAAGAACAGAGAGAAATTTCTCTCCAAGATCTTCAAGTGGAGAACGTTGTGTTCCTTCGTAAACAATAAGTATCTTCAACAATATTCTTAGAGTAAATACATCCAGTAATATAGGCAGTTGGTAAAATACCAGAAAAAAAAGTCAAAATTAGAGAGGATAATGGAAATGAGAGGCTACAAAGCAACAGGATCAGTTTTTGGCTGGTCTGGCTTAATTTGGGGGTGGATTTTTAAAAAATCTCTAGGTGCCATATTTCTCAAAATGTGATCTATAGACTATTGATATAAACTAGAGCACGTGATTTTAAAAATGTAGGTTTCTGGGCCTCCCCTACAATGTAACAAATCATCCTCTTTAGGGGAGGAGCCTCAGAAATCCAGCTTTTAAAAAAATTTCCCAAATATTTCTGATGCACACTGATATTGGACTAGAACTAAACTTTTCAATTTATAGGTAGACCCATTACGGAGTGTGAAATCAAATCTTTGAATCATCACGAGCATTTTTTAAATGATACACAAAAATAGAATAGACCAGAATATATCAAAATGCACCCCAATTATAAGGATATGGAAACAGGGTAAATATTCTTTGGGATAAATTTTGTGAATACATGCATATTATCATATGAAATACATATAATTTAACATAAATAAAATGTTTGCATGCATGTGTATATAGATAGCACATAGTGATTATGATATATATGAGACATCATGAGATTATATATACATATTTCTTATAGTCACTGCGTATTCTTTCCCCATGAAAACCACTAGCTTGAGGACAACCTTCCCTTTGGACTGCTTTCTCCACTCAGTTTTTATTAAGCTCCAAGCAACAGTGAATGTGAAGTCATATATACGAGAACTCTGTAACACGGTAGGTGTCATATATCCTAAACTGCCAGCCTAGCTGGGGCAGGAATGAATCACATTTGTGAGGAGCTGAAGAGTCAGGCAAAAATCAGAAACGGAACATAAGGCCACAGACCTCAACACACTCCCTGAAGACCAGGCCAAGAGTCCCCTCAGGACAGAATTTGGGAACCACCTAACACAGAGGTAGAATGAGCAAGTCTGGGTTCACCTCTGAGGCTGAAGCTCCTCCCCTGTCTAACCACTCACACTGTCTCTCTTCCTCAGTACTACCTCTCCTGCTCAGGAAGGATCTGATCTCTGTGAAGCCAGGGCCTTATAGCTGATGCATCTGTTCCCTGCCTTCTCCACCTGAGAAAGACCTACGTTTCAAGGCCGAGCTTAATTTTCACCTCCTCGGTAAAAACTTCCCAAACCACAGTCAAGGTTCCCTTCTCTGAATTTCTACTTTTTTTTATTCATTGTTATAGTTTATCTTCTATGCATTCATGTGTTTATGCAAAACAAATATTTATTAAACACCTGTCACATGTCAGATACTGTGAGGGTAGGAAATTCTGATGGCTTTGAACTCCCTACACTATTGGAGCAAATGACTTACATTGTTTGACTATAAGACAAACAGAACTTGTTAACTAACTGACTATCTATATATATTTTTGCTTCCTACATATGTTTTTCTTTTTTTCTTTTTCTTTTCTTTTATTTTAACTGGAAAATAATAGACATAGTAAAAGAACATGAAAGTTTAGAGCAAATTGAGTGGCAGGCAGCTGTGCTCATTTTCTCATAGCTTTATAATACAAGACTGCTCTTGTGTAGACGTGATCTTCATAAATCATATTTAATCAAATTAAAAACACTTATCAGGAATGTATCTGAATACGTTCCAAGCATCGTTTATCCTAAAAAAGCAAGTCCATTGAATGCATAATAAACTTTTTCATTTGTTTCAATTTCATCAACCTGGGATGCTTAAATGAATACTTAATATACTCACATCTCCCTAGGAATATTCTAAACTAAAAGCTAAGAATGACTTGCTCCTTTCTTTGCTAAACAAGCTTTAGGAGTGAAAATATTGCCTTTATGCATTTTTAAAAATGAAATAATAATAAATATGTTTATATTTTGAAAAAATAAGACAAAAAATTTACACTGGATGTCTGTCATTGAGTAGTTTGAAACAACTAGGAAGCTGGATTCACTGACCCTCTTAACAGTAAAGCTTTTGAAATACACAATAATATATATTAGTTGCAGAAAATTTTGAAAACAGATAAGCACAAAGAAAAAAAAATTTTTTTAATCACCTGTAATTCTACCACCTATGAGATAACTCTTGGAACATATCCTTCTAGGTTTGACTTAAGAAGTCTTTAGTTTATTAAATATTTATGTGAAATCTTTGGATTTACTAAGGATAGGACTTTGTCATCCAGCCTTTGATATAATGGTCGAATCAGATAGAAGAAAATAATATGGAACAGGCAGTCTGTTCAGAGAAAATTCATTAGGCACCTTTCTTAATGTAGCTATTCAAGTGGGGGAGAAAAACTGTTAACAAACGGTAACTTTATCACCAGGACAAGATATGCTATTATTTCCTTAATAACCAAATTACTCTGAGATATTACTTTCACTCGAGAATGTTAGATGCTTAATAAGAACTGCCAGTATGGGATGTGCTCGGCATTTTCATACTCATTTATTGCAATACCTCAGAGCATTATAGAACGTTCAGTTGAAATGTAATTTTCCAGCTAAGTTACAGCTCTACAGAGGGTTAGGGAAACTCAAACCTTAGATTTTTGTCCTAGAGATTTTGCAGTTTAATGTTATGACTATCTCACATGCCAAGGTAAATCCAACAGTGTTAAGTTACACTCATGAGAATAGAGTGAAACTATTATACAATCACCAACTTACAACTGACTTACAACAAAAAAAACCCCACAGACTTAAACTGCTGCTTCAAAGGAAACATAATTAATGTCGCTATTGGAAAGATGAAAGAAACTTGATTCCCACATATTAATGTCAATATGTCAATGCCTATCTGACTATAATGACAATATAAAAATGGAAAGAGGTCAGGATATCTAAGCATGATGTTAAAGTCCAGACCAAATTAAATTTGATAGAAGACCAAAGAAATGGTAACTACCAATCTTAACTTTTGTTAAGTTTAATTCAAAGTGTACCCATAATTTATTTCTGAGATCTCCAAGACATCCTGACAAGTACTCTGGAATTTTTTACCTAATAGTTCAGAGCTTGAGATAGTTTAAGACTCTAAGCCTACAATAGCATATTTATAGATAATTATATGCTGTGGGATGTAGAACATGATTCCCTGATCTTTTGATAATGCTAGGAGGTGTTGAATGGGAGCCTGAGTGAAAGCAGTAATTCAAAATTTCCTTCCTTTGTAATTTTTCGGTCTAAATCTCACCATTGCTTTTGCATTGTTTGGGCCTTATTGTATTAAAGGGCAGGGCAGGTCTGATAAGAGCAAAAGAAAGGCTTACCACAGTTTGGAGAAGGCAGTATGGATTTCCTCCAAAATCAGCACAGAGACCCACCCTGGGGGCCTGGAACCATGGGAATTTCCTACTGAAGGATGTACCAGCCTGTAAGTTAATTTTCACCATAAGATTAATGGGACTTCCAGTATGGAACATTCTCTGACTCTGGGTAAAATCAAATACCACAAGTTAGAAGTTTAGGTGAATTTCTTTTTTATGGATACTAACTTGTTGTCAAGGAGACCCACAGACTATGAGAAGGGAGAAAAAGGATTTGTCCTGCAACTCCTATGAACTGTGAAGAATTGAAATTCTATGCTTGAGGACAGCAACTACAAAAAGCCTCAGAAGAAAAAAAAATTTTAAGCCACTTCTGAAAACTGATGAATGTCACATATTATGCTCACAGGATATCTTATCCAAAAGGATTTGCTTCTTTCCACTGTCAACTCCCAGCTGTGAGTGTCACATTCTTGGGGTAAAACTATGCTCCCATGTCCACTTAAGCCTGATCTGCCCATGAAAGCTACAAACCACAAATGTGCAGCCATTGGAGCATCCTGCCCTCCCATCTCTACCATAAACACTTTGGATGCTGTTTGATTTATTAACGTGGTAAGTGATTCTACTAGAATGAGGGTTCTCAATATGGGATAATTTCGCTCCCATGGGACATTTGGCAATGCATGGAAACATTTTCGATTGTCACAACTGGGGGTGGGAGGCGGTTGCTACTGGCATCAGTGGGTAGAGGTCAGAGATGTTGCTAAATATCCTGCAAGGCATGGAAGAGCCCCCCACAGCAAAGAACTATCATGCCCAACATGTTAATAATGCCAAGGTTGACATGCACCAAACTAGAATGCTATTCTTCTTATAACTGCTCCATGGAAATGGGCATCTATGTGGGTGTGTAAGGATGGGATAGGAATGTATTTATTTGCTCCCATATTTTCCACCCCTCAACACCCTCCCCTCTACTTTTATATAACTGGTCACCATTCTGCTTTCACCTAAATCTATGGCTTCCTACTGAAAGACACAAAGGGGCACTTTTAGCCCAAAACAAATGTTTCTTTCTTCCAGGAGCCAAATGGTAAGTGCTAACTTTTCAAGTGACTTCAACCATTTTGATGAATTGAGCTTCTTCTCTAGCTGGTGATGAAAAACGACCTAGATAATAGTCTCTGCAGCTGTTGGGAGGTTTGTGTGTTGTGTGGTTTTTTTTGGGTTTTTTTTTTTTTTTTTTTTTTGGTCTAGATTAGCTGCCCTGGCTACATCAATTCATGCACTTGACCAAGCAAAATGTCACATGCCTAAAATAGGGTTGTCAAAGAAACCAGATCAACCTGGAAGGAAACATGAAACCATGGGAAAGATGATAAGGATGACCACATAATCATCTTGTTTTCAGAAGAATCAAAGTCTTACAATGCCAAGGCCACCTGCTGAAGTCCAGGAAAAGAAACACTGGAAGAAGACAAAAATGCCAATAAGGATACAATGATAGGCCACTAGAAATAAAGGTTGGAGGACAGAGGAGGCCACATTCTTTTCCCGTAACTACCTCATAACCATCCCCCAGAATACAGGCATTGCTTGCCTTCTTTTAAACATTCAAAGGATAATCCACATCCTTCCTTGATTACCCGTCACAGAGCTCACAGCCCTATTCTGATCAAAGGTAGATAGCTGTATTTCCAGGGATGTCTGAGTCTGGAAGCAGAGTGGCCTAAATGACCCGATAAGCCCTTATCCGATATCATCCTTTGACAACCCAGCACATTTTCATTCCACATATCTGGGTTACAGAGAATATAAGGTGAAGGAAAAGGCCAAGCCCTTACCAAAAACCATAGCCCCTTATTTGGGGAGGGGACTTGAACTTATAATAAGACAGAGTGACATAAAGGAGAGTCCCTTGCTCCAAAATAAGTTTTCCACTATCACATGCTTGAAAGTCCCCCACCAGAGTTCGCACCTCTTTGCTCCTTACCTCCAGCTACAGAAGGAAGTGTAGGTTTTCACACTTCAGGATTCTGTTTCCTGCCCCCATGTCCTTTGTCCTGCTGTTCCCTCAGTGGAAAACACTGTCCCCCACCCTCAACCCCATTTTTGTCTTCCTTTCACTAAGATTAGGCTCAGGTGTCATCTGTAGGGAACTTCCCTTTCCACCCATCCCCACTCTGCTTCTGTGCCTCTACAGTAACCAGTTTATAACATCCTCATTACACCTAAGGCATTTGCACACCCATTCACATTTCCAGTGGATCTCAAATGTTTAGTGAGCAAAATATTCACTTGAGGAATTTCCTCAAAATACAGATTTTGATTCAGTAATTGTGAGGTGGGCCCAGAAAACGGCATTTGTAAATAAAACCTTCCCTAGTGATTCTTTTTTTAAATAATCTTTCAGCTTTATTGAGGTATAATTGACAAATTAAAAAATTATGTATATTTGAGGTGTTCAATGTGGTGTTTTGATGTAAGTACACCTTGTATAATGATTCCCACAATCAAGCTAATTAATATAACCATCACCTCACATGGTTATCTTTTTTTGTGTGTAGTGAGAACACTTAAGATCTACTCCCTTAGCAAATTTCCAATATAACAATACATTATTATTAACCATAGTTACCATGTTGTACATTAGGTCTCCAGATCTCATTCATCTTATAACCGAAATTTTGTGCCCTTTGACCAACATCTCCCATTTCCCCCATGCCCCAGGCCCTGGCAACCACTATTCTACTCTCTGTTTCTCCAAATTCAACTTTTTTAGACTACACATATCAGTAATATCACACAAAATTTTTCTTTCTGTGATCTCCAGTGATTCTGATGCTGGTGTCCACCAACCACATGGAAGAACTTGGCCTTGTCTACACTCCAAGCCCCCTGATGCTCAAGGCTAGAAGCCATCCTTAATTCATCTGCATGTCCCTGGCCCAGTCTAGGACTAGCATGGGGAAACTCCATGCTTGATAACAGTTGTTGAATGAATGAGTCCTGAAACATCTGCAATTGAAAAAGCCAATTAAGATGTCAAAGTCTTAATGTGGAGCAACTGAGAATGTGAGAGAAGAAAAAGAAATCAGAAGGCAGAGTTGATGGAAAATCCCTGAAGTCAAATTTCCAGTCGCTCCATATTTTGCCAAGGAACACTATGACCGTGCCTCCTTCTCTTTCAGCATCGACCCCCGCTTCTGAGCCTCCCTCTGCCCACCGTGCCTGGGGTTACACCAGTGCTACCCATGGACTCTTATATCATCTTTATACTGTAGCTCTCACCCTCCTGTTATCACAGTCAGTCAGGAAGAAGGTGTGCTTTATGTTGAGTGCCCTCCTGTACTTTCTCATTATCCATTCTTTTTCTTATTTTAGCTTTATTGAAGTATAATTGATATACCAAAACATGCACACATTGAATGCATATATCTCAATGAGTTTGGACATATGCATATACCCATGATACCATCACCCCAATCGAGGTGCTAAATATATCCATCATCTCCAAAAATTGCCTCATGTTCATTTTTTTTTTTTGGTAAGAACACTTTAACATGAGACCTATCCTATTAAAATATTTTAAAGTGCACAATATAGTATTGTTAGCTACAGGTACTACATTGTATAGCAGATCTCTAGAATTTAGTCATCATCCATTCTTAATAATTGGTAGTGCCTAGCCTGAGATAGAATGTTTTAGAGTCCAATCTGAAAGAAGGCAAGGAGAGGGTCTCTTAATATCATACTACTTTTAGACAAATATAAAGGAAAGTCTCAATTCACACAACTAGTAAAATCAGGAAAGGAGTACAGACCCTGGTTTGTGAAGCAAAGTCTTGTCTGTCCTCTGTTTGGTATTGTCGTTAGCCAGATTAGAAAAGAAAAAAAAAGAGAGGGTGTGTGTGTGTGTGTGTGTGTGTGTGTGTGTGTGTGTGTGGTTTAAAACGAGCAATTGAGCTAGCCAAGAATTTTCTAGTTTCCTGCTAGAGCAAAATGAGTTTGATTCTTTGTCCTGGTGTTTCCCATCCTGGTTCAGTAGGAGCTGAAAATATTGTTTGCCCAGCCCTCAGGGTCAGAGTTCTGTGTAATTGGAATGCTATTTTGTTTTCAGGCTGTTTGATGTTAATGGCTTGATTACCAATATAGTGGTGTTTCATTTTGGGAGGTCTTAGTACCATATGTCAGCAAATACTGAGAAAAACATTCCTTCATGTCTCCAACACACACGCACGCACATACATACACACACCAAACTCTGATTTACTCCCCTTCCCACATCAAATCCCTTTCCAAACATTCCATCTAAAAAGCTTTCCACTTAAATACTTTTTAAAAATAAATTATTTTATTGTGGAACAATCTTAGATTTACAGAAAAATTGCAAAGAGTGTATGGAGTTCTCGTATATCCTTTCTCAATCTCTCCTAATGTTAACTAACATCTTACATAACTTTGGTGCATTTGTCCTAACTAGGGGATGACGAACTGTAGCAGCCTGTAGGCCAAATCCAGCCTGCTGTTTATGGAGTGCCTGCAAGCAAAAGTCATTTATATTTTTAAATGGCTGGAAAAAATCAAAAGAAGACTAATATTTCATGACATGTGAAAATTATATGGCATTCAAATTTCAGTGTCCATAAATAAAGTTTTATTGAAACACAGCCATGCCCATTCCTTTACATACGGTCTGATTTCTTTAGCACTACTATGGCAGAGTTGAATAGTTGCGGCAGAAATCATCTGGCTCACAAAACCCAAAACCTATACTCTCTGGTCCTTCACAGAAAAAGTTTGCTGACTCCTGGTCTAAACTAAGAAATTAACATTGTTGCATTACTGCTAACTAAACTACAGGTGTTATAGCACTAGTTTTTACAGTAATGTTTCACGACGCAATCCCGAAACAGCACTGCCTTTAGCAAACACTTCTGCACGGTGAGCCTCGGTCTATTTACCCACCAGGTGCATGGTAGGTCCAACTTTGGAAAATATTCCTGCCTAACAAATAAATTTCAGCTGGCCACTTGAACAGGGTTTGTTTTTGTTGTTTGGGGCTGTTTACGTGTTTTACACAATAGGCGGACAATTGAATACAACATCTGGGCTAGGAAGGCTGTGAACTTGGAGATGGAGGAAGAGCTTTATTTGTTCAAGCAGTTCACGCGCTGGGCCAAGTTAGGGCACTAACTCAGGCCCTTGAGAAAAGGGGGCTCCCCATGTGCCCCCTCGTAGGGTGTGGGGCCTCCCTCTGGTCCCACACAGTCCCTGCCGCAGCTCCCAGGCCTTTGTCTCCTCCTCCCCAGCCCGGCCTGTGAAAGTCGCGGCTCTGCCTTTCACCCAGCCGGCGCGGCTTTCAGCCGGCTCTGCAGGCGCGGGCGGGCGGCGTCCGGTTGCCGAGCAACGGCCTGAAAGGCAGCTCACGTCGCCGCCAGGGCCGAGACACATCCGCACCAGCCAGTCTGCGCCGCGAGCCTGTGGCCTGATTTCTCCCCCTCCTTTGTTGTAGCTAACACAAAAGGCTACAACTCCAGTGTGCTCACCGGGCCTGCGTTGAATTACACGCCAGGCCATTCTTTGGGCCGGAGCCTTTGGGGGCTGGGTCCCCTCCCAGGACCAGAACTCCGGGCCTCGCCAGCGTCTGTGACTTGTCTCCCTCCCTCCGCCACATCCACCCACCTACCGCCTTTGTTCCTTTCAGCTGGCAGCCAGGCCCGCGCTTGCCTTTTGGCTGGTCTGAGATCACTCTGGCGGCGGTCGTGGGCATCGTCCCCACCCCCTCCTTCACTCTCAAAGTAAGCGCTGCACATAAAATCCCAGGCCTATTCAGTCATCTGTTCTTATCTCGTCCTCAGCCGCCCCCCTCTCCATCCCTCTCTCTCCAGTTTCCAAGGCTGCCGTTGCCATGGAACTCACACAACTTAAGGGCTGAAGGGAGGTTTTCTATGGTGTCTGCCAAACTCTCACACCTCAGAGGATGAAGGCAGCGCAAAGTCTTTGGGATTCCCCCAGCGCTGAGGAGAGTGACATTTAACTCACCACCCTCTGCTCAGTGACCCAGTGTTCAGCATCGTGTTCGGATTCTGGGAAATTCAGCGCTGAATTGGGAAGATAATTTTAAGTCACGCTTAGGAGCAATTGCCTGTAAAAGCTGGAAGGAGTCCCCCTCCAAAGAAATAATCCCAAGGTATGAGTTGATTTTTCTTTAACATGGTGTAACATGGACGTCAGCGATTTAATACCAGTCCTTACTTAAAGAGGGGGAAGTGCATGGAGGTAACAATATGTTACCTGACTTTTTAAACAGCATTATGAATGTGAAATGCCTGTTCATTAGGGTTCCCAAATGTGGTCCCACCGACAGCGCCATCCTCAGGCCAGGGGTGGAAGCGCAGGCGCTTGCCCCGCGTCTCAGCACACTGGCGGGAATCCAGGTGCGCCTTGTACCTGCCGGGTCCTACCATCTCTTTGTGTTTCTCACATTATTCCCACTACTGTCCGCATAATATTCTGTTAAAATTTAGGCACGATGAAGTAAGGTAGGCCATGAGAGGGAGTTAAAGTACATAGTTGTAACTTTTTTTTTTTTGAGATAGGATCTCGCTCTGCAGCCCGGGCTAGAGTGTAGTGGCATCATTACAGTTCACTGCAACCTCAAACTCCTGGGCTCAAGCGATCCTCCCGCCTCTGCCTCCCAAAGTGATAGGATTACAGGCGTGAGCCACCCTACCCGGACTGTAACTAATTTTTAATACAGAATTCATATTATGGGGATGGCAGGGAGAGAGCAAACGCCTTATGACTTTCATCTATCTTAACTTTTTCAGTTGGTCGACGTTAAACTCCAGTTACCATAAATCAGCCAAGGAGGGGGCATGTGCAAATATTGGTCAACCAATGTGGCACAAGCACTGACCCATCGGAACAGCCGCCCTACTGATGGCATGGACCCTGGCAAGTAGCCTGCATGAGGGTGAACCTGCTGAACACTACTCCTGATGTCCGCTGGAGTCACAGCCCCATGCTAGGCAGTTGGTGGGCTTTGAAGTGAGGCCCAAAAGGCAAAACATTGTCTTTTCCTGAAGATATTTACTATGTGGTTATAAAAAATAAAACTAGCATACACAAAATGATACGAAATATTAGCAGGCAAGAAAATTAACTATTCATAGCTTGGGATTTTTTATTAATAATAATAATTAAACTTACACAACAACCGTATGAAATTATTGATATTATTATTACCCCCATTTTACATATATGGAAACTGAAAGAGTCACTAGAGACTTCTTCCTCCAGCTTTTGTCTACGTAGGATAGATAGAAAAAGAAGAGGGAGACCTTTATTAACTGCCTGCAATGTTTAAGGTGCAGTCCAGGCAAGATGGGTCATGCATGCAAATGGCCACACTTTAGAAGCATGGATTTAGCAGCCATGTGTAGGACAAAGAGGAGAAAGTAAAGCTGCGATGAAGGGCACTTATTAGAAGTTTAGAAGAGTCTAGTCTAGGTCAAAGATTACAGGAAGGAAACTAGGGGAATGGGGTACTAATACTAAACTAACTTCAGTTACCTAGCAAACCCAGAGGAGCAAAAACAATGTCAGTGTTACTGGGGATCCCTGGGAGGAGGAGCCCCAAGCCTCAACCACAGACCAGAGGTGGCAGTTGGGTAACAGGGCCTTCCTTCAAGACAAGCAGATGAAGAAAGGATAGAAGTGATATAAGAGGCATTTAGGAAAGAATCTTAGCTGCTGATTTATGTGGGGGATGAGACAGAAGAGTGCAAAGTGGTGGAGGTTTCAAATGCGGGAAAATTTGTTATCATAAAGAGCTCAAGTGGGCTATAAGAATTAGCTCAGCTGAACACTACTCCTGATGCCCCCTGAAAAGTGCCTAACTAACCTCCAAGTAGTTTACTGTCAGAAAATCTGAACCAATAAGTAATATTAAATTACTCTAGGTTATGTAAAACAGTGCTAGGCACTTAGTAGAAGCTAATTGAGTATTTATGGATTGCTTAAATAAATTGAGGAACAAAGATATGTGCAAATCCTAAACTTTTCTTCAAATCAATGTATTCTCAGCTTCTGCCCTGTGACTATCTGAAGGCATCCAAGGCGTGGAGGTGCAATGGGAAGGAGCAGGAGACTTGGGTTTTTGTCCTGGTTCTGGTTCTAACTTGCATGTAACACGTTAAGAAGGTCATTTAGTTCCTTTCTCTACTTGGGCATCCTTGCCTGTTAAATGCTGAGGTTGGACTAAATAAACTATGAAAATCCAAATTTTACAAATGTATGTCTACCCAAAGTACTTGAAGAAAAATAAATGAAGCATTTTGCACTTAGCAGAGTTTGGCCATTATCTCTAAAGGTAATAGAAATACATCTTGCTAAATGGCAAAGGAGACGATCGTAGTATTTCTAGGCTCTTTTCCTGTAAGAATCCTGGCAATGTTCACAAGTTTGGAGGGACTTTCCCATCAACTTTGAGTCCCATGATTTCACACTCATGGAAATTTCCTCAGAGAAGCGGTTTCTTTGGCAACTTCATGCTCATGATCATCTTAGCATCAATTGGAATTACGCAGACATGTCAGCAGGAGAATAGGCCTCTTCTGGGCAGTGGGAAAAAGGAGCTGTCTCCTTTTATTACCAAAAAATAAATACAGAAGACACAAAAGATTTTTACCACACTTGTCACACATGGTGGAGTAAGCTGAAGATGAAACTAAAATTGCGTCCATAAAACAAAAGGCTTTGTGTGTGTTTCAAAGGCATTTTATGTTGCATAACATGGAATTAGCTCCAGCTCCAGCCCTTTGAGCATTATGTGTATAAATATATTCTAAAATGAAAGTATATTGAATTCCTCCTTATGCTTCTCCTCCCAGGAATATAGAACGCTATTTTAAAAAAAAAAAAAGGCTGAAAGGAAACATTGTTTAAGGAAAGCTTATCTATGAACAATGAAGTGCCCTAAATAGTAAACAGTTCCAGCAAGCTGTACCAGTGGTCAAACTCACTGTATACTTCGGCTTAGTGTTTGCTGTATTTCCAAAATCTAGACTTAGTTTTATTATTGCCTGTTCAGTCCCATGCTCTTTCAAGTGTGGTCCATGGATCAGCAGCAACAGCATCACCTGGGAGTTTGGTAGAAATGCAGACTCTCCAGTCCCATCCAGACCTGCTGCACAGAATCTGCATTTTAATAAGACCCCCAGGTGATTTTTCTGTTACCACCAGAGAGGACTGCTTTAGTCCATGGCATGCATCCAGTGGAGATGATGTTCAAAGCTGGTTTGTTTATTTTGAAGTGGCAGTTTTCCTTTCTGGGAAAAAATTGTGGAAATTATTGACTACGTAAGTCAAAAATGGTACTAGATCCTCCCTAGTGACAGAGAACAAAAAAATACAGCATGCTATCCTTAGCATAAGAGAATACCAGCAGAGGCCTATGATCAATGAGGCTTGAGTTTGGGGTAATTTTGGGACTCTTCCATCCACATTCTCTTGACCCAGGCTTTATGTGACCAAATACTCACTTTTGCAAGATGGCTGAGGTTAAGAGTGCAATCTGGCCACAGAAAGGAGAAAAGCTCACTGACCCATGCTGACCCCTGACCTTGACCTCATTAGCTAACCAAATGAGCTAACCAGCCATGGACATCAGAGAGCATTATGTGTTGATTAAGCCAGAGCATGAGAAGAACCAGCAGAAGATCAGTTATACAGATGTTTTTACCTTGATCACACATATTTATTAACATAAATATGAGGAGCACATAACAAATTCTCTTCCATCTTCCAATACCTTTTCCCCATTGTATTGCAGATGAAGGACTTGAAGGCAACAAAATGTTATTCTCTTTCATAGCTCTCTAGTCTTTCCCTTCAAAGCACGTAAGACACATTGTAATTATAAATTTATTTTTGTTTTTATTCTTTTACAGTAATCTCCACCACTAAACTCCCTAAAGGCAGAGATCTTCTCCCTCTGATTCGCCATCTATATCCAGCACTTGGTGAGAACCTCGGTGTCCAGTAAGAGTTCAAGAAACATTTGTTAAGTGATGGACTAAATGAACAAATATGTGAATAGTGGGTCAGAGCTCTAAAAGCAAACCTACTTAAACTATTTTGTAATATTCAATAAACATTGAATATTCTATTATGCTAAGGATTGGATTTACAAATTTGTCTTGCCTTTTAGAATTTCACATTCTTGTGGAAAAGATATAATAGATATATAATAATATTAACAGCTAACATTTTAGTCACTGTTCCAGACACTTACACATATTAACTCATTGATTCCAACAGGTGCTTTAGGAGGAAGACATTATATTAATAATTATTTCCATTCTGCAGATGTGAAAACTGAGGCACAGAAAGGTTAAGTGACTTGCCCAAGGCCACATATCTAGTACTAGGTGGAACTGTACGTGAACACAGGCAGTCCCGCTCTCGAAGCCATACTCTTAATAAGGCACTTTGATAACTTGCCTTCCAATAAGCCATCAGGGACTCCATACCATGAGAAGTGATCAGGGAGCTACACACAGGATCTAAGGAAGCAGAGAAGGGACAACTGGTTCTAAACCCAGCCTGCGCTCTTCAAACAAATAAACAAAAGTGAGCACTTGCTGCCAGTAAAGAATCCCCTGGCAAAGTCCCTGTGGTGGGTGCAGAATGCAGCACGGTGTTCCCCGGGAGTTGGAGTCAGCCCGCCCGAGGGTCAGCCTCATCTTTCCACAGCTTGCCCTTCTCAGCCTTGGCAGCAACAGAGACCCCAGTCCAATAAAAACACGTGTTAACCTACACTGTGAGCTTGGTGCAGAAACCAAGCTCTGGCTTCAACCATTTAATAGATTCAGAGGAAGTTGGAACAGGATATCAATGACATCCACAATCAGAATTTAGGACACAACACGGTAATCACTTACGCAGGCACAATGCATATAACTGTTTTCCCTCTTGGGCCTCCTCTCTACCTGTATTCTCCCTTTCTCCCCCCGACAAGGAAGGACCTGTCTCCTCCAGTCTTGACATTACATTAGGGTCTTTCAAGTGGAATCACTTCCTTTAATTCCTCATAGGTTATGAGTGTGACCTCTGGTTCCGCTTCATGTGTTTCAAGCTGAGATACCATCAGAACTCACGTTTCCCTTCCAGGCTTCAAAAATTACTCTGGTGTGCAGATTACATAAAAATATATTCTCAGTTCCTGGAAATATTTTAACAGCACTTGGAATTTGGGGGAAATTATACACTGGCACAATTTTAAAATAATTAGACCAGTTAAGTTTGAGAAAGGAAGATGTCATTAAATTTAAGTCTTCTCAAAGACAGCTATCTTTAATTAGCTCCTTGGTCAATGCGTAGATAAAGCTGGGACCTTTTTCTAAGGAACAAGTTATAGGAAGTAAAATAAAAGAAATCTTCCACTAAATTAAAAGTTACTGGATATAGTCTTCTTCCACTTTGCCTCTTTCTACCTTCTGCCTCCCTTTTTGGATAACTTTACCTCTCAATATGCTTTCTTTTGTTCCTTTTCTTATTCCTTTTATACTTAGAAGGTAGCTGCATTTTTTATTCAAAAGAAAATCTCTTCTTGCAGTGATTCCATTTACCCCTTGGAGTTTTGTTGCACTCCTTCCTTCCCCACTCTTTTTCACCGGCCCTTCCAAAATTCTTTGCCCTCTCCACTTCTCTTTGCTTGTTCTCCCACCACCACAATTTATCCTGTCCCTCTCCCTCTTATATACCTGGATGAAACAAAATGAACAGTACAAGATGAGAGTATTTTTCTATGTGCCATTACATTTATCTGTATTCTTTCTTGTCTGTAGATATGTTATCACAGAACTTGATCATTCCTTGGAAAACACTACCAATCTCCACAATCCCCATTGTTTTAGAAATATACCAATTTGTAGCCATATCAAGTGGAACCAATGGCCAGCATGAACATGAGATAGTGGTGAGTGTTATCTCCTTCATGTTCAGCACCCTTCCCTGCGGCGGCCTGGGTGAAGGGGACCATTGAAATAAGGGCACACTGAGTGGCGATGGGGTGGGGTGCCGTGGTAGCAAGTGTTCTGTTGATCTCATGTGCCCTGGATGGCCTGATAGCAGAACCTGAGAGCTTTAAACTTGACATGAATAACTAACCACTTACCTGTGATTTTCTAGCCACGTCCACTTTCTGTGTAACTGAAATACTTTTCTGTTCCTGATTTCAGACAAGCAGTACTTTCAATGTGCCACTGCCTAAGGCACAAAAAAATGAATATGAAAACTCAATAAAATTTGGAAGAAATATAAATGCAGTCATACAATGTTTTGTTATTAAACTTAGGCAGCATGATATGGTTCAAATGCTTTTAATACTTGGGTAACCACTTCCTATTAACTAATGTTTGCTAAGAAGAATAATCCTAAGCTAACTGAAGTTTTCATTACCTTCCTATCTAACAGAGTTGTGACCATTCAACTTACCAAAGGCATAAGCAAGAATATCTAGCAATTTTACTTTCACCGTGAAATATCAATTTCATTTACATCCAAAGAAAGCATGGATGAAATAAGTACAGTTGAGTGGTTGGACTGAGGTGGTGTGTAGCACTGCCTAATACATCAAGTTTTCTGCTAATAGTATTTTTAAATCTATTACCTTATTAACATAAAATATAATTGATGATTTGCTGTGCATGCAAATAGAAATCAAGCTGGAAGCTTGTTTCTTCCATAGGTCTTCTGCACTGTCACTGTTCAAAACAAAGTCTCTTTCAACAAAATGCCCACATCCGACAAGCGATGTTGAAATGTTAAGTGATTTGTAATTCCTAATAATAACTTTCATTTTGTTAAGTCCCTTTTTTTCTGCCCAATAGCATCCTTCATAGCTTTAATGATCCATGTAATTAAATTACAATTCAGAATGAGAACTTCCTGGAAACAAATAATACTAGAAATATAGATTTTGTTTAAAATCAAAGCAATGTAATTTAAAGACAAATGGCTAGACGTGATTGAAATTGGGGGAGGCTGGGCCTGAAACAAGCGCTTCTGATAAAGAAGTGAGTAGAAGATGTGTGAGAGGGCAGAGACCCACACCCCAGAGGCCAAGGTCAAGATTAATTCACTCTCTAACTAAGACAGATGAGAATCATTGCCCAGGAGCCCACAGAGATGAGGGTCATGCATCAAGCCCTGATACCTATGGATCTTGAATGCTGCAAATGGCCGCTGAAAACTCATCAATTCCGTTTCGAAGGGGCAGTCTTAATGAACTGGGAACGGGGCCCATGCAATCACATAGTTCAGACTTGGGGGAGTTTCTGCCCACGGACTTTCATCATCATAGGAGAACATTTTGCCATTTTGTCCCCTGAAAAGAAATAACAGCACAACTTCATAGCTGATGCCTTTGAATGAGGTCATGCTGTCTTCAGAGAAAAGAGAATGTCTGACTGAAAAGCATGGCAAGATTCTCAATCTGGATTCCACTGCTTTCATGTTTTTAAAAAGGTGAAAAAAATGTTAAAGTATGAAGTGAGTGTGAGTGCACATATGTGCGGGCATGCATGCACTCAACCTCACTGCTGAATATATTGTGAGATTTCTTATTGCTAGACAAAGCCAGTTAGCCATGCTGTTCCAGGTGGTCAGAGGACAAAGGAAAGAGCTCATCCTCCCCTCTACCCCACCCCTCGTATGGTCTGGGAGAAAATGTCGTCCAGCTATTGTAGTGCACTTTAGAGGATGATTAGCCTGGTCAGGCCCAATTCTAGCATAGCATTTGAGTAGAGCACATCTGTTAGAATTTCTAGACTGATGCCTCCATGTCTGCTCCCCAGACGCTTAATTTAACACATCTACCAGACAGAGATTAGAATCTCTTGATATCACATGTTATCCACAGATCAAAATAGTAGGCCACATAACAGCTTTTGCTCCATCTAGCAGTTTCCACAAGAGCTCAGCTCTGACCCATTATCTACAATGCCCAGAACTCATTTCACCTTGGAATTGTAAAGAAATAGCCAAAATTCAGATTAGATAGAAACTTCCCTGTAGGTTTCTCTTTCTACCCCTTAGGGACTTTTACTGTATCTTTCTTACATCCTTTTAATCCACTTTTTGAAATTGTGACAATTCATAGATTTATGATACTTTCAAAATACTAGAGAAGAGGTTTTCCTAAACTTAACCTTTGCCGAATATGGAGAATCCATATGGAAAGCTAAGCAACAATTCAGAAATGCCAACTCAATTTTGTTTGGTTTATGCTACCTTCAATTTTCTGCATTTAAGCCAATGAGGTTATTTCTCTTTGACTCAAAGCCCAGTCTAAATTATATGGTGGTTTTTTTTTTTTTAAATGACAGTGCTGCTCCCAAATGTTCTTCCAAGAGAGTTACATATCGAACTATCTAAGAATTCCTGAAAGCCAGGACCCTAAAATTCCAGACCTATCTGGTGTCCAACCCTTCGGCATCCAAACCTTGTTAGTGCCTTTCCCATATCTCCCAGCTAGTCTTCCCTACCCTAGACAGGGAGACATTCAAAAAGAAGGGCTGGGAAACAACAGGGTGGAGAAGTAGAGGAAGCCCAGTGGAATGTGCCAGAAGAATCTTGAAAAGGAGGAAAAATCTTTTTGGGAAGCAGAATACCAGAAAACAGCTGTGTTCAGAATACCAACTGAACAGGGTGCTCAAGAGAAGAAAATAACATTTTTGGGCGGGGCGCGGTGGCTCACGCCTGTAATCCTAGCACTCTGGGAGGCCGAGGCAGGAGGATTGCTTGAGGTCAGGAGTTGGAGACCAGCCTCAGCAAGGGTGAGACCCCATCTCTAATAAAAATAGAAAAATTAGCTAGGTGTCTGGCGGGGGCCTGTAGTCCCAGCTACTGGGGAGGCTGAGACAGGAGAATTACTAGAGCCCAGGAGTTTGAGGCTGCAGTGAGCTATGGTGTCGCCATTGCACTCTACCCAAGGCAGCAGAGCGAGATCCTATCTCAATAAAATAAAATAAAATAACATTTTTGTATTTACACAACCACCATGACACTTACAGTAGGGAAAAGTCAAGTGAAAGGCAAATATTCCATATATTCCATATACTCCAATTAACTATTCCCACTGTAATTTGTTTGTCCTATATTTTATACACAGGAATTTAGGACAATATAACGCCTTCCTTTAAAAACAAGCAGTTTTCCCTTCTGGCCACTGCACCATAATGTAAGACAATTGTAACCCTGGCGGGCCTGGATGGGCCTGTCGAGCCTGCAGCCTCTCCTTCCTAGCAGCTCTGGGAGCTTCCTCCACACACTGTGCCTGCTATTAGGACTTGCTTGGCCTGTGCCTGTTTATAGCACTGGGGGAGGAAGAAACAAAGCAATTGTGAAGCTTGTTAAGAGGCCGTTCATACGGTATTAAAGGTGACCTTGCCATTTCCACTTCTATTTATTCCACTTCCTTCCAAACCGGGGCAAATCCTTCCTTTCAGAGTAAGAGCACCGCTCTGTGGATACAGTCTATGGGAACAGAGAAAAGTTCAAGCCCTCAGAGGTTATTCATTACCCAAGTCTGGAATTAGAGTATTTCCCATTCACTCCCATGTTGGTCTGTAAATCACTGCTACTTGGCAGAAGAAGAACTTCGGTGAAAAGCAGTTTTTATTGTTGTTTACTGCAAAAAAAAAAAAAAAATCATTCACTTCAGTGAGGTTTAATTTTACCACACTAGGGAACTTTTTCAAAAAAAGGAATGATCCTCTCCTTCCCTGAAATTATGTATACATGCAAGGATTCATACATACATACACTGAAGAATCTATACTATGTGGATTCTCCATGTATTTACATATATATATATGCATATATGAATTTCTTTTTTGAACTTGACCACAGGACAGCCTGCAAATATTAATCACTCAAATAACTAACTCTGTGAGAAAGGGAACCAGAGTTCACAGTTCGGTCTCAGCTGGTTGTGGTGGTGGTTTGTGTTGTAGTTTGTTGCATTCCTCAGGAAGTAAAGGCATTTCCTGAGGTCCCTGTGAAAGCCAGCAGGTGTAATGCTAAGTATAATAGCACACGTAGGTATGAGTTAGACTAGGTGGGACAGAAAATGCAAGACTTAGCCTTCCTATTTTGAACAGAAGTTCGGCTGTTCAGCTTAATAACTTCCTCATCAACAGTGTTAAGGCATTTGCACCAGCAACATAAATGGAGTTTTTGCTGTATGTTGAATCTGGGAATGTATAAATCAATGTGCATCATTAAAACTCTTTCAAATTCAGGCCGGGCACGGTGGCTCACGCCTGTAATCCTAGCTCTCTGGGAGGCCGAGGTGGGCGGATTGTTTGAGCTCAGGAGTTCGAAACCAGCCTGAGCAAGAGCGAGACCCCGTCTCTACTAAAATAGAAAGAAATTAATCGGACAACTAAAAATATATAGAAAAATTAGCCGGGCATGGTGGCACATGCCTGTAGTCCCAGCTACCTGGGAGGCTGAGGCAGAAGGATCGCTTGAGCCCAGGAGTTTGAGGTTGCTGTGAGCTAGACTGACGCCACGGCACTCTAACCCGGGCAATCGAGTGAGACTCTGTCTCAAAAAAAAAAAAAAAAGTCTTTCGAATTCCTTTTTTCTCCACTGAGAACTTTCTATTTTTATTTTTCCCCTCAACTGTATGGAAAGCCCTAATCTCTTCATTTTGTGGACAAATGTGCTGTTTTTTTGACAGATATTGTTGAGATGGTAAAAGGACTGGTAACTTGCTGGAAGTGCTTACTTCTTTGCAAGGTCTTCCCCCAGTCTCCTCTCTTGGTTAAAATTCCAATCTGCCCTTCTTCCACTAAATGTTGGGGTGATGGGGGTTGATAGTGGGAAAGACTGCCATTTGGTTTACTATCCTGGTCTCCCCTCTCAGTCTCGGTCTTTCCTGTTCTCATGCCCATGGCTCATATGGAAAGTTTCAGCCTGAGTTCTCATGCCACATAAAAACCAAAGAGCATCTTTAGCACTTGTCGAGTTCATTCCACGTCTGCAGAGAACACTAGCATCTGGCTCCTAGTACACTCCCTCTGCATTCACTTACTCATTCAGTCAGTCGACAACCATTTACCCAGCATGCTTCATAACTATAGGGGATAAAACTCTGAACAAGATTGGCCCCTGCCCTTAAGTCGTTAAAATCTAATAGGGGGAATATATACATATATATCTTTATGTATATATTCCAATAATTCTAATATAGGACTGAGAGCGAGAAAAATCATAGAAGATAAACAAAATGCTATGAGGGTATGGCTGGGTAATGATGAAGAACATCATTATAACATCGTGTAAGGTGGTTTCCAAAATTGAGTCTTCTGGAGGTAAGACCTCAGAGATTGAGGAAGGGCATTCAGACAGTGGGAAAAGCATAGGAAAGGCAAGGAGGCAAAGAAGTGCATAGGGTAAGTTCAGGGCACAAATAGCAAGTGGTCCTATCTGGCAGAAGCACAGATTATTTGAAGAGGAGAAAATAGAAGGGAGGGCATTGACCTTGAATAGAATTACTAATTCACCTAAAACACTCAGGAAGACTTTTTCCAGGCCACCAGGCATGCTTTCTAGGCATAGTGGATCACCACTCTTCCCTTCCTAGCATGATACCTTTTATATTTATTAACCTATTATTGGGCATTTAGTTCTTTACTGTTTTTCCCAATAATAAACAAAGCTCTGATGAATATTTTTGTACACAAATTTTTACATACATGCATCCTATTCCCTTGGAATATATTCCTAGAAGGAGACTTGATGGACTGTAGGACACGGATTGTCCCTCGCCGTGGTGAACCAAGGAGTACTCCACAGGTAGAAGGAGAAGGCCTGTCCCTCTGAACCTCCCCAACACTTGGTGGTCATTTTAAATCTTTACCAATTTGATAGACCAAAAACAGTGATTGAATTGTTATTCTAATTTTCATTTCTTTGATTACTAATGAGCCTAAACATTTTAATCAAATATTAGTAGCCATATAACCAACATATAAAGTCCTTTAAATTGGATTTTATTAGTAAGAAATGAACTAAGGAGAATACATTAGATTCATTTGCATTTTGCTTCCTGAAATGAGATTGTAAAACTATTGATCACGAAACTGCATCTCCAGGAAAATAGGGGAGAGTGGCCTGATTTTCCCATTGATTGCACCTTCCCTCATCTTCGGTCTTCATTTGACTGGGAACAGCTGGCCTCTGAAAATTGGCCACGCAGTAATGCATTGTACCAGAACCCCAGTCCTACGCCTTATCTTAGGCTCTTTGAACCTTGACCTCTTCTTGCAGCTCTTTGAAGCCTCATTAAAATTTATTCCTCTCTAAAGGCATGTATTATATTTTGCTTCGAATAGGTACTTATCTTTCCCTTCTACTAAGTTATAAGTTTCTTTGAGAGTAACTTCATCATACTCACGTTATCTCCCGTAATGGCTAACATGATGCCTCCACCATTTTTGAATGGAAATAAATGTCACAGTTTAAAAAGTATTTATTTCCTTTTCTTAAAAACAATTCTCTTTTGTTATCATTGGGATTTCTTATTCTTGGAAAAACTTCCCCCAACATGAAAACAAAATCTCAAACAAAAGATATAACCAAATTAAATAACACAATGAGTTAAATAATGCCCTTAATATATAAGTAACATCCAAAGAGGGTATTTACTCCTTTCTAGAAATTCTCCCCTTCGTGGGCCAGCTGTCATTGAATCATTAAATTATCTTGTATTCTAGTGGATGCAAATAAGAACTTATTTTTAAGGTAAATTAAATATGGTTTGATGTTTAAACCCAGTTGTTTTTTTTTCTTTTGATTCACAAATAATTTCAGGTATTTTTTTTCATATTTAAGGAATGTTATTTAAAAATCCCAGATTGAAGTATTTTCTAAACGTAATTCATGTTGTATTTCTCCGCTGAAAATGTTCACCTCTATTGAGCGCAGGACTCCTGAAACAGAACCTTAATAGCATACTTAGCAAAGGAATAGTCGCCAGCTGACTAGCTATTGATTTAATGTTCCATCATTTCCATGGTTCAATCACACCTACCATGGTGAATCAGTTGGAGCATCCTCAATGAACCAATAAATGAGCAATTTCCCCCACCAAAGGGATATGTTTCATGTGTGGCAGAGGCATACATAAGTTATCACAATGTGAGGATCAAGTGCAGCATTGATTTACCTTGGATCATCTAGCCTTCTGTTTTCAGTAATGGTTTATTCTTCTAATTGGCACTCACCACAGACCAGCTTTTTGTTTAAATATTTGGGCACATGATCTATCTCTGCTTAAGGTCAGGGACCATTTCTTATATATACGGTTTATCATTTTCTAGGACGTATATTAGGTGGTCAACATACATTTGTCAAACAAGAATCATATATTAACACAGAATAGGGCCAGAGCTTGCTATTAATATATGCCTGTGGTTCTCAGCCCTGGATCCCCATTAGAATCACCTGGGGATCTTTTTAAAAACTACCCAGGCCCCCATCCCCAGAGCTGTGGACTTAATTGGGTCTAAGGTAGGGTCTGAGCATTCCACCCAGACTCTATGTTTTAAAAGCTTCACATGTAATTCTCACGGACAGCTAGGGCTGAGAAACACTGCTGTGTGGTGACATAAGAAGACAGGCAGGCAGACCGGCAAGCAGTCTAACAAGTACCCCCATTTTGCCTTCTTTTAGAAGAGTGGTCCTCCAAGTGTGGTCCCTAGACCAGCAGCATCAGCATCGTCCAGGCACTTGTTAGAAATGAAAATTTGGGGGCCCCTTCCCGGACCTAGGGAATCGGAAACTCTGTGGGTGAGTGAGATCCAGAAATCTGTGTTCTGACAAGGCCTGCAGATGAATCTGATGCCTGCTAAAGTTTGGGAACCACTGCAATAGAGAAATCTATGTTGAACTAAAAATGGTGAGGCTGGAAATGTCTTAGAGAAACTGATTGCAAAACTTAAAGCAGGTTATGCTTCATGAAACAACTCTCTGAATCAGAGTTTTTCTTAGTATTCGCCTTTTGGCACCTGAAAGAAAGCAAACTTCAGTATGTATAAGAAATACTCTGTTAAGACCAGACAGTGGACATGACTGCGGTCAGCCTTCCCCACACAGAGACGCTCAGCCTGGAGGAGGGCACCGACTGCATGTCATCAAGTCCTGTCTCCATTGCTCTATGCTTTGTGGTGGCCCTTAACACTTGAGCAAGAGACCTGTTACTCAACTTCACTTTCCACTCATT
>NW_012148952.1:5142733-5152659 GCF_000956105.1 Propithecus coquereli
GCTCTTGCTCAGGCTGGTTTCAAACTCCTGAGCTCAAACAATCCGCCTGCCTCGGCCTCCCAGAGAGCTAGGATTACAGGCGTGAGCCACCGCGCCCCGCCTGGACCCAACTTTCTAAGCAGGTTTGCAGGGCTTCTTAAGAAGCCAGGGTCAGAAGGAGGTGTTCTTTTGCTCCCAGACATGGGCTTGTGAGTGTAGACTGGGAACGCCCTCATCCCATCTTTCTCAACACTGGATCTGACTGCCTTGGAGGGTAAGGAGCAGAGCGATAGTGGCAGTTGGTGGTGGCCAGGGGGAAGTGACAAAGGGAAACTTGGGGGTTGGTGGCAACAGCAGAAGTGGTGAGTGGCAGCACACGATGGGGTAAGGGGATGCTGCCATGACTGTCACACCCTGCCGTGACTGCTGCCTGGTTTGCCACACCTTTATCCAGATCCATTCAAGGGACAGGCAGATTAGGGTCGCTGGTTTAAAGGCGATTAAAGGCCTAACCTAAAGTAAGGTTGGTGATGTGGACCTGTGAACAAATTTCTCCAAGGTCGGCCCCTCTGCTTCCTGTGTCAAAATCAGCAGGGGTACTTGCTGAGGCTGCAGCCTCCTGGACCCCTGCCCCCAAACTACTGACTCAGCATTTCTGAGGGTGAGGAGTCTGGAAACATGTACACTAAACAAGCTCCTCAGTGGACTCTGATACAGATGGTTCCTAAGATCTTGCAGAAAGCTGCCCAAACAATATTTTGTTGAGTTGAAATTCAAAGTTACCTGTTGCTCAATGTTGACTCCATGCAAAAACCTGTAACAGATACATAAGTCTTGAGATACAGTCCCCGAAAGGCATTGGGAAGGAGGTGGCAGATCAGATTTTTTAAATAACTTTTTTACCTAAAACAAGAATACATGTATAACAGAGGTTTATCTTCCCTGTAGACATCAGAGATCATTCTTGGAGGAATGGACAGGATTTCAACAAGCAGGAAGGGGAAAGAACAGGATTCCAGGTGGAGGGAACAACGTAAGCAGTGATGTCAATCGACTAGTGTTTCTACCATCTCTGGAATTTGCTCTTAGTGAGAAGCCTCAAGTGCCCTGGAGTTAGGGTCTTCAGAAGTCGGATTCTCTGTTAGACTAGCTGATGCCAGCCTACGTTTATTGGGTCCAATGACTTCTTATAATTTTTCCTAATTCCATAATGTATATAAAACTGAGGTATTAAATAATGTGATGATAAAACACTATGCTGCTTTAAGGGAAGGAGTACAGATGTCTGCAGTTCACCTTGAAATGCATCCAAGAAATGAGGTAGAATGATAGAGGATGGATACATAAGTGATAAACGAGTTTAATAAAATGTTGACAAGTAGAATCCAGAAAATGGGTATAGGGTATTCCGTATAAAAATCCTTTTAACTTTGCTGTGTGTTCACATTTTTTCATAATAACATGGGGATGAGGGATTTTCTGCTTCTATACCTTATGTGACCTTGAGCGAGTCCCTGCAGAGCTCCTCTGGGCTTCCCTTTGCTCAACCATCAAGAGGGTTGAACTAGTTAATCTCCAAAGTCCCGTTCAGTTCCCAAATTCCCACTCATTCCCTCTCCCTCTCAAAAGGAAACACAAGAGTTACCACCACTGAGAGGCAGTCATCTAACCTACCATGACTTAGCTCTGCTAATAAAGATAGTTAATCTTCTTTAGAGTGTGGCAGGGATGACCTAATGTGGACCCAGACAATGTTACGCTGCTGTCTGTGGTCCTAGAGCAGGTGCCGGGCGAGTCAGACCTTGAAATTTGTTTTGAAACTGACCACCTGTTACTGTGATTGTGTGGCTGTTTTCCTGGCTTATGGGATTTTACTTCAGCTGTTGTTCTCAGGCGAGAGTTTATTTCCTCTAGGAATCACTCAGGCCACTTGCCCTAAACTTAGCATTTGAGTGTAGGGACCTTCCGGAGACTGAGTCAACGACTCAAATCTGAATCTTCTGTCAAAAATCCTGAAGTTACCTACACACTTGAGTAACAGATTTTAAGGGGAAAATGAGAATCCTCTTTCAAGTCTTTTGTTACAGATAATCATCTCTTTGAATTTTGCTTCAGGAAGAAGGAGCTAAAGGATCGGATTTAAAGTTGCTCCTGACTCTTTTTTCTGTCCTGCTTAACAGACAGCATTTTGCTGAGTCAGAACTTGCCTGGCATTCACTGCCTTGCTTAAAATTCTTGTGCCCATAAAATTTTACTGCAAGTTAAAACTTATCGGAGAAGACGTCAATTTTCCCTGATAGCTTGAAGGCAATGATACAATTTTGGAACCAATATGGACTTTAGTGACTAACTAGTCTACCCTTCATTTTAGAATTGAAGCAAGCAGAGTTCAGTGACATTATTATAAAGAGACATGATCGAGATCATAACTCTCATTAAGGGCTGAGATAGAAATCCCCTTACATTGCAGACTATACTCATATAAAGGGGGAAACAATAAAAGAAGCTTAAAAGGCTGTGCTTATGAATATCAGGTTATTTTCTTTAAAAAAAAAATCATAGTGTTCTAGTCTCCTATTGTTTATCTGACAAACCACCACAAAACAGAGTGGCTTCAAACAACAATTTGTCCTGGTTCTATGAGAGAGGATAATATGAGGCTCTTCTAGGCAGTTCTCACTTGGGGTGTCTTATGCAATTGCAGTCAGATGGTGGCTGAGGCTGCACATCTAAGATGGCTTCGTCACTCACATAACTGGTATCTGAGCTGAGATGGCTGGGATGGTGGGGTCCAGCCAGACATCTCTCCATGCAGTCAGCTTCGGCATCCCCACAACATGGAGGTTGTAGGCAGTCCGATATATCACATGGCAGCTGGCCTCCTCCAGAACAAGCGTCCTGGGTGGGCATTGAGAGGCTTCTTCTCACCCCACCGTGGAAGCCCAGCAGCACTGCTTCTGCTACATTCTATTGGCTATGCGGAACCAGCCTACATAGAAAGGAGGAGGACTATAGAAGGACATAAATACCAGGAGGCAGGGCTTATGGGGACCATCTTTGGAGACCACCAAAGTACACATGGTATCACCACTACCTTTTGAGATGAAATACGTTAGCATTTTGCAAACAAAGAGTGAGAAATCATTCTAAAACATATGGCTTGAGCCAGGCTAACAAACTAGAGGTCAGCATGAGACGGACAGAAGAACATGGAGTTTGGAGTTAGAATATGCTAGAAAACTCTAAGCACTATCATTTATTAACTGTAGACCTCAAGCAGGAAATGTAATTACCTTGAATCTGAGTTTCAACATGTATATAATTGGAATAACATCCATTTTCAAGTATTATCTGTAAAAAAATAGGTAAATAATGAGTATTAAGCTCTTCATACATAATAGTTGCTCAATACATTTTAGTTCCTCTTACCCTCAGCCATCTCTGGAATCCAGACCTCTAGACAGGTAATCACTGAACACATGTTCGAGTGTCTCTGATGGGCCAGGTTCTGTACCAGAGGGTGGTGATTCAAGCATTAAGATGACATGTTAATTAGAGCATGAGTCAGAGCTCATGCTCTGACGGGGAGAAGAAAATATAAACAAGGCATGCAACCGATTGAGCAAGGTACTATAATGAAGGCAGACTACATGCTAGTTTGGGAGCACAAAGGAGGGAACGGTCTACTCTGTAGAGCAGCAGTCCCCAACCTTTTTGATACCAGGGACTGGTTTCAAGGAAGACAATTTTTCCACGGACCAGGGTGGGGTGGGGGTGTGTGGAGCTCAGGCTCCATTTTCTGACAGGCCACAGACTGGTATTGAGCCAAGGCCTGGGATTTGGGGACTGCAGCTATAGGGGAGTCCTCAGACAAGGCAGCTTGGGGACCACAGCTATAGAGGAGTCCTCAGAGAGAAAATATTACTTGAGTGGAATCATGAAAAACAAGTAGGAGTTTGTCATCCACAGGAGATGGGAAAAGAAAAATCAACAGAGCAGAGGTAGCATGTGCAAAGGCACAGGGGCATAAAACATCATTAAGAAGTGAAAGCAGCTTTAGACTGAGAGTGAGGGTATAGGGGCTCCTCCCTCAAAAGGAGCCCCAAATGGAGTTAATCCTACCTGGGAAAGGAAAGTCATTGAATATTTTAAGGAAAAGCTGAAGGAAAATAATGCTCCTTAATGGGTACTATCTTTGAATGAAGCTCCCCTTCATTTTCTGAAGCCAGTTAGTTTTGTGAAATTTCATTGTACAATTCAGGATGTGTTTGAGCCTGTGTTTTACATAAGAGTTTATAAAACAATTAACCAAAACACAAAAGCATGTATTCTTCATTTTGGAAAATACAGAGATGTAGCAGAGTGTGGACCTCAATAAAAAGTTGATTTAAGCTCTCCCCAGACTACCATTTTGGAAAGACGAACTGTTGTGTTCCAGTGCCTGAGGAATCTGCGTGGGTAAAAGAAGCTGATGTTAATGCAAACCGAGCTCAAGTCAGTTTTTCAGCATCCTACACTCCCAGGCGCCCCACGAGAAGTTATGAAGATGGCGAAGATATGGACTTACAGCCCGACAAACAGAAAGAACATATGCAGGTGCCAGACACCCAGGGAGTGTTGGTAGTCTTCAGTGGTGTGGAGAGCCAAAACCTTCAGAAACTGAAACTTCTTGTGGGTGATAACTGAACTCCTTGAAGCTCTCTTCTTTTGATTTTTCCGCTGCCAGAAGAGAAGGTTCCTGTGTGCCTTGTGAATGTGATAGAACCTTTCAAGACTTCACATTGACACAGATGTGTCATGTGTCTCAGAAATTAAAACAGAAAACTCTTTAAAGAAAAAAAAAAAAGAAGAAGTGAAAGCAGTTTGATGGCACCGAAGCATATGGTCAGAAGCATGGAAGAGGGGAAATGAAGTCAGCTGGAAGCACAGACGAGGGGGCCACTTTGGAAGGCATCATGGCAGCCAAGCAGGAGATGATGAAGGCTGGAGGGAGAGCTGAGTTGAGATGAAGAGCAGGGGAGGGATTAGAGACAGAGCTGAGAAGTAAAATGAATGGCCTGGTTGACTACCCAGAGAGAGGATGGAAGGAATCCAAATACAATGCCCAGATTTCTGGCTGAGATGATGCAGTGGATGGTATGTATAGTCACTAGCTTATAGAGTGTATCCAGGAGAAAGAATGGATGGGTGAGGGAAGAAGCTAATGAATTCGGTTTGGGACATACGGAGATTAAGATGCCTGCAGGACATCTACAAGAGAGCTGTTCTATATGCAGTTGAATTTATCAGTCTGGAGTTTTGGGGGGTTGGTCAGTCAGGAAAAAGACATCTGGGAGTTACCTGCCAATGTGAAGTCTTTTTAAGTTAGCATTTTCCAGACTGCTTAGGTAAATTAATGATGTCTATGGTCATACTGATTGCTTAAACAGCCATAGCTGTTGGATTTGAAGACTTTTTTTTTTTCTTTTTCTTTCTCTAAAATTTTCTTTTTAATTAGAAGATGTTAGCAAAAGAAAGTAAACACTGCAGGAGTGCCCCAAACAGGTCAAATACCTTACAACGATTCTCACAGCAGAAAAAATAAATAAAAATTCCTATATCACACACTAACCAACAAAACCTGCCACACCTTAGTTGATTCCGTAATAATCACAACTCAATTATATACAAAAACAACCCGTTGTCATGGAATTTGATTCTCCGTAGTTACAAGGGTAGCAAATAGGGTTAGGGTCTAATAAAGGTGAAAGAATAACTGAGAGTTTAGTTAATTTTCACTAAAGGTATTAAAGATCAGTATCATTTATACTTATCCTTCTCAAGATGCTCTAAGAGCATTAGCAATGAGGGGCTATGAGTTCTGATTCCTATTCTACTGTTTCTTGTTGCAACTGGTTCTCAAATTTTAGAAGCTTCAGAATCTCCTAGGGAGCTTTAAAAAAAAAATCTAGATTTCAGAGCCCCAGCCCCAGTGATTCTGATTCGGTAGGTCCAGGGTAGAGCCCAGGTATCTGTAATTTTAACAAGCATCCCAAGTGATTCTGATGAAACAGTATGACCATAGGCAAACCAAATCAGTTCTTAGGGCTCAATTTCTTCATCTATAAGATGGGAATAATGACACCTGCCTTGCCTATTTTCAGCGCTTTTTTGAAGTCCAGAATAACAGTGATATATATAAAAGGACTGTAACACTGTGGGTTCTCTACACAGGTAAGATATTGGTATTGTCTGGGGCAGTGCATCAGAATTACCTGGATTTCTCATTAAAACACAGATTGCTGGCCGGGCGCGGTGGCTCACGCCTATAATCCTAGCACTCTGGGAGGCCGAGGTGGGAGGATCCTTTGAGCTCAGGAGTTTGAGAGCAGCCTGAGCAAGAGTGAGACCCCCATCTCTACTAAAAATGGAAAGAAATTGGCTGGACAACTAAAAATATATAGAAAAAATTAGCCGGGCATGGTGGTGCATGCCTGTAGTCCCAGCTACTCGGGAGGCTGAGGCAGAAGGATGGCTTGAGCACAGGAGTTTGAGGTGGTTGTGAGCTAGGTTGACGCCATGGCACTCTACCCAGGCAACAGAGCGAGACTTTGTCTCAAAAAAACAAACAAACAAACAAAAAAACCAGATTGCTGAACCCCATTGCCAAGGTTTCTGACTCAGTAGGTCTGTGGTGAGACCAGAGAATTTTCCTTTCTATCAAGTTCCCCAGTGCTATGGATTCAACCAGTCAAGGGACCAGGATTTGAGCACTACTGACCTGGGGACTCAAAAGCATTGGTCTTAAGTCTGTTAACTGAAAGCTGTTGGGTTGGCTCAGAAGGTGCCAGATCTTACCTTAGAATTGTCTGGGCCTATGTTCTCACTGTTCGTGATCCCCAAAATTTTATTCATTCATCCAGTAAATATTTATTCAGCACCTTCGATGTGCCAGGTACTGCTCTGGGCACTGGAAATACAACCCTGAACAAAACAGCCCTGAAAATGAATTACTAAAATAACTTCAGATGACAATCAGTGCCATAAAAAAATATGAAACAGGGTAATGGGATAGAGAGACTGAGTTGGGAGTGGTTCTTCAGGGAGTGGTCAGGGAAACGTCCTCTAAGGAAGTAACATTTAAGCCGAAACCTCGATGAAATAAAAGCCAGCCATACTAAAATGGGGCAAGAGCATTCCAGGCAGAGGGAACAGAGAGTGCAAAAGCTTGGAGGCCAGAACAAGCGAGCCTAGTGAGTCTGGAACTAGTGAGTGACAGGTAAAATGATATGGGATGAGACTGGGTAGGGCCAGAGAATGCAGGATCTTGGGGGCCTTGGGGAGTGTGGATTATGAGTCAGGTCTACAGATAAGATCTGTATAGATCAGCCCTTCCCAAACTTTGACGTGTATGCAAATCACCAAGGATCCTGCTAAAATGCTAATTCTGATTAAGTCGTCATAGGATGGGGCCCAAGATTCTGCATTCTCTGCTGCTGTTCCTGTGGCTGGGATCTGGACCACACTTTCAGTAGCAAGAACCATAGAAGAAAATGCTGGGAAATAATTAGAGTCTGTCTTCCTTCAATTAAGGAAGTGTGGATATAAGTTAAAAGGAATGGGGAATGATAGGAACTGAGGGAAAAATCATGATGTTGGGGAATTGTGGACATGAAAAATTACTATTCAGGAGGATCTATAATGTTCCTTTCAGCATACAGCTCAAAGGATTAAAAGATTGCCACCAAAATGAGGAATCTAAATAAAATAATAATTCTCTTGATAGTTTATTTAGAAGTGGCTAAAATAGACTTCCAAAGTGAGTGTGTCTGCTCACAGTTTAGTGCTGCTGCTTTATCCTTGCACTGCACCAACCTGCTTGCAAAAGTAGTGACTATTTCCACAAACTCTTTAACCCTCGATGGCTCCCTATGGCCATTGCCTCCCCCTCGAACATTCTCTCCAGCCCTGTTAATCAATGTTGCTGGCCCTTCTTCCTCCATCTCCTAAGTAAAGGCCTGGGACTTGGATGGGATGAGAGGGGACCCAGAGACCTAAGGATAGCAGCGAGAAGAGGGCATTTCAGAGACCTGCCTGTTGCCTCTACTGTTCTGCCTGGAGTGCAGCCATGAAAATATAGCCAGAACCTGCTTCCCCTCCTTCATGCTTTTCTGGGGGTGGGGTGGGAACTGAGCAGTTTTACGTTATAAACCATATGGCTTTTTCTTTTAAGGAATGATCTTCCTAGAATGCATCCAGAAGCCCAGCGCAGTCAAAAACAGAAAACAAAAAAACCCTTAAAATCGGATGCCTCTTTGTGTAAACTTCTATGCCACGTGATAGATCCCTTGTTTGTTATCATAGTCATGTGTTTCCCCCAAATTTCCTGTTTTTTAGACGATTTGTGAATTGAAAATTTTGTCTGTGGAAGGAAAGCCACATTATTGAAGCCATAAACAATAGAATGACTATGGCTTTAATCCTTTGAATAAGGCTTTGTTTCCCATTGACTGAAAACTTCCTAAAGGAAGGAAAGCTAGGAACATTCAGGAAGGATTTGTATTTTATTTTACAACAGTTTTGTGAAGGGGGAAAATCATTTGAAAGCCTTAGACTCCCTTTCCTGGTTGATGGGCAAAAGAACACGCAGCCATGCTGGGCGCTAGCTGCAGATGGTGGCTCCCCGCCCACCAAAGACTTCCCTACCCAAAGCCAACTTTGCTTTGTTATTGTTATGCTGACACCAACAGACGTTCATCCTGTGCTGGAGTTCCACATATTCCTGGGACATGACTAGGAACAGGTGCACCCACAGTTTATCGCAATTTATTTGCAGGGATCAAAAATGTTTCCCTAATATTTTCCATGAGGCTTATATTGCATACTCCTTAATTTATGAATTTCTTGTTAATTAAAGAGATGTAATAATAACAATTGAAAAAATAGTCAGCAACAATGGAACTCTTAAGTTACATTAAATTATACTCCTCCCCGACTGTATTTTCATTTAAATAATAATAATGATTTTCTTTTACAATAAAGTGAAATCAATGAGCTGCTTCATCATCCTTACAATTTGAGGAAGAGGATCAGTGGGTAAGAGAAGACAGCTTTAAATCCCAAAATGCTGATGTGGCCATTCCTGCTTTGCTCAGATTCTATGCCAGAGGCATAAATTATGGAGGTCAGCGCACGGGCTGTCAGGCCCCATTGCAGACGTCAAAAGGGCCTCTTGGACACCTGCCCCTTCCAAGATTCTCAGTGATATCATTCTCATTTATTAATCCCCACCGAATGAAGAATACCACACGCACCCCCTTGTGGGCATCAGCCCTTAGGGTTTTGTCTCAGGTATGTGTCATGGGACATAATTTAGATATTCATCATCCTGAGAATTATGTTTCAGGTAGCAAATCCTAATTATAGGTCTACTCCTTAAGTGACTTCCCAGAGACAGAAGGTGCAGCTGACGTTAGGCTTGGGTCTTTGTTAGCTGTAATTAGGGAGAGCGATACCTCTTCATCCATGGGGTCCTGTCTTTATGGCAATACCTGTGCCTGTGGGATACACTAGAGAAAAGAGACTAGTCCTTGGCTGAGAAAAACAGGATCCATTTCCAGTGCTTTGCAAAGCAGCACCTGCTTTGTCTTCAGTCAAGGAAGGCCTTCAAATTACTTTCAATAGAAGATTTAAAAGAATGTTCTATATTAGGGTTTTCAGTCTTTTGTCTAAGCATGGACCTCTTTGGGAATCTGTTGATAATTACGAGAATCATTTCCCCTCAAAAATGCACATACATGTAAACACGGCAATGTTGCATACAGTTTTGAGAGATTCACGCACCACTGGAAACCCCTAAGCCTCAGATTAACAGCATTTGATCAAAACCCAAATACTTTTTAAACTTATAGAAGCCAGTTTCTTTTTCTTTTTCTTTTAAGAATGTTTGCATTGCTTTCTATTCATTT